>NC_069502.1:60827928-61179289 GCF_027579735.1 Bombina bombina | reverse complement strand
ATATATATTTTGTGCGATAAGGTACTGTTGGCGTTAACATTGGCTGATGGGTTATGGTATAAAGCTTGTATGCGGGTTATTAGAGTATTAGAGCGTGGCCCAGAGAAAGTCCCAGTCCACCCTGTCAAAGGCCTTCTCTGCATCTGTGGAGAGTAGGACTAGAGGCGTTTTAAGTGAGTTGGCGGTGAATATGGTCTGCAGGACTCTGATAGTGTTGTCCTTAGCCTCTCTCTCAGGGACAAAACCAACCTGGTCTGTGTGGATGAGAGTGGGGAGTATTTTATTTAATCTGATTGCTAGGAGCTTCACGTACAGCTTGATATCGACATTTATCAGGGAAATTGGGCGATAGCTAGTGACTTGTTCTATATTTTTACCCGGCTTGGGGATTACTGATATCGTGGCCTCTAGAAGAGTGTCCGAAAAACTGCACCCTTCGTCTATGGAGTTGTACATCCACAACAAATGGGGGCTTAGTTGAGTTTTAAGCAGGTGATAAAATTTGGGGGAGAATCCGTCTGGGCCGGGAGCTTTACCCTGGGGGAGACTTTTTATGGCTATTAGCAGCTCCTGTAAGGTAAATTGGGAGTCCAGGGACGTGCTTGCTTCCTCTGAAAGAGTGGACTTGCGAGAGATATTCATGTATTCAGTGGAGTTTTGTATCTGTGTTAGGGGTCGGGAGATTGTATAGGGAGGAGTAGTATTTTGCAAACTGGTTGGCAATATCTGTGCTAGCTGTGAAAGAAGTACCTGTGGCATCAGAGATTTTAGCAATGAATGACTTGTATCTTTTCTTTTTAAGGAATCGGGCCAGGAGACGTCCAGCTTTATTGCTTTCGGTGAAAAACCTAGCTTTCTGTGTAAGGGCTCGCATATGTGCATTTTTAACTAAATGTTGGTTAAGGGCCTCCCTCCTAGCCTGTTGTGATTGTGTTAGGAGCTGGGGAGACTGAGGGTTTTGTTTTAGCGCTGTTTCACACTTTTGAAAGTCTGCGGTAAGAGATAAGTATTGTGCCATTCTCTGCTCCCGCATTCTATGTGTATGGCTCATGATCAGTCCTCTTATGAAACATTTATATGCTTCCCAATTATTAATAGCAGAGGTGGAGGAAGGGTCATTAAAGGAGAAAAACTCCTCAGTTTTTCGATTATATCAGTGGTGATAAGCGGGTCAGAGAAAATGTGGTCGTTAAGTTTCCAGTGTTGTTGGTGAATAGGCTTTGCCGTCCACCTAAATGTGGAACTTACCATGCTGTGGTCCGACCAGGTGGTGTGGTGTAGTCTGGAGTCTATTAAAGTAGTCAAGGTACATTGGTCGCAAAAGATATAATCTAGCCGGGTGTAGGAACGCTGTGGATTAGAGAAAAATGTATAGTCTCTTGTGGTGGGGTGGGTCATTCTCCAAGTGTCAATGAGAGGTATTGCACTAATTGCCTGCCAGTTAGCCTTTATTCGTCTATTACGCAAATAAGAACTACCAGAAGATGTATCGAGCATAGGACAGATGGGGTAGTTAAAGTCTCCCCCTAAGAATATTGGGCCCTTGGATATGTCTATTATTTGATTAGTAACCCTACAAAAGAAGGAGGGAGGGGGTCGGTTGGGGGCATATATGTTTGCAAAAGTTAGAGGTCTACTGTAATATAAGCCCACTAAAATCAACACTCTACCCTCTTGATCCTGAAATTTTTGTAGGAGTTTAAAGGATGTGCCCTTTCTAAAGGAGATGCATACTCCATTATGCCTAGAGGGGCCAGAACATAAGAAATGTTGGCCATAATAAAACTGGGACAAAGTGGGTTCATTGTTCCTTTTCAAATGTGTTTATTGGATCATTACCACATCCAAGTGTTTCTTATAAAAATCATGAAAAGCTATGGAACGCTTCTTTGGGGCCAAGAAGCCCATGACATTTTGTGTGGCTAATTTAAAGCGACTATTGTAGGAGGTTCCATAGGTAACTAGATAGTATACTAGATATAACTGGTATGTTAAATATGGGTTTCAGTTATTGTGAGTAGACAAAAAGAGTTGTTCTGTACACAACTTTAGCACTGTGAAGACTGGATAAACAACAACAAAGACAAATAAAAACAAAATTTAGGTAACCTGGGGAAGCAAAGGTAGAGAAGGAGGGAGAGGGAGGGTGTCTAAGGAGGAGTAAGAACGAAGGACAGGAGAGAGGGGAGAATGCCTGGTAACATTACCGTCAGCCAAGTATTTCTAGAGGGGGAGAGAGAAGTAAAAGAAAAGTGAAGCAATAGGGGAAAGATCAGCTTGACGGAGCTCATTCCAACAGGCAATATAAACATTAACATTTTACTTACTTAAACCTGTCTAGCATATGAATGTGTAACTGTGCAACAGTTTTCATACCTAGTAACGAGAGTCAGATTGGGTGAAAACTTAAACAATCTCTGGGAGGTTGATTGTCAGTAGGTTTAGGGCGCAAAGCACGATGTGCTCTCTCAAGTGGGATTTCTTCAATTACGCATTGGTTAGCAATCGCTAGAGACTGAAATAAATTTTGCAATTGATCTGGGATGTCTTCTCCTTTCACAGTCTCCAGAAGCCCACGGATTCTTAAGTTATTTCTACGTGTCCGATTTTCAATATCGTCTAACTTGTTCTCTAGTTCAGTAATCTGTTGGTGTTGCTTTTCAATGGAGTGGGATATATCATTCATTTCTTTGACTAGTTCTTCTCTGTCATCCTCCAAAGTCTCAACTCGGAAGCCCAATTCATTTATGACTCTTTTTAAATCAGCACACTCTGATTTGATGCATTATTTAACCTGGTTTATTAAAGCTTCCATATCTTTGAGTGTCACTGGACCATCTGCGGCTTGCTGAGATCTACTCAGCGATGTAGAAGGATCTAGAGGAGTATCGGGATTGTCAGATAGGGACTCTTCATCGCTGCATATCTGAGGTGTGTCTATCTTTTTTTTTTCTTGTCTGCACTTTTAAAAAATGTGCTTACTGTGTTGGAGGCATTGTGAGATTTTAAGTTCTTGTCTGCCTTTACATTCCTTTTCTGCGCCATAGTTATAACCAGATGGCTCTGTAGGTATTAACCAGGGAACTTCAGAGTCTTAACACTTCGCCTCTACAGCTCAGTGAGGATATGTTAGTTTTCAGTATAAAGGTGCACCGGCACTATCTTTGTTGTGACACCTGCAGTGTGGGTTCAACTGTGCTCTTTACTTATTTTTGCAAGGGTGGAGTGCCGTTATTAATGTTACCAAGAGCGAGGCTGTAGTTGGGGCACCAGGCCCTAGAGGATCAAAACAGGGCACTATGTATAGCTGGCCAAGAGGTTCTTGCCCTAGATAGGAGTGCACAGTTTTATGCTGTTTTGTACATTAGATGTAAAGCGTTATCTTGTGCACTCAGATTTTAATACAGCCAGAGAGAAAAAAAAAGAACCCTTTAAAGCCTTAGGTCACTGGCATATAAAGGCAAATATATTGAGTCCCCCGCTACTAGTGTATGGTGTGATCATTTTCAGTCAGGATATATTAATGCATGTTTTACAGTTTAAGAGTGTTATGGCTGCTACACATATTGGTGCTGTCTTTTGTAGCTAGGCTGCGATGCATAGTCTCAGAGATGCAGCGTGTGCTAATGATCTCACCTCTGTTATGGCGGCCATCCGGAGTGCAGGGTCTAAGGTGCGTTGCACAGAGCTGCTGAGGAGCCAAACCGCATGATTTAACTGATTCCAGCTTGCAGCAATAGGATCTGCTGCGTTGTGCTCGCTGGTGCTAGTGTCTGGGAGCACACCAAACTCACATTTCACCTCACCGGTACTTGAGGCAGGCTTCTGGCGCGGCCTATCGCGCAAAGTATCCAAGGGACAGATAAGGACCCAGGAGGCCGGTCAAACTCCTTTAGGCTGAGCGGTGTCTGCTCCCAAATCAGTACACACCGCTATCTTGCGTTTAGACAGGGCTATGGTGGCCTGAGGAACAGCTCCGTCTCGCCTGATACTGGAGCTCTAGGGAAATGCGGCCATCTCAGACGCCCGCAAGCTCCCATATATATATTTTTATACTGTATACCGATTAGACAATCCCTTAGGAGAGTATTTGCCAGTACTGCTATGTTATGCTATTCTACTGACCACATTATCACATCTAACTATGGTCACCACAGGGAAATTACAACTATGACAGTTGTTTGCATCTCTATATAATATAATACTTTCACAATTAATAACGTATATTTAGATTAAGGTTATTTATTTATAGTGTGGTTTCATTTATGACTTAGGAAAAGAAGATTAACACTGTCCCTCCATAGACTAGTGGATATTTCCCTAACCCTCAGATCTAAGGTTGAGAGTTCGATTCCCACTAAGATAGCATCTGAGAACTATCTTTATAATATATTTTTACTCTCTCTATCACATGCTGAGATGTAATATTTATCTAAAGTACACCACTAGGTTCATATAGTATGCTAGGACTGCTTAATTTAATTCAATTTATTAAATATACTACATTTGTAAATATTGGTTTAGGTAGAATTGTCCATTACTTGTTGAAAGTAAGTTTAGAATTTTGGTAGCAAAATACCAGAGGGCCTTTTGTCCCTCCCCCACAAGGTGTGTGTTAATGTCGAGGGTTTAATTAATATGTTCGATTCAGCTGTTTTAACTTTGTTTTATCCAATGGCTGTGCTACTGGGGTAATAAAACTCAGTACTGGGTTTGTTTTGGTTAAGCTATGACTACGGCTTCTTGCTGAAACGCGTATGCTTTGCACAGCTGATTTCTGAACTTTGCACTGTTGTGTGATTTTATGGTGGAGTAATATGTACTTTTAATATACCCTATTGGGTGAAATAAATGCTACGTTTTATGTATACTACAGGATCGGCTCAGCTCTCTTCTTTTTCCTATTAGCAATAGGGAATACCCATGACGCTCATTTTATTTAATTTGTTTATGTGTTTATGTGTTTACTTCATGTGGTGCTGTTAAAGGGACAGTCTACACCAAAATGTTTCTTATTTAAAAAGATAGATAATCCCTTTATCACTCATTCCCCGTTTTTGCATAACCAACACAGTTATATTAATATACATTTTACCTCTGTGATTACCTTGTATCTAAGCCTCTGCAGACAGTCTCCTTATCTAAGTGCTTTTGACAGACATGCAATGTAGTCAATCAGTGAAGACTCCTAAATAACTTCACGGGAGTGAGCACAAGGTTATCTACAGTATATGACACACATGAACTAATACTGTCTAACTGTGAAAAACTTTCAAAATGCTCTGAGCTAAGAGGCGTTTTTCAACGGTTTAGAAATCAGTTTGAGCCTAGCTAGGTTTAGCTTTTCAAAAATGCCACCAAAAGAACAAAGCAAATTTGATGATAAAAGTAAATTGGAAAGTTGTTTAAAATTGCATGCCCTATCTGAATCATGACAGTTTAGTTTTTACTTTACTGTCCCTTTTAGCACTAACAGGTGATGAACTTGATTGTTTGTTTGGGATTTTGAATAAAATATTTTTCTAAAGCCTTTTCCGTGTGCTGTTGATTTTTCCCTTGCTTTTTTTAGGACAGTATTATATGTCCTGAATACATATGTTTCCCGTTGTTTATTGTAAATTATTATACAAGGGAAGCACCGGAAAATAACATCAGCAATATTTTCTACTCTTCTATTTTGTTTATTTCTGGTTTTATTTTTAGCTTAGGGTTTGGGCAATGTAAAAGAGCTAAATGCCCTTTTAAGGGCAATGCCCATCCAAATGCCCCTTTCAGGGAAATGGTTAGCTTAGGTTTATTTAGATTGGGTGTGTGGGTGGTGGGTTTTACTGTTGTGGGGTTGTTTGTATTTTTTTTTACAGGTAAAAGAGCTGATTTCTTTGGGGCAATGCCCCGCAAAAAAGCCCTTTTAAGGGCCATTGGCAGTTTAGTGTAGGCTAGGGTTTTTTTTTATTTTGGGGGGGCTTTTTTATTTTGATAGGGCTATTAGATTAGGAGTAATTCATTTTTATTTTTGAGAATTTCATTTTTTATTTTGTGTAATTTAGTGTTTTTTTATTTTTTATTTAGATAATTGTATTTTATTAATTTAATTTATTTTATTTTATTGTAATGTTAGTTTTTAGTGTAAGGCAGGTTAGGTTTTATTTTACAGGTAACTTTGTATTTATTTTAATTAGGTAGCTAGTAAATAGTGAATAACTATTTACTAACTAGTCTACCTAGTTAAAATAAAAACAAACTTAGCTGTGAAATAAAAATAAAACCTAAGATAGCTACAATATTTTAACTATTAGTTATATTGTAGCTATTTTACGGCTAGATTACGAGTTTGGCATTAGCCTTAAAGGAACACTGAACCCAAATTTTTTCTTTCGTGATTCAGATAGAGCATGCAATTTTAAGCAACTTTCTAATTTACTCCTATTATCAATTTTTCTTCGTTCACTTGCTATCTTTATTTGAAAAAGAAGGCATCTAAGCTTCTTTTTTTTGGTTCAGTACTCTGGACAGCACTTTTTATTGGTGGATGAATGTATCCACCAATCAGCAAGAATAACCCAGGTTATTCACCAAAAATGGTCCGGCATCTAAACTTACATTCTTGCATTTCAAATAAAGATACCAAGAGAATGAAGAAAATTTGGTAATAGAAGTAAATTAGAAAGTTGCTTAAAATTGCATGCTCTATCTGAATCACGAAAGAAAAAAATTGGGTTCAGTGTCCCTTTAAAAAGCAGCGTTGAGAGGTCCCAACGCTGCTTTTTAACGCACGCTGGTATTACGAGTCTGGTGTACCGCTCACTTTTCTTCCTCGACTCGAGCATACTGCAAATCCCCTTACGTCAATTGCATATCCTATCTTTTCCATGGGATTTGCCTAACGCTGGAAGTCTTGGAAGAAGTGAGCGGTAGACCCTCTCCTGTCAAGACTCCTACCGCATTTAAAAGTCAGTAGTTAAGAGTTTTATGGGCTAACGCCATAACATAAAACTCTTAACTAAAGTGCTAAAAAGTACACTAACACCCATAAACTACCTATTAACCCCTAAACCGAGGCCCCCCCCACATCGGAAACACTTTAATAAATATATTAACCCCTAATCTGCCAACCGGACATCGCCGCCACTTTAATAAATATATTAACCCCTAAACTGCCGCACTCCCGCCTCGCAAACACTAGTTACATTTTATTAACCCCTAATCTGCCGTCCCTAACATTGCCGACACCTACTAATTTTATTAACCCCTAATCTGCCACCCCCAACGTCGCAGCTACTATATTAAAGATATTAACCCCTAAACCTAACCCTAACTCCCCCTAACTTAAATCTAACTCCCCCTAACTTAAATATAATTATAAATAATCTAAATAAAATTACTACAATTAAATAAATTAATCCTATTTAAAACTAAATACTTACCTATAAAATAAACCCTAAGATAGCTACAATATAACTAATAGTTACATTGTAGCTATCTTAGGCCTAGATTTGGAGTTTTGTCGGTAACGACCCGCATAGCTGACGCCGGCTTTTTTCTGGCCGCACCATAAAAATAACTCTGGTATTGAGAGTCCACAAAAAGGTTGCGTTAGGCTCCAAAAAAGGAGCGTAGAGCATTTTTAACGCAGCTTCAACTCTTGATACCAGAGTTGCTTACGCAAGCGGCCAGCCTCAAAAACGTGCTCGTGCACGATTCCCCCATAGGAAACAATGGGGCTGTTTGTGCTGAAAAAAAACCTAACACCTGCAAAAAAGCTGCGTTCAGCTCCTAACGCAGCCCATTGTATCCTATGGGGAAACACTTCCTACGTCTGCACCTAACACCCTAACATGTACCCCGAGTCTAAACACCCCTAACCTTACACTTATTAACCCCTAATCTGCCGCCCCCGCTATCGCTGACCCCTGCATATTATTTTTAACCCCTAATCTGCCGCTCCGTAAACCGCCGCTACTTACATTATCCTTATGTACCCCTAATCTGCTGCCCCTAACACCGCCGACCCCTATATTATATTTATTAACCCCTAATCTGCCCCCCACAACGTCGCCTCCACCTGCCTACACTTATTAACCCCTAATCTGCCGAGCGGACTGCAACGCTACTATAATAAAGTTATTAACCCCTAATCCGCATCACTAACCCTATAATAAATAGTATTAACCCCTAATCTGCCCTCCCTAACATCGCCGACACCTAACTTCAAACATTAACCCCTAATCTGCTGACCGGAGCTCACCGATATTCTAATAAATGTATTAACCCCTAAAGCTAAGTCTAACCCTAACACTAACACCCCCCTAAATTAAATATAATTTTAATCTAACGAAATTAATTAACTCTTATTAAATAAATTATTCCTATTTAAAGCTAAATACTTACCTGTAAAATAAATCCTAATATAGCTACAATATAAATTATAATTACATTGTAGCTATTTTAGGATTAATATTTATTTTACAGGCAACTTTGTAATTATTTTAACCAGGTACAATAGCTATTAAATAGTTAATAACTATTTAATAGTTACCTAGTTAAAATAATAACAAAATTACCTGTAAAATAAATCCTAACCTAAGTTACAATTAAACCTAACACTATACTATCATTAAATTAAATAAATAAAATACCTACAATTACCTACAATTAAACCTAACACTACACTATCAATAAATAAATTAAATACAATTCCTACAAATAACTACAATGAAATAAACTATCTAAAGTACAAAAAATAAAAAAGAACTAAGTTACAAAAAATAAAAAAATATTTACAAACATAAGAAAAATATTACAACAATTTTAAACTAATTACACCTACTCTAAGCCCCCTAATAAAATAACAAAGACCCCCAAAATAACAAAATGCCCTACCCTATTCTAAATTACTACATTTCAAAGCTCTTTTACCTTACCAGCCCTGAACAGGGCCCTTTGCGGGGCATGCCCCAAGAAATTCAGCTCTTTTGCCTGTAAAAAAAACCATACAATGCCCCCCCCCCAACATTACAACCCACCACCCACATACCCCTAATCTAACCCAAACCCCCCTTAAATAAACCTAACACTAAGCCCCTGAAGATCTTCCTACCTTGTCTTCACCCTACCAGGTTCACCAATCCGTCCTGAAGAGCTCCTCCGATGTCCTGATCCAAGCCCAAGCGGGGGGCTGAAGAGGTCCATGATCCGGCTGAAGTCTTCATCCAAGTGGGAGCTGAAGAGGTCCATGATCCGGATGAAGTCTTCATCCAAGCGGGAGCTGAAGAGGTCCATGATCCGGATGAAGTCTTCTATCAACGGCATCTTCAATCTTCTTTCTTCCGGATCCATCTTGCAGACCTCCGATGCGGAACATCCTCTTCTCCCGACGCCTACTAGCCGAATGATGGTTCCTTTAAGGGACGTCATCCAAGATGGCGTCCCTCGAATTCTGATTGGCTGGTAGGATTCTATCAGCCAATCGGAATTAAGGTAGAAATATTCTGATTGGCTGATGGAATCAGCCAATCAGAATCAAGTTCAATCCGATTGGCTGATTCGATCAGCCAATCAGATTGAGCTTGCATTCTATTGGCTGTTCCGATCAGCCAATAGAATGCAAGCTCAATCTGATTGGCTGATTGGATCAGCCAATCGGATTGATCTTGATTCTGATTGGCTGATTCCATCAGCCAATCAGAATAGTCCTACCTTAATTCCGATTGGCTGATAGAATCCTATCAGCCAATCGGAATTCGATGGACGCCATCTTGGATGACGTCCCTTAAAGGAACCATCATTCGGCTAGTAGGCGTCGGGAGAAGAGGATGTTCCGCGTCGGAGGTCTGCAAGATGGATCCGGAAGAAA
The DNA here is from genome assembly GCF_027579735.1 of Bombina bombina. Classification (NCBI taxonomy): domain Eukaryota; kingdom Metazoa; phylum Chordata; class Amphibia; order Anura; family Bombinatoridae; genus Bombina; species Bombina bombina. The sequence continues at coordinate 61,169,436 of NC_069502.1, read as the reverse complement.
GAAGATTGAAGATGCCGTTGATAGAAGACTTCATCCGGATCATGGACCTCTTCAGCTCCCGCTTGGATGAAGACTTCATCCGGATCATGGACCTCTTCAGCTCCCGCTTGGATGAAGACTTCAGCCGGATCATGGACCTCTTCAGCCCCCCGCTTGGGCTTGGATCAGGACATCGGAGAAGCTCTTCAGGACGGATCGGTGAACCTGGTAGGGTGAAGACAAGGTAGGAAGATCTTCAGGGGCTTAGTGTTAGGTTTATTTAAGGGGGGTTTGGGTTAGATTAGGGGTATGTGGGTGGTGGGTTGTAATGTGGGGGGGGGGTATTGTATGTTTTTTTTTACAGGCAAAAGAGCTGAATTTCTTGAGGCATGCCCCGCAAAGGGCCCTGTTCAGGGCTGGTAAGGTAAAAGAGCTTTGAAATGTAGTAATTTAGAATAGGGTAGGGCATTTTGTTATTTTGGGGGTCTTTGTTATTTTATTAGGGGGCTTAGAGTAGGTGTAATTAGTTTAAAATTGTTGTAATATTTTTCTTATGTTTGTAAATATTTTTTTATTTTTTGTAACTTAGTTCTTTTTTATTTTTTGTACTTTAGATAGTTTATTTCATTGTAGTTATTTGTAGGAATTGTATTTAATTTATTTATTGATAGTGTAGTGTTAGGTTTAATTGTAGGTAATTGTAGGTATTTTATTTATTTAATTTAATGATAGTATAGTGTTAGGTTTAATTGTAACTTAGGTTAGGATTTATTTTACAGGTAATTTTGTTATTATTTTAACTAGGTAACTATTAAATAGTTATTAACTATTTAATAGCTATTGTACCTGGTTAAAATAATTACAAAGTTGCCTGTAAAATAAATATTAATCCTAAAATAGCTACAATGTAATTATAATTTATATTGTAGCTATATTAGGATTTATTTTACAGGTAAGTATTTAGCTTTAAATAGGAATAATTTATTTAATAAGAGTTAATTAATTTCGTTAGATTAAAATTATATTTAATTTAGGGGGGTGTTAGTGTTAGGGTTAGACTTAGCTTTAGGGGTTAATACATTTATTAGAATAGCGGTGAGCTCCGGTCGGCAGATTAGGGGTTAATAATTGAAGTTAGGTGTCGGCGATATTAGGGAGGGCAGATTAGGGGTTAATACTATTTATTATAGGGTTAGTGATGCGGATTAGGGGTTAATAACTTTATTATAGTAGCGCTCAGGTCCGCTCGGCAGATTAGGGGTTAATAAGTGTAGGCAGGTGGAGGCGACATTGAGGGGGGCAGATTAGGGGTTAATAAATATAATATATGGGTCGGCGGTGTTAGGGGCAGCAGATTAGGGGTGCATAGCTATAATGTAGGTGGCGGTGCTTTGCGGTAGGCAGATTAGGGGTTAATTATTGTAGGTAGCTGGCGGCGACGTTGTGGGGGGCAGATTAGGGGTTAATAAATATAATACAGGGGTCGGCGGTGTTAGGGGCAGCAGATTAGGGGTGCATAAGTATAACGTAGGTGGCGGTCGGCAGATTAGGGGTTAAAAAAATTTAATCGAGTGGCGGCGATGTGGGGGGACCTCAGTTTAGGGGTACATAGGTAGTTTATGGGTGTTAGTGTACTTTAGAGTACAGTAGTTAAGAGCTTTATGAACCGGCGTTAACCCAGAAAGCTCTTAACTACTGACTTTTTTCCTGCAGCTGGAGTTTTGTCGTTAGATGTCTAACGCTCACTTCAGACACGACTCTAAATACTGGAGTTAGGAAGATCCCATTGAAAAGATAGGATACGCAAATGACGTAAGGGGATCTGCGGTATGGAAAAGTCGCGGCTGAAAAGTGAGCGTTAGACCCTATTTTGAGTGACTCCAAATACCGGAGTTAGCCTAAAACCAGCGTTAGGAGCCTCTAACGCTGGTTTTCACGGCTAACGCCAAACTCCAAATCTAGGCCTTAGGGTTTATATTTATTTTACATGCAACTTTGTATTTATTTTAACTAGGTACAATAGTTATTAAATAGTTATTAAGTATTTAATAACTTCCTAGTTAAAATAAGTACAAAAGTACCTGTAAAATAAATCCTAACCTAAGTTACAATTATACCTAACACTACACTATAATTAAACTACTTATCTAAACTACCTACAATTAATTACTATTAAATTAAATAAACTAAATTATGAGAAAAAAACCCACTAAATTACAGAAAAAAAAAGAATTAAAAGAATTTTAAACTTATTACACCTAATCTAATCCCCCTAATAAAATAAAAAATCCCCCCAAAATAATAAAATTCACTACCCTATACTAAATTACAAATAGCCCTTAAATGTGCCTTTTGCGGGGCATTGCCCCAAAGTAATTAGTTCTTTCACCTGTAAAAAAATACAATACCCCTCCAACATTAAAACCCACCACCCACACACCCAACCCTAATCTAAAACCCACCCAATCCCCCCTTAAAAAGAAAACTAACACTACCCCCCTGAAGATCTCCCTACCTTGAGCCGTCTTCACCCAGCCGGGCACAAGTGGACCTCCAGAGGGGCAGAAGTCTTCATCCGATCCGGGCAGAAGAGAACCTCCAAGCGGCAGAAGTCTTCATCCGATCTGGGCAGGAGAGGTCCTCCAAGCAGCAGAAGTCTTCATCCAGGCGACATCTTCTATCTTCATCCATCCGGAGTGGAGCGGGTCCATCTTCAAGCCAGCCAACGCGGAGCCATCATCTTCAAACAACGTCCTAACACTGAATGAAGGTTCCTTTAAATGACGTCATTAACTATTTAATAACTATTGTACCTAGTTAAAATAAATACAAAGTTGCCTGTAAAATAAATATAAATCCTAAGATAGCTACAATGTAACTATTAGTTATATAGTAGCTAGCTTAGGGTTTATTTTATAGGTAAGTATTTAGTTTCAAATAGGAATAATTTAGTTAATTGTAGTAAATTTATTTAGATGTATTTAAATTATATTTGTTAGGGGGGTATTAGGGTTAGACTTAGGTTTAGGGGTTAATACATTTATAATAGTGTCGGCGACGTTGGCGGCGGCAGATTAGGGGTTAATAAATTTAATATAGTTGTGGCAACGTTGAGGGGGCAGATTAGGTGTTAATAACTATAATATAGGTGTCGGCGATGTTGGGGGCAGTAGATTAGGGGTTCATAAGTATAATGTAGGTGGCGGCGGTGTCCGGAGTGGCAGATTAGGGGTTAATAATATAATGTAGGTGTCAGCGATAGCGGGGGCGGCAGATTAGGGGCTAATAAGTGTAATATTAGGGGTGTTTAGACTTGGGGTTCATGTTAGGGTGTTAGGTGCAGACATGAAATTCATTTCCCCATAGCAAACAATGGGGCTGCGTTAGGAGCTGAACGCTGCTTTTTTGCAGGTTTTTTTTCAGCCAGCTCAGCCCCATTGTTTCCTATGGGGAAATTGTGCACGAGCACGTTCAGCCAGCTTACCGCTGACTTAAGCAACGCTGGTATTGAGGTGAGATGTGGAGCTAAATTCTGCTCTACACTCACCTTTTTGCGGCTAACGCCGGGTTTAAAAAAACCTTTAATACCAGCGTTGTCTTAAGGGAGCGGTGGGAAAAAAAGGCTTGTTAGTACTGCACCCTGTTACCGCAAAACTCGTAATCTAGGCGTTAGGTTTTTTTACAGGTAAGTATTTATTTAGTTTTAAATAGGAATTATTTAGGTAATAATTGTAAGGTTTATTTAGATTTATTTTAATTATATTTAAGTTAGGGGTGTTAGGGTTAGGGTTACGTTAGGGTTAGGTTTAGGGGTTAATATATTTAATTTTTTTCAAATATAAAGATAGACACTATAGATATGAGAGTCTATGTGTAAAAGAAAGGGAATTCAGCACTCTTTTAGTAATCAAAAAATTATTTTCTTTTTATCTCTGAAAAAGACCAAGAAATACACATTGTCGTCAGAGCACAAATGCACATATCCTACAACCTAAAAGTGACAAAGAATTAGTTAGTACCGAATACCATTATATAGAAACATACACAAAATTGTATAGATAAATAATCTTTTAAGATTAAAATCACACTGAAGAGAGAATAGCATGCAACACCCTGCTGAACCAAACCCTATATAGAATAGGTATTGTCTGGCCAGGTATTACGTGGGGATCTATGCATGTATACCGTTCATGTTAACATGATTAGTGAGATGGCTCATTTGTTAGGGGAAAGTTCATCCTTTGTAAAAATGCGATTCCAGCAAGGTATGTTAATGGGCAAAAAGCTGTACACACATCCATGCAGGTTAAATATAGGCATATGCTAGAAAGGAGGCTTAAATGTAGAAGGAAACAGCAGAAAGTTCTTGTGATAAGCTGAAGCAAGCTGAATTAGTATTGACGCAATGTCCCAGCAAACATATCAGTAGCCCCACTTCAATAAGCAATATAGCATGTAGTATATGAAGAGGGAGCAACAGATGCCATATAAGGAATACCGGTTCACCTGCCGTTTATCAATTATAGCAGGCTCCACATCTAGCGGGTTCTGATATTTGTCAAAATGAATACCTCTCCTTGTGACTGAATATCACTTTTCCTTCCTTTGGGACACAAATCCTGTGTCATTCTTTGTTCCAACGATTGTAAATGTTTCAAGTTGTCCGAAAGGTGTTACAAAGTTTGCCAAGTAGTATCGCAGCACGCCATCAAAATACAAAATTCTCTAACATCAGAGTAGGAAGCCACGCCTATGCGCGTTTCACTCCCAATGGCTGAACAACAGAGCTTCGTCAGGGCGTATTGACGTCACTGGGCAACCTGCAATTTATTGGAGTTTTCATGCCCAACCCTCAAACAAAGAGTGAAATATTATTGGACCAAAATTATAACATGTAAAATATGTGTAAACACCACAAATTAGGTAGGGTAGTACATTTTCATAGCGCTTGTTAAGTCCGATGGTTACCAAATAGGAACAGTATTAATACAAGGATTTTTGTGTTTTAATGTTACATATATCACAATGAGGTTAATTTCAGGTCACATATTTTTAACTTAGATTTCAAAAGCATTTGTTAAAGTGCATCTTATATAGAGAAAATGGAGACCATAAGTTATTAGCAGAACAGTTACATTGTATAAGAAAGCTATTACAATCTCAATGCTAAAAAGATTATATATATAACTATATGTTTTTAATCATTTGAACAGGAATCCAAATCTATACCTATTCCTTATAGCAAGACAGATCAACATTAAATGCTATATTTCAACATACATATATACTTGTGCTGTTACATATTTCCACATAGCTGCCACATTAGATGTATAGATCTATAAATTATGTCTTTCCTAGACATCATGTTTATCACTTAAGCCATTACTATTAGTGTTAGACACTTATACAAACGTTCTAGCTACCCATTTTGATATATTCTTCTACATTTCTCCTCTTGCATCTTATCTAGAAAATATTATTAAAGGGACACTCAGGTTAAATAAAATTTTCATGATTCATATACAGCATGTAATTTTAAACAACTTTCCAATTTACTTCCATTAAAAAAAATGTGCACAGTCTTTTATATTTACATTTTTTTGAGTCACCACCTCATACTGAGCATGTGCAAGAATTCACAGACTATACATATATGCATTTGTGATTGGCTGATTGCTATCACATGGTACAAGGGGAGTGGAAATATACATAACTTTGAAATTTCTTATAAAAAAATCTACTACTCATTTGAAGTTCAGACTAAGTGCTATTGCATTGTTTTGTTATCTTGCATTTGTTGATTATGCAAATTTAATGTGTTGACTGGTCCTTTAATGAGACTATTACCCTAGAAAACATGAATAGTATATAATCTCATTTAACCCATAGGGTGATAGGGATTTTAAATTGTATATCCATCTTGACTCCTTTCTTAACAGGCAGTTATCATCATCACCACCTCTTCCATTAATAATACCTTTATCAATCCCTATAAATTTAAGTGACTCAGGGTTACTTTCATGGTAATCTAAGAAATGTCTAGCTATACTGCTATCCATATTTTTGTTCTTAACATCGTCCCTATGTTCTCTTATTCTGTCTTTGAATTTCCTCTTAGTTTTACCTAAATAGAACATGGGACAGGAGCAATGGAGGAGATAAACTAGACCTTCAGTATTACAGTTGAAGAAAAACATAATATTGTAAAATCTTCTGCCATCGATAGAAAAACATAATTTATAATTAATATAATTAATAATATATATATATATATATATATATATAACTAGATCATGGACTCTTGCCACTTACATGAAAGAAAATATAATTTATGTAAGAACTTACCTGATAAATTAATTTTTTTCATATTGGCAAGAGTCCATCAGCCAATCCGATTTTTCCTATCTTAATTCCGATTGGCTGATAGAATCCTATCAGCCAATCAGAATTCGAGGGACACCATCTTGGATGACGTCCCTTAAAGGAACCTTCATTCGTCGGGAGTCGCTGGAAGAAGAGGATGGATCCGCGTCGGCTGCTTCAAGATGGTCCCGCTCCACGCCGGATGGAAGAAGATAGAAGATGCCGCTTGGATGAAGATGTTTGCCGGTCCGGATGTCCTCTTCTTGCCGGATAGGAGGAAGACTTTGGACCCTCTTCTGGACCTCTTCTTGCCAGATAGGAGGAAGACTTCGGAGCCTCTTCTGGACGGATCGGTGATACCCGGCGTGGTGAAGATAAGGTAGGAAGATCTTCATGGGCTTAGTGTTAGGTTTTTTAAGCGGTGTTTGGGTTAGATTAGGGGTATGTGGGTGGTGGGTTGTAATGTTGGGGGGGTATTGTATGTTTATTTAAATGCAAAAGAGCTGTTTTCTTTGGGGCATGCCCCGCAAAAGGCCCTGTTAAGGGCTGGTAAGGTAAAAGAGCTTTACAATTTTTATTTTAGAATAGGGTAGGGCATTTTTTTTATTTTGGGGGGCTTTGTAATTTTTTTAGGGGGCTTAGAGTAGGTGTAATTAGTTAAAAAATTCTAATAATCTTTTTTTATTTTTTGTAATTTAGTGTTTGTTTTTTTTGTAATTTAGTTTAGTTGATTTAATTGTAGATAATTGTAGATAGTTTATTTAATTAATTTATTGATAGTGAAGTGTTAGGTTTAATTGTAACTTAGGTTAGGATTTATTTTACAGGTAATTTTGTAATTATTTTAACTAGGTAACTATTAATTAGTTATTAACTATTTAATAGCTATTGTACCTGGTTAAAATAAATACAAAGTTGCCTGTAAAATAAATATTAATCCTAAAATAGCTACAATATAATTATTATTTATATTGTAGCTATATTAGGGTTTATTTTACAGGTAAGTATTTAGATTTAAATAGGAATAATTTATTTAATAAGATTTATTTTATTCGTTAGATTTAAATTATATTTAACGTAGGGGGGTGTTAGGGTTAGGGTTAGACTTAGCTTTAGGGGTTAATACATTTATTAGAGTAGCGGCGAGGTCTGGTCGGCAGATTAGGGGTTAATACTTGAAGTTAGGTGTCGGCGATGTTAGGGAGGGCAGATTAGGGGTTAATACTATTTATTATAGGGTTTGCGAGGCGGGAGTGAGGCGGATTAGGGGTTAATACATTTATTATAGTAGCGGTGAGGTCCGGTCGGCAGATTAGGGGTTAATAATTGTAGGTAGGTGGCGGTGACGTTGGGGGGGGCAGATTAGGGGGTAATAAATATTATGTAGGAGTCGGCGATGTTAGGGGCAGCAGATTAGGGGTACATAGGGATAATGTAGGTAGCGGCGGTGTGCGGTCGGCAGATTAGGGGTTAAAAAATGTAATAGAGTGGCGGCGATGTGGGGGGGCCTCGGTTTAGGGGTACATAGGTAGTTTATGGGTGTTAGTGTACTTTAGAGCACAGTAGTTAAGAGCTTTATGAACCGGCGTTAGCTCAGAAAGCTCTTAACTCCTGACTTTTTTCTGTGGCTGGAGTCTTGTCGGTAGATTTCTAACGCTCACTTCAGCCAAGACTCTAAATACCGGCGTTAGAAAGATCCCATTGAAAAGATAGGATACGCAATTGGCGTAGGGGGATCTGTGGTATGGAAAAGTCGCGGCTAGAAAGTGAGCATTAGATCCTTTCCTGACTGACTCTAAATACCAGCGGGCGGTAAAAACCAGTGTTAGGACCCCCTAACGCTGGTTTGGACGGCTAACGCAGAACTCTAAATCTAGGCGATAGTATTAATCACTGAGTCAGAGAAACCTCTATGACTTAACACTAAGTGTTCAATTTCCATACCTTCAAATTTAATGATTTGAGATCCTGATGGAAAAACAGACCTTGAGACAGTAGGTCTGGCCTTAACAGAAGTTGCCAAGGTTGGCAACTGGACATCCGAACAAGATCCACATACCAAAACCTGTGTGGCCATGCTGGAACCACCAGCAATACAAACGATTGTTCCATGATGATTCTGGAAATCACTCTTGGAAGAAGAACTAGAGGCGGGAAAATATAAGTAGGTTGATAACACCAAGGAAGTGTCAGCGCACCCACTGCTTCCGCCTGGAAGTCCCTGAACCTGGACAGGCATCTGGGAAGTCTCTTGTTTAGATTAGAGGTAATCAGATCTATCTGTGGAAGACCCCATATCTTGAACAATCTGAGAAAACACATCTTAATGGAAGAACCACTCCGCAGGATGTAAAGTCTAATGGCTGAGATAATCCACCTCCCAATGTCTACACCTGGGATATGCACCGCAGAAATTAGACAGGAGCTGGATTCCACCCAAGCAAGTATCCGAGATACTTCTTCATAGCTTGTGGACTGTGAGTCCCCCCCTGCTGATTGACGAATGCCACCGAATGTGATATTGTCTGTTTGAAAATAAATGAAGTTCTCTCTTCAACAAAGGACAAAACTGAAGAGCTCTGAGAATAGCATGGAGATCTAAAATATTGATTGGTAATCTCGCCTCTTGAGATTTCCAAAACCCCTTGTGCTGTCAGAGATCCCCAAACCAACCTGAAAGACTTGTATCTGTAGAAATCATAGTCCAGGTTAGCTGAACAAGAAGCCCCTTGAACTGAACACTGGTGATTTACCACCACGTCAGAGAGTGTCAACATTGGGGTTCAAGGATATTAATTGTGATATCTTAGTATAATCCCTGCACCATGGATTCAGCAAACAAAGCTGGAGAGGTCTCATGTGAGAACGGGCAATTAGAAATGCGTCCAATGCTGCAGTCATGAAACCTAAATTTTTCATGCACATAACCACTGAAGGAAATGACTGAGACTGAAGGTGCCGACAGGCTGCAACCACTTCAAACGTCTCTTGTCCGTTAGAGACAGAGTCATGGACACTGAATCTATCTGGAAACCTAAAAAGGTGACCCTTGTCAGAGGAATCAATAAACTTTTTGGTAAATTGATCCTCCAACCATGTTTCCGAAGAAACAACACTAGTTGATTAGTGTGAGATTCTGCAGAATGGAAGGACTGAGCTAGTACCAAAATATCGTCCAAATAAAGAAAACACCGCAATACCCTGCTCTCTGGATTCCATAAAGCAGGGACCAGAAACCTTTAAAAAAGATTCTTTGAGCGGTTGCTAATCCAAAAATGGTAAAAGCAACGAATTGGTAATGCTTGTCTAGAAAAGAGAATCTCAGGAACTGATAATGATCTGAATGAATTGGAATATGAAGGTATATACCCTGCAATCCATTATGGACCTAAAAAGTCCTTGCTGAATTAAAGGCATAACAGTCCTTAAAGTCACCATTTGAAAATTGGTACTCTTACATAACGATTCAAAATTTTCAGATACAGAATTGATCTGAATGAAATTTCCTTCTTTGAGACAATGAATAGATTTGAATAAAAACCCCAGACCTTGTCCCTGAAAAGGAACTGGCATGACTACCCCTGAAACTCCAGATCTGAAACACACTTCAGGAAAGCCTGAAATTTAACTGGATTTGCTGGGATACATGAGAGAAAAAAATCTTCTCACAGGAGGATTTACTCAGAATCCTATTTGAAACCCCATGACAGACAATACTCTGAAACTATTAATTTGGACCGAATTATCCAAAACATTCTTGAAAAAAACCTTAATCTGCCCCCTACCAGCTGAGCTGGAATGAGAGTCGCACCTTCATGCTTGCTTTTTAGTTTCTTAAATTGGTTGGATTTATTCCATTTAAAGAAGGTTTCCAATTGGAAACAGATTCCATAGGGAAGGATTAGGTTTTTGTTCTTTATTTGAAAAAAAGAACGAAAACGATTTAGAAGCTTAATATTTACCCTTAGGTCTCTTATTACCTTGGAAAGAAGAGATAGCAATCTAGACTTAAAAAGTTATATCAGCATTCCAAGATTTAAGCCTCAAAACTCTTGTAGCTAAAAATAGCTAAAGACATAGATCTAACATCAATCTTGATGAAATAAAAAAAAATGGCATCAGAACTGATTAGTATGTTGCAACTATACTAGATAAATCAGAATCCAATTCTTGTTGCGCTAAATCTCCAACAAATAAGTTGATGCAGCTGCAACATCATCCAAAGATCTAAAGAAATTGCTGGTAAAAGGATACAATTTTTTAAACCTTGAAGAAGGAATAAAATAAGTACCCGGCTAATTCCATTCCTAAGAAATCATAAGAGAAATAGCAACAAGAACGGAAAAAAACCTCTGGAACAACCACAGCAGGTTTAAAAACAGAATTTACTAGTTCTAATATCAAGAGGACTAGTTTCCATGATATCCAAAATAATTAACACTTCTTTAACAAAGAACGAAAATACTTCATTTTAAATAAATAAATAAGTAGATTTGTTAGTGTCAATATCTGAGGAAAGATCTTCTGAATCAGATAGATCCTCATCAGAAAAGGATAATTCATTATATTGTCGGTCATTTGAAATTTCATCAACCTTATGAGAAGTTTCAAAAGACCTTTATATTAATTAGAAAGCAAAATAGCAGACAAAGCCTTCTGAATAGAATAATAAACAAATTATTTAAATTTCATAGGTATAACATGTACATTAAAAGTTGAAGGAACAACAACAGGAAATGCACTATTAACTGATGGATACAATATCTGCATGTAAAAAGCTTATCATACAATGAAATTCGGAAATATAATGCACTTAGCTTTAGTAGAACGACATCAGGCAGCAAAGTTCCAACAGATACTTCTGAGGTAGGATCAGATTGAGACATCATGCAAAATGTAAAATAAAGAACAACATATTAAGCAAAATTTGTCAATTTCCTTATATGACAGTTTCAGGAATGGGAAAAAAATGCAAATAGCATAGCCCTCTGACATAGAAAAAGGCAAGAGGCAAAAGCAATGGGGCAAATAAATAATGAAAAAATTTTAGCACCAAGTATGATGCACAACATAACTGGAAATTTTTTTTGGCGCCAAACATATCCGGAAATGACACACTTGCGTCACTAACGATGCAACCCTGTGTGAACCTCTGCGTCAATTACGACGCAGGAAATGACGAACTTGCGTCAACGGAGCGTGCCTTTTGCGCCAAAAGAAGCAATATAGTGTAGCATTTGGTGCACCCGCGAGTCTAAGTCAGCCCGCAATTTGAACAAAGTAGTCAATTGAAAAAAAGACTAAACCCCAGGTAAGAAAAATATTTCTTAATATTAACTTTCCCCAAATATGAAACTGACAGTTTGCAAAAAGGAAATACATGAACCTGACTCATGGCAAATATAAGTACAATACATATATTTAGAACTTTAAATAAATGCATAAAGTGCCAAACCATAGCTGAGGTGTATTAAGTAATAAAAACATACTTACCAAAGAAGACTAAAACAGTTATCAGTAGAGGTAATGGTAAATTGAGAGTATATCGTCGATCTGAAAAGGGAGGTAGGAGATGAATCTCTACGACCGATAACAGAGAACCTATGAAATAGACCCCCGTTAGCGAAATCATTGTATTCAATAAGTGATACTCCCTTCACGTCCCTCTGACATTCGCTGTACTCTGAGAGGAATCAGGCTTCAACAATGCTGAGAAGCGCTTATCAACGTAGAAATCTTAGCACAAACTTACTTCACCACCTCCATAGGAGGCAAAGTTTGTAAAAATTAATTGTGGGTGTGGTGAGGGGTGTATTTATAGGCATTTTGAGGTTTGGGAAACGTTGCCCCTCCTGGTAGGATTGTATATCCCATACGTCACTAGCTCATGGACTCTTGCCAATTACATGAAAGAAACTTTTTTGACCTTTCCATAAATTCACATGTAACACATTTTCCACAGGGAAAGCTACCTGTGATCTTTACCTTTGATAACCAGTTTTTTTGTGATGCTATATAGTTACTGTGTATTAATCTGTCTCTGAGATTTGGTGCTTGTCGAGCAGTTATGACAGTTAAATTTTGTAACCAGCCTTGGGATATTCCTATTGTCCTCATTTTTAATGCTATCATGTTTTCTATATAGTAGAACATCTCTATTACTACTACTTGCTCTTTTGTATGCTCTATTTATACATCTCCTTGAGTAGCCTCTTTTGATAAATCTTTCCTTCATCTACTTAGCATGTCTCTCAAAGGATGATTTACTTGAGCAGTTTCTTCGAATTCGAAGAAACTGACCGACTGGGATGACTGGTTTCAAAGCCTCTGGATGGTGACTAGAGGCTTGAAGAAGGCTTTTGGTAGCTGTCGGTTTTCTATAATTTTTAGTAGTTATTATACCTTTATCATTTTTAATCTTAATATCTAAAAAAGTAAACTCTTTAGCGTCATATTGACAAGTTAATAAGATGTTCCTATTGTTATGATTTAATTTGTCAATAAATTCCAGCAATTTGTCTTTTGGACCATTCCAAAGCATAAAAATATCGTCCACATATCTCAGCCAAATCTGTACTTATTTGTCAGTATATTGGCTATATTGTTCAAACACTACCTGATTTTCCCAAGCTCCAAGGTGAAGACAAGCATAAGTGGGGGCACACGTTGCCCCCATTGCTGTCCCCTGTATTTGTTTATATACCTGATTGTCAAAAAGAAAGATATTATTGCTTAGTACAAATTTCATTAGCTGTAGTACAAATTTCGTGTGGGCACTATATGCCAGTCCACGACTGTCCAAAAAATGACCACAAGCTTCAAGGCCAACTTTGTGGGGAATGGAGGAATATAAACTCTCTACGTCAAGTGAGACTAATAGTGTGTCATTTCCTATACTTAAGCCATCTAATTTCCTTAAGAGATCTGATGTATCAAGAACATAAGAAGGTAATGTATCAAGAAAGGGCCTTAAAAAATAGTCAACACAGATACCAATTTTTTCCATCAGACTGCCTATGCTGGCAATTATTGTTCTCCCAGGAGGATTCTTTATATTCTTATGCAATTTAGGGATACAATAAATACAATAAAAAACCGGCATGACAGGATGAAGGGGATACAGATATTTAAATTTGTCAATATTTATAATACCATCCAGTTTTGCATCATTAAGGATCTAAAATAGGGTCGATTGTACATTTTTAATAGGATTTGAAGATAGCTTTAACCCCTTAATGACCACAGCACTTTTCCATTTTCTGACCGTTTGGGACCAAGGCTATTTTTACATTTCTGTGGTGTTTGTGTTTAGCTGTAATTTTCCTCTTACTCATTTACTGTACCCACACATATTATATACCGTTTTTCTCGCCATTAAATGGACTTTCTAAAGATACCATTATTTTTATCATATCTTATAATTTACTATAAAAAAAATATAAAATATGAGGAAAAAATGGAAAAAAAACACACTTTTTCTAACTTTGACCCCCAAAACCTGTTACACATCTACAACCACCAAAAAACACCCATGCTAAATAGTTTCCAAATTTTGTCCCGAGTTTAGAAATACCCAATGTTTACATGTTCTTTGCTTTTTTTTGCAAGTTATAGGGCAATAAATACAAGAAGCACTTTGCTATTTCCAAACCACTTTTTTTCAAACTTAGCGCTAGTTACATTGGAACACTGATATCTTCCAGGAATCCCTGAATATCCCTTGACATGTATATATTTTTTTTTAGAAGACATCCCAAAGTATTGATCTAGGCCCATTTTGGTATATTTCATGCCACCATTTCACCGCCAAATGCGATCAAATAAAAAAAATTGTTCACTTTTTCACACATTTTGTTACAAACTTTAGGTTTCTCACTGAATTTATTTACAAACAGCTCGTGCAATTATGACACAAATGGTTGTAAATGCTTCTCTGGAATCCCTTTTTTCATAAATAGCAGACATATATGGATTTGGTGTTGCTTTTTGGTAATTAGAAGGCCGCTAAATGCCACTGCGCACCACACGTGTATTATGCCCAGCAATGAAGGGGTTAATTAGGGAGCATGTAGGGAGCTTGTAGGGTTAATTTTAGCTTTATTGTAGTGTAGTAGACAACCCTAAGTATTGATCTAGGCCCATTTTGGTATATTTCATGCCACCATTTCAACGCCAAATGCGATTAAATAAAAAAAAAAGTAAAATTTTTCACAATTTTAGGTTTCTCACTGAAATCATTTACAAACAGCTTGTGCAATTATGGCACAAATGGTTGTAAATGCTTCTCTGGGATCCCCTTTGTTGAGAAATAGCAGACATACATGGCTTTGGTGTTGCTTTTTGGTAATTAGAAGGCCGCTAAATGCCGCTGCGCATCACATGTGTATTATGGCTAGCAGTGAAGGGGTTAATTAGGTAGCATGTAGGGAGCTTGCAGGGTTAATTTTGGCTTTAGTGTAGAGATCAGCCTCCCACCTGACACATTACACCCCCTGATCCCTCCCAAACAGCTCTCTTCCCTCCCCCACCCCACAATTGTCCCCGCCATGTTAAGTACTGGCAGAAAGTCTGCCAGTACTAAAAAAAAAGCTATCCTTGATAAAAAATAAATTAAAAAAAAAGGCATATTTACATATGCTGCTCTGGAGGATCCCCCCTTAGCCACCAACCTCCCTGATACCCCCCAAACAGCTCTTTACCCATCCCCCTCTAACTTATTAGTAGCCATCTTTGGTACTGGCAGCTGTCTGCCAGTACCCAGTTTATAGTAAAATATGTTTTTATTATTTTTTTTTAAATGATTTTCTGCAGTGTAGCTTGCCCCCCCCCAAAAGACCAACCCACCACCCCTCCCAGATCTCTTAGATTGACATATATGTAAATATATTTGGCAATCACTGCCACTTTAATCCCATCACTTTTCTGTAGTGTAGCGGTTCCCACCCGCTTCCTACCCCCGCGCGCGCCCGCGCGCGCACCTGCGCGCGTGCCCGGCGTTCCCGCCCACGATCCCGCCCCCCTCCACATGATACGGCCCATCGATGGCCGCCCACCCGCCTCCCAGACTGGCTCCCACCCACCAACGAAACCGGCCATCGATGTCCGGTACAGAGAGGGCCACAGAGTGGCTCTCTCTGCATCGGATGGCCAAGGGGGGTTATTGCAGGATGCCTCGATGTTGAGGCATCACTGCAATAACCGGAAAGCAGCTGGAAGCGAGCAGGATCGCTTCCAGCTGCTTTCCAGACCAAGGACGTACGCCACACGTCCTCGGTCATTAACTGTATTTTTTTTGAGGACGTGTGGCGTACGTCCTTGGTCGTTAAGGGGTTAAATACTGTTCTTTATCACATAGTTGTCATTTTATTTCAGAGACATATTTACTTTCATCTAGTAAAACTAGATTTCCGCCTTTATCGGCTGGCTTTATTATAAAATTTGGTGCGTTTTCAAGCTCTTTTAGTGCCTGTCTCTTTTTTAGTCAGATTGTCATCTAATACTCCTGTAAACACAATTTTATCAATGTCATTCTCCATGGCATTTACAAACTGTTGCACTGCAGGTATTAACGATAAAGGGGGCATATATTTTGATTTAGCTTTAAATCCTGATTGTATATTTACAACCTGTTCACCCATCCCTGCAGCATTTTCCAATGTTTCACTATTTTCTTCTAGAAGACTCTGTAGATTATTTATTTCCAGTCTCCTTCATCTAAATTTGCAGTTTTAAAAAATCTTGTTTTATTTTTACTTTTAAATATTTGAGAAAAAATAATCTTTCTGGCATAACACTGTAAATCCTTGAGAAATTCAAATTTATCAAAATGTTTTTTAGGACAGAAAGAAAGTCCTTTTTGCAACAAGTTAATGTGAGCTAAGTTGAGTCTAAAGGAGGATAGATTGACAATCTGAAAATTGTTTTCTTTATTGGGGGTATCTAAAAGTCCCTCTGTCTCCCTCTTCTCCTCCTGTAATTCTGGCCTCGCATTCGATTCTGATCTTGATATCCTGTTCTGCTGTACCGTGTTTCGTATCTCCTCTCTTGTGAATTTATATCTACATTTTTTTTTATTTTCGTCTCCTACCTTCCCTTCGTTTCCACTTTGTCGTTTTTCATTTTTGACCCTAAGTCAGTTTCTGCATCGGAATTATCTGTTCCGGAGTCATAGGAATTCTTTATAGTAAAGTAGGAATAAACCTTATTTTTCTTGAAATCATCCTGATCTCTTGCTAATTTACAACTTTTCCTCAATTTTATGTCAGTTTGCAATCTGCCTATTACATCTTTAACATCATCATTTAATTTAACAAAGTTCTTATCACCTTCAAATAGCTTAACCTCTTTCAGGGATAAATCTACTTCATTTTTGATTTTTTTCTAGTCTAATCTTATTTCTATCCACGATTTTACCCATCAAGATTAACGAGCAGTCAGATAAACTCTGATTCCAATCTTCAAGAAAAATGTCACCCCCATCATCTTCTCTTAATCCTGTACCTGGGTCTAGATGCAGACGTAAGCCTCAGGGTATTATTTTATTTTTGACATAATTCTCTAAGCTTGAAGTTTCTGCTCTAATTTTGACCTGTTTTACCAAAAGATTCCTATATTTCTTAAAGCTTTGATGTATATTAATTGGATGATCACTGCCACCCTCTGTGGAAAAAAAATGTTAATATTATTAGATAATGTTTCAGACAAATCAGCTTCCCATTGCTCATCAGACAAAACAAATGCCATGATTTGCAGTGACCTAGAATTTTTGCAGTGGGAGACGGAGCGAGAGTGTAAAAGTGTGGTGATTGCTGCAGGGCCAGGGTTAGGAGAGACATCACCAGCAGCAGTGAGAGTGACAGAAGGTGAGAGTGAGATTTGTAGGAGTGTGAATGACTAGACACAGGAGAGTTAGAGGGGGAAGTGTTTCTAAGGAAACAGAGAAGTTCATGAGAGGACAGCATAGGGGATGAGAGAAGGGAGGGGGAGATGTGGATAGTGTGGGGATTGTTGTTGTAGGGACATGCAGTGATTTCTAGGACAAGGGCAGACAGAGAGAGCAGAAAAGACATGGAGAGCATTGTGTATGTGTATAGTTATTAAGTTTACCTGTTAGTTGGTCTGCAGTTTCAACCTCCAGTTTCGAACTCCAGTGAGTAACTCTGTCACTTTTAATCAAAGAGCCAATTTAGACTCAGAGAGCCAAGGCACAAATGAAAAAAAATAAATAATGAAAGTATTACAACACAATTAAAATTTGTATGTTACAATCTCATTACGGCATCATTCCTTACTGTTGGGAAATACTGAACCTGGCCACCAGGAGGAAGCAAATACACCCCAACCAAATGCTTAAATACCTCTCCCACTTCCCCCATCCCCCAGTCATTCTGCCAAGAGAACAAGGAACAGTAGGAGAAATATCAGGGTATAAATGGTGCCAGAAGAAAAATATAATTTAGAGGGCCACCCATCGGAGAACACGGCCGGGGGCCGTGGACTTTCCTTTTACAGAAGGAAATGAAATTATCTGGTAAGCATAATTTATGTTTTCCTTCTTAATATAAGGCATCATTTTCTACTGTTGGGGAAACTATATCAAAGCTCTAGAGGACACTGAATGATAAGGGAAGGGACAAAAAGAGAGGCGGACCCTAATCTGAGGGCACCACAGCCTGCAAAACCTTTCTCTCAAAAGATGCTTCAGCCGAAGCAAAAACATCAAACTTGTAACATTTTGAAAAAGTATGTAAGGAGGACCAGGTAGCCGCTTTACAAATCTAATCCATAGAGGCCTCATTCTCAAAGGCCCAAGAGGAAGCCACTGCTCTAGTAGAATGAGCTTTAATCCTCTGAGGATGCTTATGTCCCGCTGTCTCATAAGCTAAGCGGATAACACTCCTTAACCAAAAAAATAAGGAAGTCGAAGAGACCTTCTGACCCTTATGCTTTCCTGAATAGACAACAAACAAGGAAGAAGTTTGTCTAAAATCCTTAGTAGCCTGAAGATACTTCAAGGTGCGAACCACGTCCAAATTATGAAGCAAATGTTCCTTCGAAGAAGAAGGATTGGGACACAAGGAAGGAACCACAATCTCTTGATTGATGTTGTGATCTGACACTACCTTAAGATGAAAACCTAACTTAGTGCATGGGACAGCCTTCTCAGAATGGAACACCAGATAAGGAGGCTCACATTGCAAGGCGGCAATCTCAGATACTCTCTCAACCGCTTGTCCAGAAAAATCTGTTGAGACAGATCCGAATGAATGCCGTTCCCACTGCCTCAGCATGCACAGTTGCAACGGTCTGAGACAGAACATGGCAAAGGGAATGATGTCCATGCTGGACACCATGAGACCAATCACCTCCATACACTGAGCCACAGAGGGCCTTAAGGAGGTCTGGAGGGCAAGACATGCCGAAACTAGCTTGCAACGTCTCTGGTCTGCTCCTCATGTATATGGAGTCTATTATAGTACCCTGGAATTCCACCCTGGTGCTTCGTATAAGATAACTTTTCTAGGTTTATCTTCCATCCATGAGATCGAAGACGAGAGAGGAGAGATTCCTAATGGTCTTCTGCCAGATGTAAAGATGGTGCTTGTACCAGAATATCATCCAAGTAGGGAGCTACTGCTATACCCCGGGTTCTGGCAATGGCTAGAAGAGCCCCTAGAACTTTTGTAAAAATTCTTGGAGCAGTAGCTAGACCAAACGAAAGTGCAATGAACTGGAAGTGCTGGTCCAGGAATGCAAACCTTAGGAACTGGAAGTGGTCCTTGTGGATTGGAATGTGAAGGTAAGCATCCATTAGATCTATAGTGGTCATGAACTGTCCTTCCTGAACTAAGGGAAGGATGGACCTTATTGTCTCCATCTTGAATGAGGGGACACAGGTGATGGGAGCTGTACTCCTTCCAAGACGGTTCCAGAAAGTGAGATACAAGAGCTACCGAAGCAGCTAGGAATCATTTCCCCTTCCAGAGAGCACTTACTCCCAGGGACTCCTAGATCTCATACCTCCGCCTGGCCTACTATTATCCATATGGAGTTCCATGCAGATGTGACCCGTGCTGGAGCGCCCGACCACCGGATGCTGAGAGAGTTTCGGGTGGAGAATTGAGGTGCACTGAACGAGCTCCTAGCACACTCAGGGAGTGAAGAGAGGTCCTGTATTACACAAATAAAGCAGACGCTCAGACATCCACAATCCATAAGTTACATACCTTACTACGATCTCCACTGCCATATAGCCACTGGCTCCCACCTGACATATGGCCTTCTTATGACGTTGCTGGCTCCCCACTCTCCCGTATCCCTGGAGTGGTTCACTGCCCTAAGAGAGGATTCGGTAAAATGGATCATCACTTTCTGCAGTAATTACTTACCGGTTGAGAACTTATTATACCACCTCCAATAGTACCTTCTTTCATTTTTATATTGTTCAGGGCACATGGACATTATACCCCATTTTTTTTATGTCCATACAAATCTGCTTATTCTAGCTACCTAATGACACAACATTGGTTTCAGATAGAGATAGTGTGTCATACAGATCACTGGTCAGCCTGCTGCATTCCCAGCTTATGGACTTTGAAACATGGACTGCTTTTCACCCTCTAATTTTGTAATGTTTTAATAGTTATCCATATGCCTTGTTTGTGTGTATACAGCCAACTATTTGTGAGCATCCAATAAGAACGTATTCAGATACACTCATATTAAGCATCTGCACTTTATCCATGCTCATTCCCAATTGTGTTTCACTTATCCTGCTTAACTAATATAGCTATAACTGTCCAAGAAATTTCTAGGGAATCATACAGGTTAATGGTATTGACCACTAATAGAGCCTAGTGTTGAAAAATAGACAGAATCATCTTATGAAACTCATATACCCTGCCCTATAACCCCAGGCACTCCTGAGATATTTATTTTGAGATAAATATTCCCACTGACTTTTTCTCCCAGTCTCCCAACACAATGTGCACCCCTCAATTACATTAAGTTACATATTCTATTGACAACCCATCTGCCCCTGCTGCCTCTAAACTTCTCTCACTCACTAACTCCTTCAGCCTCTCACAATCAACCCTATTTCCTACCCACCATGATGGACACTTGATTGATCTGGTATTCTCCTATCTCTGCTCTCTCTCTGATGTTGCCTGTCGACCATTTCCCATCTCAGACCATCATCTGCTCACCTTTAATCCCCATATAGATGCTAAACCTACTTCCCCCACTCGCCCCCGCACCAGTAGAAATCTGCACATTGTGGACCCTCCCCAACTCTCCAATCTTATTCATATACGCCTCTCCCATACTTCCACGATATCCTGCCCTGACCTTGCTATAACCCATTATAACAATACTCTCTCCGCTGCACTTGACACTCTCGCTTCATCCCAACTTCGCAAAGCCCCATCTCATCAGCTCCAGCCCTGGCACTCCCAACAAACATGCCACCTACAAAAATGCTCACGCACTGCTGAACGTGCCTGGAGGAAAATCCCGCTCTTAACCTGATTTCCTGCACTATAAGTTCATTCTTTACTCTTACATCTCGGCCCTTTGCTTA
Source organism: Bombina bombina (assembly GCF_027579735.1). NCBI lineage: Eukaryota > Metazoa > Chordata > Amphibia > Anura > Bombinatoridae > Bombina > Bombina bombina. Next base: position 61,148,513 of record NC_069502.1, on the reverse strand, counting down.
GCTAAGCAAACATACTGCTATTCTCTTATATCCACTCACTCTTCAAACACTAAAAGACTTCTCCATTTTCTACTCTCTCCTCTACCCACCTGCACCACCCCCATCATCTGCATTCAGTGATCAAGACCTTGCTGACTATTTTTTCAATAAAACACTTGCCATCCGAAGAAACATCCCAACACAAACCTGCAATCTCCCAACTTTGCTCCCAGTCACCCCTCTGCCACTCTCTGCACCCTCCTCCCAACCACTGAGAGTGAAGTGGCTTCCCTTTTGTCTTCCTCACACCTCACTACCTGCCCACTTGATCCTATTTCTTCACATCTAATTCCCCCTCTGTCTCCCACCCTCACTCTGGCTCTTACTCACATATACAACCTATCCCTTTCTACCGGCTCATTCCCTGCCTCCTTCAAACATGCAAAGGTCACCCCATCCTCAAAAAACTCCCCCTTGACCCTAACTCCCCTGCAAACTACCGCGCCATATCACTGCTCCCGTTAGCTTCAAAATTCCTTGAAAAACTAGTTTTCGATTGCCTAACCCAATTCATGTCCTCCAACTCATTGCTCAACCCCCTGCAATCTGGCTTCCGTCCCCAACACTCAGCTGAGACTGCCCTCACCAAGGTTACTAACAATATCCTTTCTGCTAAAAACAAAGGCTACTACTCTATAATCATCTTACTTGACCTCTCTGCTGCCTTTGACACTGTTGACCATCCCCTTCTCCTATGAACTCCCAGCTATCTTGGGGTCTGTGACACTGCCCTCTCCTGGATCCAATCCTAACTCTCTAACAGATCCTTCTCTGTCTCTTTTGCTGGTGACTCCTCCTCTCTTCTGCCTCTATCTGTTGGAGTACCTCAAGGCTCTGTCCTGGGTCCTCTACTCTTCTCTATTTAAACGTCTTCACTGGGTAAACTTATCAACAGCTATGTTTTCAGCTATCATCTCTATGCTGATGATACCCAGATCTACCTTTCCACCCCTGCAGTCTCTCCTTCTGTCAATTCTCACATCAGCGACTGCTTATCTGGCATTTCCTCCTGGATGGTCTCTCACCACCTAAGAATAAACATTTCCAAGACCTAACTACTTCTAATTCCCCCCTCTAACTCTACTCCAGTTTACAATTTTTCTATCACTGTTGGCGGCACCACTATCTCCCCATCAACCCAAGTCCGCTGCCTCAGAGTCACGCTTGACTCAAATCTGTCCTTCATTCCCCATATCCAATTGCTCTCTTCATCCTGCCGCAACCACCTATGCAATATCTCCAAAATTCTTCAGTTTCTGAGTGCTGAAACTACTAAACAGCTAATCCACTCCCTGGTAATTTCCTGACTTGACTACTGTACCAACTTACTAACTGGCCTCCCTCTCTCCTGCCTCTCTCCCCTCCAATCCATCCTAAATGCATCTGCCAGGCTAATCCACCTCTCTCGATGCTCTGTTTCTGCTGCACCTATCTGTGAGTCCCTTTACTAGCTCCCCATTCACAACAGAGTTAAATTCAAAATTCTCACCCTGTCCTACAAAGCCCTCACCAATGCTGCCCCACCCTACCTGTCCTCACTTATCAACAAATATACTTCCTGCCCGCCCCCTAAGATCCAACAATGACCTGCTTCTTGCGTCCTCTAACATCACCTCCTCTCATGCTAGACTACAGGACTTCTCTCGTGCGGCACCAACCCTCTGGAACGCACTTCCTTGTGCTGTCAGACTTGCTCCTAACCTCTCCTCCTTTAAACAGTTAAACAGTTGCCCTCCATCTCCTCACTAATATCATTCTCACCTTTGCGGTCCCCACCTCCTGTTTCCCATCCTCCTACCTATCTAGATTGTAAGTTCCCACGGGAATAGGGCCCTCAATTCCCCCTGTATTTTGTCTGTAAAATGTTGTCTTTTATCGTATTGTTTCTCCATTGTACTGTTATCCTTGTACCCATGGGCAGCGCTGCGGAATCTGTTGGCGCTTTATAAATAAAGAATAATAATAATTATATATATATTCTTGGGCGTATCATAGCCAGGGCCTCACCAGCCTCTGACCTCACTGCACTTCACTGCTGAACTGTTCAGGTGTGCTAAAGTAAACTGGTGCTACATTAAATTGCTGCTACAGTAAAGTAGTGTCACAAATAACTGGTGCTACAGTAAATTGGTGGTTCACTAAAGTGTCAAAGTAAATTGATGCTATAGTAAATTAGTGCTACAGTAAAGTAGTATGACAGTAAATTGATGCCCCAATAAAATTGGTGCCACAGTAAACTGGTGTTACAGTAAATTGGTGTCACAATAAAACTGGTATTAGAGTAAATTTGTGTCAGAGTAAACTGGTGCTACAATAAATTGGTGGTTTAATAAATTAGTGGTACACTAAAGTAGTGTCACAGTAAACTGGTGCTAAAGTAAATTAGTGTCACAGTAAATTAGTGTCACACTTAACTGGTGCTACAGTAAATCAGTACTACAGTAAAGTAGTGTCACAGTGAACTGGTGGGACAGTAAATTAGTGTTAAAGTAAATTGGTGTCACAGTAAACTGGTGCTACAGTAAATTGTTTGAACAGTAAAGTAGTATCATAGTAAACTGGTGCTACAGTTAATTAATGCCAAAGTAAAATAGTGTCACAGTAAACTGGTGCTACAGTAAATTGGTTGAACAGTAAAGTAGTGTCACAGTAAACTGGTGCTACAGTAAATTGGTTGTACAGTAAAGTAGTGTCACAGCAAACTGGTGCTACAGTAAATTAGTACTACATTAAAGTTGTGTCACAGTAAACTGGTACTACAGTAAATTGGTGTCACAGTAAACTGGTGCTACAGTAAATTAGTGTTTCAGTAAACTGGTACTATAGGAAAATGGTATCACAGTTAACTGGTGCTACAGTAAATTGGTTGTACAGTAAAGTAGTGTCATGGTAAACTGATGCTACAGTGAATTAGTGCCACAGTAAACTGATGCTACAGTAAAGTAGTGTCACAGTAAAATTGTGCTACAGTTAATTGGTAGTACAATAAAGTAGTGTCACAGTAAACTGGTAAAAAAGTAAATTGGTGGTACAGTAAAGTAGTGTCACAGTAAACTAGTACTACAGTAAATTGGTTGTACAGTAAAGTAGTGTCATAGTAAACTGGTGCTACAGTAAATTGGGTGTACAGTAAAGTAGTGTCACAGTAAACTGGTGCTACAGTAATTTAGTGCTACAGTAAATTAGTGTCACAGTAAACTAGTACTACAGTAAATTGGTTGTACAGTAAAGTAGTGTCATTGTAAACTGGTGCTACAGTAAATTGGTTGTACAGTAAAGTGGTGTCACAGTAAACTGGTACTACAGTAAATTGGTGTCACAGTAAACTAGTGCTACAATAAATTGGTGGCACAATAAATTGGTGGCACAGTTAACTGGTGCTACAATAAATTGGTGGTACAGTAAAGTAGTGTCATAGTAAATTGGTGTCACAGAAAACTGGTGCAACAGTAAAGTAGTGTCATAGTAAACTGGTGCTACAGTAAAGTAGTCTCACAGTAAAATGGTGCTACAGTAAATTGGTAGTACAGTAAAGTAGTGTTACAGTAACCTGGTGCTACAGTAAATTAATACTAAATTAAAGTAGTGTCACAGTTAAGTGGTGTTACAGTAAATTGGTGGTACAGTAAAGTAGTGTCACAGTAAATTGGTGTCGTGTCACAGTAAACTGATACTACCGTAAATTGGTTGTACAGTAAAGTAGTGTCATAGTAAACTGGTGCTACAGTTAATTAGTGCCACAGTAGATTGGTGGTACAGTAAAGTAGTGTCACTGCAAAATTGTGCTACAGTTAATTGGTAGTACATTAAAGTAGTGTCACAGTAAACCAGTAATACAGTAAATTGGTGCTAAAGTGAAGTAGTGTTCCAATTAACTGGTGCTACAGTAAATTGGTGGTACAGTAACATAGTGTCATGGTAAACTGGTGGCACAGTAAATTGGTTGTCCAATAAAATATTGTCACAGTAAACTGATACTACAGTAAATTGGTTGTACAGGTCTGAGGCGACCTCCGTGGGAGGAGCCATAAAGGAGGAGTGTTTGGCTCACACGCTCTCTTGCATCGGGGTGCTAACATTGAACCCCACCACATTGAAAATCCTTAGCCGACCGACGCTGTCAAGCTTGGATACCCATCAACTTGCCCATGAGGCCACACACACACACCGGATAGCTTTTGGAACCACAAGAAGCGGTAGGCTGGAGAACCTCATAGTTATCTAAGGTGCCCCAAGATAAGCAAAAAGTAAATTGCCGTACTCATGGTGGAATCCCCTGCACTCGTGTGAGGATTTCGTGTGGCCCATCTGGGTGTGGGTCAGGCATGGGAACATCTAGGACCGTGAGTAGCATACTTCAGCTGCGGTGTGACAGAGACTATAAATTATGGCAACAGTTTGTGGGAAACTTGGAACACTGCTATACCTGAAGATCCTGCACAGCTAGGGAAAGAAAGTCTCAAGAACCTAACAACCACAAGTATCACTTGTGTGTGTGGTGGGGGGCATTGAACTATTGGCTGTATTCAAAGGGAACTGTAACTACTACTTTAAACCCTTTCTAAAGTATACCTACTATCCTTTTGAGGATACATTGGAAAGCCATGAGCATACTATAAGGCTGGTGAACTACAGGCGCTCTGGTGGCTGCGGTTTTCTTATCCCCTCATGCACTGCTCATGGAAGCGGACTGTCCCCAATAAGGATTATAACTTTTGCTACTACAGGTGGCGTGTGATATACACTTTGGAATCTTTCAAAAGAGGAACTCACCAGCACATCATTTCCTCACAACACCCTGCTGGCACCTCTGTTTTGAACTATATGGTGTCCCTTGCTGGGCCGTATTAATCAATTAATCTATATTTTTACTTTGAGGAGGATTAGCCAATGACGCCTTCCTAAAATAGGACCTTGGCTTGAGATTTGCAGTCTCCCCTTTTCTCCCTTATTCCTTGGGGTATAAGGGATTGTTTTCAAACTAATACAAACTGAGAATTATGTTGAATATATAAAAAACTACTTTGTATAAATGTATACGATCTTCTGGCAATTATATTCCTATATATGTCTAAGTCACATAGAAATATATTTTGCGCTTTAGACTTGTCCCTCTAAATATAAGCAGCAATTATTGTGGTAATATTCTAGATAAGTAATAGGCCTGTGAACCATAAGGTATATTTGGCGTTTAGTATAGACATAGTTAAAGTGTCTATGCAACAATTTTTTGTTTTTTTATATATTCAGGTTTAGAGCTATAAAGTGTGTACAAAGGCAATTTATTATTGTCAGGTAATCCAGTTTTGGCCCTCTTTCTGCTTAAATTTTGTCAAATTTAAATATTGGCTAGCCTACTCTCACCCCACCACACCTGTTAGCACCCAGGTCCCTACATTAGTCTCTTTAGACAGTTAACCTTGTATTTAATTGAGATTTATACACGTGTTTATTTGTTTATTTTCTTTTTTTTTCTTTCTCTACACTAGTTCTTATCCACATTTTCTATATTGTTTTTCACAATAACATGCCACTCACACACACGTTTCTAACACTAATTCACTATCAACATATTTGTTTCTAACACTAATTCACTATCAACATATTTGTGTTGTCCTCTTCTCTTTTTCCTTAAATTATATCCTTTTCTGACTCAGTCACCCACACATCCATTTTTCTTTGTTTGGAAAAATTTACAAAAGCAGTCACCTGCTATGCCTCCCAAAACAAAAGACAAGAAAACCTATAATAAAGATGAAGACACTAGTGTTGAATTAAATGTTGAGGAGGTACATACTTCCAAATTAGATTCTCAGCACTTACTTCGACAAATTGCCGATCTTATTCTACCTCAAATGGAGAATATTAAACAGGAGATTAAACAGTAGATCAGTGGACTCTCCAATGAGGTGAGACAATTTGCCAATAGACTAGCTGAGACAGAGTTAAGAATTTCAAATTTGGAAGACCAAGTAAACACACTAGACCATACAGTTTTAACATATAATACACAAATAGTATCTCTACAGACCAGATTAGAAGAAGCCATAGATAGAGCAAGACATAACAATATAAAGATAAAAGGGTTACGTGAAGTCATTGAATATAAAGATCTACTAACTTTTGCCTCAATACGATTACCTGAGGAATTCCCACAGAGAGCATACCAATTTCTATTGAAAGAGCCCACCACAGAATAGGGCCCAATAAAAATGAGCCAGAGAATTCCAAAATAATTAACCAGTTATGATCAAAACACTCAATTTCCAAGATAAAATAAAAATATGCAGTTTCTACCGTAAAATGAGTGAGTGTATAGTTGATCAACACAGAATTCGCTTATTCCAAGATTTTTCATCAGAAACCATAGCCAAAAGGAAACTTATGACACCTTATCGTACCAACTCATTTAAACTTATTGGTCAGCTAGACTAATATATCCAGCAAAGATATGCATAGATATTAATGGTGTACTCCAGGTACTCCATAACCCCCCAGGAAGCTCAACACTTTTTTAAAGAACAAAATATTACACTTTAGTAAACAAAGTTTAAAATTGATTAGGGGCTATTTTAATGAAACACCAATAACGATTTAAAATGGAAGACAGGTTCTTTTTTCCATTTATTATTTATTTAAAGTTTTTTTCTCCTTTTTTTCCAGTCTATTTCTCTTTACTCTTTTCCTATGGGGGATGTAGGATGTGCAGGTTTGTGGGGGGTCAGAAGGGGCTTTTTGTACTTCTTTCTGATTTTCCTCCTCTCCCGTTACTATCCCTATCATTTAAGAAGAATAAAATTACACCTCTTTCCTGGAATGTAGGGGGCATAACCTCTCCTGCAAACAATTAGGCATGCATAAACCAAGTATATTTCTCCTTCAGGAAACACATTCAAATGCAGCTGAAACTATGAAATTAAAAAGCAGATGGGTAGGAGAGGTTATTACCACCCCATATTGTGGAAGGAAAAGGGGAGTAGCTTTTTTTTATTGAATAAACATCTCTCATATAAAATCCTATCCCAAGAAATTGACCCACATGGCAGATTTTTAATCTTAGAACTACAAATAAATAACTTAATATTGTATTGTGCAATGTGTATGGCCCTAATTCCATTGAGAATGAATTTTGGGAGGGCTTAAATTCCCTGCTTCTTAAATATACTGGTAAAAGCACGATAGTAGCTGGAGATTTCAATATGGTTTTAGATAGATTTCGCTACAGACACCCAAAACAACAACAAAAAAAGGCAGTAAGATCCTATAGTCATTTTGCAAAATATTAAGATTTAAGGATATACGGAGATCTCAAAATCCCGATGCAAGCGTCTATACATGCAAATCAAAATCTTTTAAATCCTTTTCCCGTATTGATTTCTTCCTTCTCTCGGACAAGCTGGCAAGTTTAGATTTAAAGGGACACTAAACCCCACAGTTTTCTTTCATGATTCAGATAGAGCATGCAATTTTAAGCAACTTTCTAATTTACTCCTATTATCAATTTTTCCTCAATCTCTTGCTATATTTATTTAGAAAGCAGGAATGTGATGCATAGTAGCCAGCCCATTTTTGGTTGAGAACCTGAGTTATGCTTGCTTATTGGTGGGTAAATGTAAGCATCCAATAATGAAAGAGCTATCCATGGTGCTGAATCTAAAATGGGCTGGCTGTTAAGATTTACATTCATGATTTTAAAATAAAGATAGCAAGAGAACAAAGAAAAATTGATAATAGGAGTAAATTAGAAAGTTGGTTAAAATTGCATACTGAATCATGAAAGAAAAAATGTGGGTTCAGTGTCCTTTTAACCCCTTAAGGACCAAGGCCATTTTTCAATTTCTTTCCCTTAAGGACCAGGGCTATTTTTACATTTCTGCTGTGTTTGTGTTTAGCTGTAATTTTCCTCTTACTCATTTACTGTACCCACATATATTATATACCGTTTTTCTCGCCACTAAATGGACTTTCTAAAGATACCATTATTTTATTTTTTTTAGAAGACATCCCAAAGTATTGATCTAGGCCCATTTTGGTATATTTCATGCCACCATTTCACCGCCAAATGCGATCAAATAAAAGAAAATGTTCACTTTTTCACAAATTTTTTCACAAACTTTAGGTTTCTCACAGAAATTATTTACAAACAACTTGTGCAATTATGGCATAAATGGTTGTAAATGCTTCTCTGGGATCCCCTTTGTTCAGAAATAGCAGACTTATATGGCTTTGGCGTTGCTTTTTGGTAATTAGAAGGCTGCTAAATGCCACTGCGCATCACACGTGTATTATGCCCAGCAGTGAAGGGGTTAATTAGGGAGGATGTAGGGAGCATCTAGGGTTAATTTTAGCTTTAGTGTAGTGTAGTAGACAACCCCAAGTATTGATCTAGGCCCATCTTGGTATATTTCATGCTACCATTTCACCGCTAAATGCGATCAAATAAAAAAAAACGTCAAATATTTCACAATTTTAGGTTTCTCACTGAAATTATTTACAAACAACTTTTGCAAGTATGGCATACATGATTGTAAATGCTTCTCTGGGATCCCCTTTGTTTAGAAATAGCAGACATATATGGCTTTGGCGTTGCTTTTTGGTAATTATAAGGCCGCTAGATGCCGCTGCGCACCACACATGTATTATGCCCAGCAGTGCAGGGGTTAATTAGGTAGCTTGTAGGGAGCTTGCAAGGTTAATTTTAGCTTTAGCATAGAGATCAGCCTCCCACCTGAGACATCAGACCCCCTGATCCCTCCCAAACAGCTCCCTTCCCTCCCCCACCCCACAATTGTCCCCGCCATCTTAAGTACTGGCAGAAAGTCTGCCAGTACTAAAATAAAAGCTATATTTAAAAAAATAAAATACAATTTTATAGCATATTTACATATGCTGCTGTGTAGGATCCCCCCTTAGCCCCCAACCTCCCTGATCCCCCCCAAACAGCTCTCTAACCCTCCCCCTCAACCTTACTGGGAGCCATCTTGGATACTGGCAGCTGTCTGCCAGTACCCAATTTAGAAAAAAAATGCCTTTTTTTTAATATTTTGTTATTTTTTTTCTGTAGTGTAGCTTCCCCCCCATAGACAAACCACCACCCCCTCCCAGATCCCTTACAACTAAAATTGTCTGCTGTCTCCCCCCCCTGTCTCCCCCCCCCAGAGTGGCTCTCTCTGCATCGGATGGGGGAAAAATGTTATTGCAGGATGCCTCGATATCGAGGCATCACTGCAATAACTGTAAAGCGGCTGGAAGCAATCAGGATCGCTTCCAGCCGCTTTAATCCCCAAAGTCGTACAGGGTACGTCGCTGGTCTTTAAAGACCAGGTTATGTGCGACGTACCCTGTACGACTCGTGTCGTTAAGGGGTTAAGAGCTGATATTAAATATATATTAATAATACACCATGCAATTATATCACTTGAAATCTCTAATATATCACATTCAGGGTATGATCCTTCCAGGTTCTCTTTATCTAGATATTCAATGCATAATTTACATTTTAACATTTTTAGGAAAGAGAAATGAAAAGACTTCTTTTATTTTAATAAAACTCATACTGAGGATAAATAGATCCTTTGGGAAGCAGGGAAGGCATATTTAAGGGGTGTGGTTAAGGGATATATATGCAAATGGCGGCGAGAGTAAATTAACAAATCAGATCAGAAATAGTTATAAATAATCCCACCAATGAAAACTTGACCAGGTATAAAGTTAGTAAATAAGAAAGGGATATATTTCTAAAGCAAAGTGCTCTACAAAAAGATATCAAAGAGAAAGCTTTTTATAGTGGAGGCCATGGTAAATCGGCTAAATATGCATCTAAGCTGATTAAAGATAGGAGAAACTCAAATAGTATTTCTTCAATTAAATTGGAAAACAAGAGATCCACAGTAAACGTGGAAATCAAACAAGCAATATTTGACTACTTTTCCAAACTATAATCAATGAATCAGGTAGACCTACAGAATAAATCTGAATTCTGGAAGAAAATAACGCTACCAAAATTCGATGATCATAAGATTTCCATGGTAAATCAACCTATAACTAGAGATGAGATAACTAGTACTATAGATTCTCTTAAATGCAATAAATAACTTGGGCCTGATTTTCTCCTAGCTGAATTCTACAAGCTATTGAAAGAGGAAGTATCCCCTTGTCTTTATAGGTTATATAACTCAATTTTTGTACAGTTGTTCTACGATCCAAATATTTTATTACATTTTCTATAATTCTTATACTCAAGAAAAATAGAGATCCCGAAGATCCGGCCTCTTACAGGCCTATCTCATTGTTAAACAATGACTATAAGATCTTAACTTCCATCATAGCAGCACGGTTTAAAAAAGTAATACATAGTTTGATCCATCCTGATCAGACCGGATTTATGACAGGAAGAAATCCATCTAGTAAAATCCGGAATTTGTCTTAAAAATGATAGATTATTTTTGGAACAAAATCCATGATAAAGAAAAATATTTTGATCTAGATCTCGCTTTTTATCAGTCGACGTGGAAAAAGTGTTTGACTCTATAACCTGGGATCACCTTTTTACCACCTTACAGGAATTGGGACTCCAAAGAAATATATTTTCATTTATTCGGTCAATATTTAGGGGGCTAGTTATCAACGCGTCTAATTTACCTGCCTTCGCCGGTTCAATACGCCCGCCTAAGCTCGCCTACCATCGCCGCCGCGGACCTGCAAAATTTTGCCTAAGTTATCAATAAATCTGTCAAAAAGCCGCTCACCAAGTACGGGGCGATGAGCAGCGGACTGTGAGAGTTATCACTCATCCGATCTCGCTGCTCTTCGGCTTTTTCACAGCTTTATTGCTAGCCTGTCACTAAGCACTCACACTAAACTACACTGTTCTACCCCCTATACCGGCGCCCCCGGAGCCCCCCGCAACTAAATAAATTTACTAACCCCTAAACCGCCACTCCTAGACCCCGCCGCAACTCTTATAAATGTATTAACCCCTTAACCGCCGCTCACGGACACCGCCGCCACCTACATTATACCTACTAACCCCTATCCTGCCCCCCTACACCGTCGCCACCTATAATAAATGTATTAACCCCTATCCTGCCCCCCCTACACCGCCGCCACTGTAATAAATTTATTAACCCCTAAACCTAAGTCTAACACTAAACCTAACACCCCCTAACTTAAATATTAATTAAATAAACCTAAATAATATTTCTATTATTTACTAAATGAATCCTATTTAAAAATAAATACTTACCTATAAAATAAACCCTAATATAGCTACAATATAAATAATAATTATATTGTAGCTATCTTAGGCCTAGATTTAGAGTTTGGCGGTAGCCGTGAAAACCAGCGTTAGAGGCTCCTAACGCTGGTTTTAGGCTACCGCCGGTATTTGGACTCAGTCAGGAAAGGGTCTAACGCTCACTTTTCAGCCGCGACTTTTCCATACCGCAGATCCCCTTACGTAAATTGCGTATCCTATCTTTTCAATGGGATCTTTCTAACTCCGGTATTTAGAGTCGTGGCTGAAGTGAGCGTTAGAAATCTAACGACCAAACTCCAGCCGCAGAAAAAATACAGGAGTTAAGAGCTTTTTGGGCTAACGCCGGTTCATAAAGCTCTTAACTACTGTGCCCTAAAGTACACTAACACCCATAAACTACCTATGTACCCCTAAACTGAGGTCCCCCCACATCGCCGCCACTCGATTACATTTTTTTAACCCCTAATCTGCCGACCGCCACCATCGTTATCCTTATGTACCCCTAATCTGCTGCCCCTAACACCGCCGACCCCTGTATTATATTTATTAACTCCTAATCTGCCCCCCACAACATCGCCGCTACCTACCTACACTTATTAACCCCTAATCTGCCGAGTGGACCGCACCGCTACTATAATAAATTTATTAACCACTAATCCGCCTCACTAACCCTATAATAAATAGTATTAACCCCTAATCTGCCCTCCCTAACACCGCCGACACCTAACTTCAAACATTAACCCCTAATCTGCCGACCAGAGCTCACCACTATTCTAATACATTTTTAAACCCCTAAAGCTAATTCTAACCCTAACCCTAACACCCCCCTAAGTTAAATATAATTTAAATCTAACGAAATAAATTAACTCTTATTAAATAACTTATTCCTATTTAAAACTAAATACTTACCTGTAAAATAAACCCTAATATAGCTACAATATAAATTAAAATTGCATTGTAGCTATTTTAGGATTAATATTTATTTTACAGGCAACTTTGTAATTATTTTAACCAGGTACAATAGCTATTAAATAGTTAAGAACTATTTAATAGTTACCTAGTTAAAATAATAAAATTACCTGTAAAATAAATCCTAACCTAAGTTACAATTAAACCTAACAGTAGACTATCATTAAATTAATTAAATAAAATATCTACAATTACCTACAATTAAACCTAACACTACACTATCAATACATTAATTAAATTAAATAACTACAAATAACTACAATGAAATAAACTAACTAAAGTAAAAAAAATAAAAAAGAACTAAGTTACAAAAAATAAAAAAATATTTACAAACATAAGAAAAATCTTACAAAAATTTTAAACTAATTACACCTACTCTAAGCCCCCTAATAAAATAATAAAGCCCCCCAAAATAAAAAAATGCCCTACTCTATTCTAAATTACTAAAGTTCAAAGCTCTTTTACCTTACCAGCCCTGAACAGGGCCCTTTGCGGGGCATGCCTCAAGAAGTTCAGCTCTTTTGCCTGTAAAAAAAAAACATACAATACCCCCCCAACATTACAACCCACCACCCACATACCCCTAATCTAACCCAAACCCCCCTTAAATAAACCTAACACTAAGCCCCTGAAGATCTTCCTACCTTGTCTTCACCCTGCCAGGTTCCACCGATCGGTCCAGAAGAGCTCCTCCGATGTCCTGATCCAAGCCCAAGCGGGGGGCTGAAGATGTCCATGATCCGGTCGAAGTCTTCATCCAAGCGGGGCAGAAGAGGTCTTCCATCCGATTGAAGTCTTCATCCAGGCGGCATCTTCTATCGTCATCCATCCGGAGCGAAGCGGCAGCATCCTGAAGACCTCCGACGCGGAACATCCATCCTGCCCGACGACTGAACGACGAATGACGGTTCCTTTAAATGACATCATCCAAGATGGCGTCCCTCGAATTCCGATTGGCTGATAGGATTCTATCAGCCAATCGGAATTAAGGTAGGAATATTCTGATTGGCTGATGGAATCAGCCAATCAGAATCAAGTTCAATCCGATTGGCTGATCCAATCAGCCAATGAGATTGAGCTCACATTCTATTGGCTGATCGGAACAGCCAATAGAATGCGAGCTCAATCTGGATAGGGGTTAATAGGATTCATTTAGTAAATAATAAAATATTTTACAGGCAACTTTCAATTTATTTTAACTATGTACAATAGCTTTTAAATAGTTATTAACTATTTAATAGCTACCTAGTTAAAATAAAGAGAAATTAACCTGTAAAATAAAAACTAACCTAAGTTACAATTACACCTAACACTACACTACACTTAAATAAATTATTCTTATTTAAACTAAATACTTACCTGTAAAATAAACCCTAAGGTCTATATTTAGAGTTGGGCGGTAGCCGTGAAAACCAGCGTTAGAGGCTCCTAACGCTGGTTTTTACCGCCCTCTGGTATTTGGAGTCAGTGATTAAAGGGTCTAACGCTCACTTTCCAGCCGCGACTTTTCCATACCGCAGATCCCCTTACGTCAATTGCGTATCCTATCTTTTCAATGGGATCTTTCTAACGCCGGTATTTAGAGTTGTGGCTGAAGTGAGCGTTAGAAATCTAACGACCAAACTCCAGCCGCAGAAAAAAGTCAGTATTTAAGAACTTTCTGGGCTAACGCCGGTTCATAAAGCTCTTAACTACTGTGCTCTAAAGTACACTAACACCCATAAACTACCTATGTACCCCTAAACCGAGGCCCCCCCACATCGCCGCCACTCGATTACATTTTTTAACCCCTAATCTGCCGCTCCGTACACCGCCGCCATCTACGTTATCCCTATGAACCCCTAATCTGCTGCCTCTAACACCGCCGACCCCTATATTATATTTATTAATCCCTAATCTGCCGCCCCCGCTATCGCTGACCCCTGCATATTATTATTAACCCCTAATCTGCCGACCGCACATCGCCGCCAGCTACGTTATCCCTATGAACCCCTAACACCACCGACCCCTATATTATATTTATTAACCCCTAATCTGCCCCCCTCAACGTCGCCTCCACCTTCCTACACTTATTAACCCCTAATCTGTCGAGCGGACCGTACCGCTACTATAATAAAGTTATTAACCCCTAATCCGCCTCACTCCCGCCTCATTAACCCTATAATAAATAGTATTAACCCCTAATCTGCCCTCCTTAACATCCGATCGGAGCTCACCGCTACTCTAATACATTTTTTAACCCCTAAAGCTAATTCTAACCATAACCCTAACACCCCCCTAAGTTAAATATAATTTTATTCTAACTAAATAAATTAACTCTTATTAAATAAATTATTCCTATTTAAAGCTAAATACTTACCTGTAAAATGAACCCTAATATAGCTACAATGTAAATTATAATTACATTGTAGCTATTTTAGGATTAATATTTATTTTACAGGCAACTTTGTATTTATTTTAACCAGGTGCAATAGCCATTTAATAGTTACCTATTAAAATAATAATAAAATTACCTGTAAAATAAATCCTAACCTAAGTTACAATTAAACCTAACACTACACTATCAATAAATTAATTAAATAAAATACCTACAATTATCTACAATTAAACCTAACACTACACTATCAATAAATAAATTAAATACAATTCCTACAAATAAATACAATTAAATAAAATAACTAAAGTACAAAAAATAAAAAAGAACTAAGTTACAAAAAATAAAAAAATATTTACAAACATTAGAAAAATATTACAATTTTAAACTAATTACACCTACTCTAAGCCCCCTAATAAAATAACAAAGACCCCAAAATAAAAAAATGCCCTACCCTATTCTAAATTTAAAAAGTTCAAAGCTCTTTTACCTTACCAGCCCTGAACAGGGCCCTTTGCGGGGCATGCCCCAAAGAATTCAGCTCTTTTGCCTGTAAAAAAAAACATACAATAACCCCCCCAACATTACAACCCACCACCCACATACCCCTAATCTACCCCAAACCCCCCTTAAATAAACCTAACACTAAGCCCCTGAAGATCTTCCTACGTTGTCTTCACCATGCCAGGTTCACCGATCGGTCCAGAGTCTTGATCCAAGCCCAAGCGGGGGGCTGAAGAGTGACGTCCATCCTCGGGCTGAAGTCTGGATCCAAGCGTTGGCTGAAGAAATCCATCATCGGGCTGAAGTCGGAAGTCCATCATCGGGATGAAGTCTTCTATCAAGCCGCATCTTCAATCTTCTTTCTTCCGGAGCGGAGCCATCTTCTTCCCAGCCGACGCGGAACATCCTCTTCTACCGACGCCTACTCGACGAATGACGGTTCCTTTAAATGACGTAATCCAAGATGGCGTCCGTCGAATTCCGATTGGCTGATAGGATTCTATCAGCCAATCGGAATTAAGGTAGCAAAATTCTGATTGGCTGATGGAATCAGCCAATCAGATTCAAGTTCAATCCGATTGGCTGATCCGATCAGCCAATCAGATTGAGCTCGCATTCTATTGGCTGTTCCGATCAGCCAATAGAATGCAAGCTCAATCTGATTGGCTGATCGGATCAGCCAATCGGATTGAACTTGATTCTGATTGGCTGATTCCATCAGCCAATCAGAATTTTCCTACCTTAATTCCGATTGGCTGATAGAATCCTATCAGCCAATCGGAATTCGACGGACACCATCTTGGATTACGTCATTCTAAGGAACCGTCATTCGTCGAGTAGGCATCGGTAGAAGAGGATGTTCCGCGTCGGCTGGGAAGAAGATGGCTCCGCTCCGCTCCGGAAGAAAGGAGATTGAAGATGCGGCTTGATAGAAGACTTCATCCCGATGATGGACTTCCGACTTCAGCCCGATGATGGATTTCTTCAGCCGCCGCTTGGATCCAGACTTCAGCCCGAGGATGGACGTCACTCTTCAGCCCCCCGCTTGGGCTTGGATCAAGACTCTGGACCGATCGGTGAACCTGGCATGGTGAAGACAAGGTAGGAAGATCTTCAGGGGCTTATTGTTAGGTTTATTTAAGGGGGGGTTGGGTTAGATTAGGGGTATGTGGGTGGTGGGTTGTAATGTTGGGGGGGTATTGTATGTTTTTTTTTACAGGCAAAAGAGCTGAATTATTTGGGGCATGCCCCACAAAGGGCCCTGTTCAGGGCTGGTAAGGTAAAAGAGCTTTGAACTTTTTAAATTTAGAATAGGGTAGGGCATTTATTT
This sequence comes from Bombina bombina, assembly GCF_027579735.1. Classification (NCBI taxonomy): domain Eukaryota; kingdom Metazoa; phylum Chordata; class Amphibia; order Anura; family Bombinatoridae; genus Bombina; species Bombina bombina. Next base: position 61,132,040 of record NC_069502.1, on the reverse strand, counting down.
ATTTTGGGGGTCTTTGTTATTTTATTAGGGGGCTTAGAGTAGGTGTAATTAGTTTAAAATTGTTGTAATATTTTTCTAATGTTTGTAAATATTTTTTTATTTTTTTGTAACTTAGTTCTTTTTTATTTTTTGTACTTTAGTTAGTTTATTTAATTGTATTTATTTGTAGGAATTGTATTTAATTTATTTATTGATAGTGTAGTGTTAGGTTTAATTGTAGATAATTGTAGGTATTTTATTTAATTAATTTATTGATAGTGTAGTGTTAGGTTTAATTGCAACTTAGGTTAGGATTTATTTTACAGGTAATTTTGTTATTATTTTAACTAGGTAACTATTAAATAGCTATGGTACCTGGTTAAAATAAATACAAAGTTGCCTGTAAAATAAATATTAATCCTAAAATAGCTACAATGTAATTATAATTTATATTGTAGTTATATTAGGGTTTATTTTACAGGTAAGTATTTAGCTTTAAATAGGAATAATTTATTTAATAAGAGTTAATTTATTTTGTTAGATTTAAATTATATTTAATTTAGGGGGGTGTTAGGGTTAAAGTTAGATTTAGCTTTAGGGGTTAATAAATTTATTAGAGTAGCGGTGAGCTCCTGTCGGCAGATTAGGGGTTAATACTTGAAGTTAGGTGTTGGCAATGTTAGGGAAGGCAGATTAGGGGTTAATACTATTTGTTATAGGGTTAATGAGGCGGGAGTGAGGCGGATTAGGGGTTAATACATTTATTATAGTAGCGCTCAGGTCCGGTCGGCAGATTAGGGGTTAATAAGTGTAGTTAGGTGGAGGCGACATTGGGGGCGGCAGATTAGGGGTTAGTAAATATAATATAGAGGTTGGCGCTGTACGGAGCGGCAGATTAGGGGTTAAAAAGAATATGCAGGGGTCAGCGATAGCGGGGGCGGCAGATTAGGGGTTAATAAGTGTAAGGTTAGGGGTATTTAGACTCGGGGTACATGTTAGGGTGTTAGGTGCAGACTTAGGAAGTGTTTCACCATAGGAAACAATGGGGCTGCGTTAGGAGCTGAACGCGGCTTTTTTGCAGGTGTTAGGTTTTTTTTCACCTCAAACAGCCCCATTGTTTTCTATGGGGGAATCGTGCACGAGCACGTTTTTGAAGCTGGTCGCGTCCGTAAGCACCGCTGGTATCGAGAGTTGCAGTGGCGTTAAATTATGCTCTACTCTCCCTTTTTGGAGCCTAATGCACTGAAAACCCAGCCATTCTGTAAACTCAAAATACCAGCGGTATTTAAAAGGTGCAGGGGAAAAAAAGCATGCGTTGCTAACGCACCCCTTTGGCCGTAAAACTCTAAATCTAGGCGTAAGATAGCTACAATGTAATTAAAAATTACATAGTAGCTATTTTAGGATTTATGTTTATTTTACAGGTAACTTTGTATTTATTTTAGCTAGTTAGAATAGTTATTAAATAGTTATTAACTATTTAATAACTACCTAGCTAAAAGAAATACCAAATTACCTGTAAAATAAATCCTAACCTAAGTTACAATTAAACCTAACACTACACTATCATTAAATTAATTAAATAAATTAGCTACAAATAACTACAATTAAATACAATTACATAAACTAACTAAAGTACAAAAAATAAAAAAGCTAAGTTACAAAAAATAAAAAATATAAGTTACAAACATTTCAAAAATATTACAACAATTTTAAGCTAATTACACCTAATCTAAGCCCCCTAATAAAATAATAAAGCCCCCCAAAATAAAAAAATTCCCTACCCTATTCTACATTACAAAAGTTCAAAGCTCTTTTATCTTACCAGCCCTTAAAAGGGCCTTTTGCGGGGCATGCCCCAAAGAATTCAGCTCTTTTGCCTGTAAATGAAAAATACAACCCCCCCCACATTAAAACCCACCACCCACATACCCCTAATCTCACCCAAACCCCCCTTAAATAAACCTAACACTACCCCCCTGAAGATCATCCTACCTTGAGTCGTCTTCACTCAGCCGAGCCACCGATGGAACTGAAGAGGAGATCCGGAGCGGCAGAAGTGATCCTCCAAGGGGCGCTAAAGAAGTCTTCCATCCGATGAAGTGATCCTCCAAGCGGCGCTGAAGAAGTCTTCCATCCGATGAAGTGATCCTCCAAGCGGCGCTGAAGAAGTCTTCCATCCGATGAAGTGATCCTCCAAGCGGCGCTGAAGAAGTCTTCCATCCGGGTGATGTCATCTTCCAAGCGGGGTCTTCAATCTTCTTTCTTCAGGATCCATCTTCATCCCGCCGACGCTGAACATCCTTCTTCCCCGACGGACTAACAACGAATGAAGGCTCCTTTAAGGGACGTCATCCAAGATGGCGTCCCTTCAATTCCGATTGGCTGATAGGATTCTATCAGCCAATCGGAATTAAGGTAGGAAAAATCTGATTGGCTGATTGAATCAGCCAATCAGATTGAGCTAGCTTTTTTATTTTTTGTACTTTAGTTAGTTAATGTAATTGTATTTAATTTTAGTTATTTGTAGCTAATTTATTTAATTAATTTTATGATAGTGTAGTGTTAGGTTTAATTGTAACTTAGGTTAGGATTTATTTTGCAGGTAATTTTGTATTTCTTTTAGCTAGGTAGTTATTAAATAGTTAATAACTATTTAATAACTATTCTAACTAGCTAAAATAAATACAAAGTTACCTGTAAAATAAACATAAATCCTAAAATAGCTACTATGTAATTATTAATTACATTGTAGCTATCTTAGGGTTTATTTTACAGGTAAGTATTTAGTTTAAATAGGAATAATTTATTAAAGTATAGTGTAGTGTTAGGTGTAATTGTAACTTAGGTTAGTTTTTATTTTACAGGTTAATTTCTCTTTATTTTAACTAGGTAGCTATTAAATAGTTAATAACTATTTAATAGCTATTGTACATAGTTAAAATAAATTGAAAGTTGCCTGTAAAATAAAAATAAATCCTAAGATAGCTACAATGTAATTATTATTTATATTGTACCTATATTAGGGTTTATTTTATAGGTAAGTATTTATTTTTAAATAGGATTCATTTAGTTAATAATAGAAATATTATTTAGATTTATTTAATTAATATTTAAGTTAGGGGGGTGTTAGGTTTAGTGTTAGACTTAGGTTTAGGGGTTAATAAATTTATTAGAGTGGCGGTGGTGTAGGGGGGGGCAGGATAGGGGTTAATAAATTTATTATAGGTGTAGGGGGGGCAGGATAGGGGTTAGTAGGTATAATGTAGGTGGCGGCAGTGTCCGTGAGCGGCGGTTTAGGGGTTAATACATTTATAAGAGTTGCGGCGGGGTCTAGGAGCGGCGATTTAGGGGTTAATACATTTATAAGAGTTGCAGCAGGGTCTAGGAGCGGCGGTTTAGGGGTTACTAACTTTATTTAGTTGCGGGGGGCTCCGGGGGCGCCGGTTTAGGGGTTAACATATTTATTATAGTAGCGGCGGGTCCGGGAGCGGCGGTTTAGGGGTTAATCAGTTTATTATAGTGGCGGTGGGCTCCGGGAGCAGCGGTTTAGGGGGAAAACACTTTATTTAGTTGCGGCAGTGTAGGGGGGGCAGATTAGGGGTGTTTAGACTCGGGGTACATGTAAGGGTGTTAGGTTCAGACAGCTCCCATAGGAATCAATGGGATATCTGGCAGCAGCGAACCTGAACTTTCGCTATGGTCAGACTCCCATTGATTCCTATGGGATCCGCCGCCTCCAGGGCGGCGGATTGAAAACCAGGTACGCTGGGCCGGAAAAGTGCCGAGCGTACCTGCTAGTTTTTTGATAACTAGCAAAAGTAGTCAGATTGTTGCGCACTTGTGTGCGGAACAGCTGGAGTGACATAAGAATCGATCTGTGTCGGACTGAGTCCGGCGGATCGAAGCTTACATCACAAAATTCTACTTTTGCTGGTCTCTAGCCTTTGATAACTAAGGCGAATCAGCCTCGCCACAAATACGCTGCGGAATTCCAGCGTATTTGAGGTTGACGGCTTGATAACTACCCCCCATAGTCTCAATGCCTTTTCAAAATGGCATCCCTTGCATTCCTATTGGCTGATTTGATTTTTGAAATTCAAATCAGCCAATAGGATGAGAGCTACAGAAACCCTATTGACTGTTCAAATCATCCAATAGGATGAGAGCTACTGAAATCCTATTGACTGATTTGAACAGCCAATAGGATCTCAGTAGCTCTCTTCCTATTTTATGATTTGAACAGCCAATAGGATTTTAGAAGTTCTCATCCTATTGGTTGATTTGAATTTGAAGGATCAAATTAGCCAATAGGAATGCAAGGTATGCCATTTTGAAATGGCTACCTTGCATTGAAGCTTCAGTGTATGGCGGGGACCGTATGAAGAGGACGCTCAGCGATGGATGTCTTCGCCTCTCTGCTCCGCCGAGATAAAGATAGAAGACGCCCCCATGGATGAAGATGTTGCCGCCTGGATGAAGACTTCTTGCCGTCTGGATGTCCGGACTTTAGCAACCGTGAGTAGATATTCTGGGGTTAGTGTTAGGTATTTTTTTTTATTTTTTGGGTCTGTTTTTTTCAGATTAGGGTTTGGGATTTTAAAAAAAGAGCTAAATGCCCTTTTAAGGGCAATAAAAAAGACATGAATGCCCTTTTAAGGGCAATGCCCATACAAATGCCCCTTTAGGAGCAATGGGTAGCTTAGGTTTTTTTTAGAGTTAGGTTTTTATTTTGGGGGATTGGTTGGGTGGTGGGTTTTACTGTTGGGGGGACTTTGTATTTTTTTTTCACAGGTTAAAGAGCTGTTTAACTTAGGGCAATGACCTGCAAAAGGCCCGTTTAAGGACTACTAGTAGTTTATTGTAGACTGCGTTTTTATTTTTGTAAGCTAAGTGTTTTTTATTTTTTGCAATTTAGTGTTTATTATGTTTTGTAATTTTATTTTTTTTATTTTTTTGTCGTAGTGTTAGTTTTTTTTTTAATTTTTAATTTAGATTTTTTAATTGGTAGTATTTTTTATTTTATTAGAATAAAAAGGTTAGGTTAATTTATAGTTTAATATTAGGTTTATTTTATTTTACAGGTATTTTTTTAAATATAGTTATATTGTCATTTTAATTTAAAGTTAGGGGGGTGTTAGGTCTAGGGGTTAATAGTTTATCTAGGCCTAGATTTGGAGTTTGGCGTTAGCCGTGAAAACCAGCGTTAGAGGCTCCTAACGCTGGTTTTAGGCTACCGCCGGTATTTGGAGTCAGTGATTAAAGGGTCTAACGCTCACTTTTCAGCCGCGACTTTTCCATACCGCAGATCCCCTTACGTCAATTGCGTATCCTATCTTTTCAATGGGATCTTCCTAACGCCGGTATTTAGAGTCGTTTCTGAAGTGAGCGTTAGAGCTCTAACGACAAAACTCCAGCCGCCGAAAAAAAGCAGGAGTTAAGAGCTTTCTGGGCTAACGCCGGTTCATAAAGCTCTTAACTACTGTACCCTAAAGTACACTAACACCCATAAACTACCTATGTACCCCTAAACTGAGGTCCCCCCACATCGCCGCAACTCGAATACATTTTTTTAACCCCTAATCTGCCGACCGCCACCTACGTTATACTTATGTACCCCTAATCTGCTGCCCCTAACACTGCCGACCCCTATATTATATTTATTAACCCCTAACCTGCCCCCCACAACGTCGCCGACACCTGCCTACACTTATTAACCCCTAATCTGCCGAGCGGACCTGAGCGCTACTATAATAAAGTTATTAACCCCTAATCCGCCTCACTAACCCTATAATAAATAGTATTAACCCCTAATCTGCCCTCCCTAACATCGCCGACACCTAACTTCAATTATTAACCCCTAATCTGATGACCGGAGCTCACCGCTATTCTAATAAATGTATTAACCCCTAAAGCTAAGTCTAACCCTAACACTAAAACCCCCCTAAGTTAAATATAATTTTAATCTAACAAAATTAATTAACTCTTATTAAATAAATTATTCCTATTTAAAGATAAATACTTACCTGTAAAAAAAAATCCTAATATAGCTACAATATAAATTATAATTACATTGTAGCTATTTTAGGATTAATATTTATTTTACAGGCAACTTGGTAATTATTTTAACCAGGTACAATAGCTATTAAATAGTTAAGAACTATTTAATAGTTACCTAGTTAAAATAATAACAAAATTACCTGTAAAATAAGTCCTAACCTAAGTTATAATTAAACCTAACACTACCCTATCAATAAATTAATTAAATAAAATACCTACAATTACCTACAATAAAACCTAACACTACACTATCAATAAATAAATTAAATACAATTTCTACAAATAACTACAATTACATAAACTAACTAAAGTACAAAAAATAAAAAAGAACTAAGTTACAAAAAATAAAAAAATATTTACAAACATAAGAAAAATATTACAACAATTTTAAACTAATTACACCTACTCTAAGCCCCCTAATAAAATAACAAAGACCCCCAAAATAAAAAAATGCCCTACCCTATTCTAAATTAATACATTTAAAAGCTCTTTTACCTTACCAGCCCTGAACAGGGCCCTTTGCGGGGCATGCCCCAAGAAAATCAGCTCTTTTGCCTGTAAAAAAAAACATACAATACCCCCCCCCAACATTACAACCCACCACCCACATACCCCTAATCTAACCCAAACCCCCCTTAAATAAACCTAACACTAAGCCCCTGAAGATCTTCCTACCTTGTCTTCACCTCACCGGGTATCACCGATCGGTCCTGGCTCCGATATCTTCATCCAACCCAAGCGGGGGCTAGACATCCACTGAAGAAGTCCAGAAGAGGGTCCAAAGTCTTCCTCCTATCCGGCAAGAAGAGGACATCCGGACCGGCAAACATCTTTATCCAAGCGGCATCTTCGATCTTCTTCCATCTGGTGCGGAGCGGGTTCATGTTGAAGCAGCCGACGCGGATCCATCCTCTTCTTCCGGCGTCTCCCGACGAATGACGAATGACGGTTCCTTTAAGGGACATCATCCAAGATGGCGTCCCTCGAATTCCGATTGGCTGATAGGATTCTATCAGCCAATCGGAATTAAGGTAGGAATATTCTGATTGGCTGATGGAATCAGCCAATCAGAATCAAGTTCAATCCGATTGGCTGATCCAATCAGCCAATCAGATTGAGCTCGCATTCTATTGGCTGATCGGAACCGTCATTCGTCGGGAGATGCCGGAAGAAGAGGATGGATCCGCGTCGGCTGCTTCAACATGGACCCGCTCCGCACCAGATTGAAGAAGATCGAAGATGCCGCTTGGATGAAGATGTTTGCTGGTCCGGATGTCCTCTTCTTGCCGGATAGGAGGAAGACTTTGGACCCTCTTCTGGACTTCTTCAGTGGATGTCTAGCCCCCACTTGGGTTGGATGAAGATATCGGAGCCAGGACCGATCGGTGATACCCGGTGAGGTGAAGACAAGGTAGGAAGATCTTCAGGGGCTTAGTGTTAGGTTTATTTAAGGGGGGTTTGGGTTAGATTAGGGGTATGTGGGTGGTGGGTTGTAATGTTGGGGGGGTATTGTATGTTTTTTTTTACAGGCAAAAGAGCTGAATTCTTTGGGGCATGCCCCGCAAAGGGGCCTGTTCAGGGCTGGTAAGGTAAAAGAGCTTTTAAATTTATTAATTTAGAATAGGGTAGGGCATTTTTTTATTTTGGGGGTCTTTGTTATTTTATTAGGGGGCTTAGAGTAGGTGTAATTAGTTTAAAATTGTTGTAATATTTTTCTTATGTTTGTAAATATTTTTTTATTTTTTGTAACTTAGTTCTTTTTTATTTTTTTGTACTTTAGTTAGTTTATGTAATTGTAGTTATTTGTAGAAATTGTATTTAATTTATTTATTGATAGTGTAGTGTTAGGTTTTATTGTAGGTAATTGTAGGTATTTTATTTAATTAATTTATTGATAGGGTAGTGTTAGGTTTAATTATAACTTAGGTTAGGACTTATTTTACAGGTAATTTTGTTAATAATTTATTTAATAAGAGTTAATTAATTTTGTTAGATTAAAATTATATTTAACTTAGGGGGGTGTTAGTGTTAGGGTTAGACTTAGCTTTAGGGGTTAATACATTTATTAGAATAGCGGTGAGCTCCGGTCGTCAGATTAGGGGTTAATAATTGAAGTTAGGTGTCGGCGATGTTAGGGAGGGCAGATTAGGGGTTAATACTATTTATGATAGGGTTAGTGAGGCGGATTAGGGGTTAATAACTTTATTATAGTAGCGCTCAGGTCCGCTCGGCAGATTAGGGGTTAATAAGTGTAGGCAGGTGTCGGCGACGTTGAGGGGGGCAGATTAGGGGTTAATAAATATAATATAGGGGTCGGCAGTGTTAGGGGCAGCAGATTAGGGGTACATAGGTATAATGTAGGTAGCGGCGGTTTACGGAGCGGCAGATTAGGGGTTAATAATATAATGCAGGGGTCAGCGATAGCGGGGGCAGCATATTAGGGGTTAATAAGTGTAAGGGTAGGGGTGTTTAGACTCGGGGTACATGTTAGAGTGTTAGGTGCAGACGTAGGAAGTGTTTCCCCATAGGAAACAATGGGGCTGCGTTAGGAGCTGAACGCTGCTTTTTTGCAGGTGTTAGGTTTTTTTTCAGCTCAAACAGCCCCATTGTTTCCTATGGGAGAATCGTGCACGAGCACGTTTTTTAGGCTGGCCGCGTCCGTAAGCAACTCTGGTATCGAGAGTTGCATTTGCGGTAAAAATGCTCTACGCTCCTTTTTTGGAGCCTAACGCAGCATTTTTTTGAACTCTCGATACCAGAGTTAATTTTATGGTGCGGCCAGAAAAAGCCTGCGTAGCGTTAACAGCCCATCTACCGCCAAACTCCAAATCTAGGCCCTAGTGTTTTGTGATGTGGGGGGCCGGCAGTTTAGAGGTTAATATGTTTATTTAGTGGCGGAGATGTGGGACGACAGAGATTTAGGGGTTAATAACTTTGTTATAGTGGCGGCGATGTGGAAGGCCGGATGTTTAGGGGTTAATCACTTTATATATTATATTTCTCTTTAAGTATGCAGATTATCAGTTAAATATAAATCTAATTAAAATGGCGATTTTGTTAGGATGCAGTTTGATTCTATCTAAATGGAAATCATTCAATGCACCTAGCCTATCTGAATTATCTAGTGGCATGGCCAATCAAATAATTGTTGAACAATACAATATGACATTGCATTCCAGTAAGAACTTAAAAACCTTCCTTGATAAATGGTCCAATGTAATCGAGGCTCTCCCATTAAATTCTAAATCTCAAATGATTTACCCTTTAAGGAAAGCAAATTTGACAACAGGATAGAGAGTTTGCAAGCAGTGTAAACCATCAGCAGCACCTATATGTTGCTCCATGTATAACTCCCCTCTTGGCTACCTCTTTCTTTTCTCTCTCCTTTCTTTTCTTTATTTTTTCCTTCTTCTGCTCTTTATTTCTTTGTCTTTCCTTTTCTCTTCTTGACTCCAAGTTAGGGTCCATTCAGTTATAGCAACTATGGACACAGTCACATTGTGATTAATTTGTATTTCCTTTTTTCTTTTGTTTATTTTTAATATTTTGTCTTTTGCACAGCTACAATGTTTTTGTTAAAGACTGTTACACACTTTTGCTAATACTGTGCTGGACATCTAACATTTGCTTTCTTCTATACCTGTCTTTGTCCTGTATCACTATGGAAAACTAATAAAAATATGAATCAGGTTAAAAATTGGTTGTCCAGTAAAGTAATTTCCCAGTAAACTGGTACTACAGTAAATTGGTGTCACAGTAAACTGGTGCTACAATAAATTGGTGTCACAGTAAACTGGTGCTACAATAAATTGGTGTCACAGTAAATTAGTGTCACAGTAAACTGGTGCTACAGTAATGTAGTGTCACTCTAAAATTGTGCAACAGTAAAGTAGTGTCACAGTAAAATGGTGCTACAGTAAATTAGTGGTACAGTAAAGTAGTGTCACAGTAAATTGGTGTCGTGTCACAGTAAACTAATACTACCGTAAATTGGTGGTACAGTAAAGTAGTGTAACAGTAAACTGGTGGTACAATAAAGTAATGTCACTGTAAAATTGTGCTACAGTTAACTGGTAGTACAGTAAAGTAGTGTCACAGTAAACCAGTAATACAGTAAATTGATGCTAAAGTAAAGTAGTGTCACAGTTAACTGCTGCTACAGTAAATTGGTGGTACAGTAAAGTAGTGTCCCAGTAAACTGGTGCCACAGTAAATTGATTTACAGTAAAATAGTGTCACAGTAAACTGGTACTAAAGTAAATTGGTTGTACAGTAAAGTAGTGTCACAGTAAACTGGTACTATAGTATATTGGTTCTATAGTAAAGTAGTGTCACCGTAAACTGGTACTACAGTAAATTGGTGTCACAGTAAACTAGTCCTACAATAAATCGGTGGTATAGTAAGCTGGTTCTACAATAAATTGATTGTACAGTAAAGTAGTGTCATAGTAAATTGGTTGTACAGTTAATTGGTGTCACAGTAAACTGGTACTACAATAAATTAGTTGTACAGTAAATTGGTGTCACAGCAAACTGGTGCTACACTATATTGGTGGTACAGTAAATTTGTGTCACAGTAAACTGGTTCCACAATAAATTTGTGTTACAGTAAAGTAGTGTCACAGTAAACTGGTGCTACAGTAAAGTAGTGTCACAGTAAACTGTTAATACAGTAAATTGGCGTCACAGTAAACTGGTGCTGCAATAAATTGTTGCTACAGTAAACTGTTTTTACAGTAAACTGGTGCTACAGTAAACTGGTTCTACAGTAAAGTAGTGTCACAGTAAAATGGTGCTACAGTAAATTGGTGGTACAGTAAAGTAGTGTCACAGTAAAATAGTGCTATAGTAAATTGGTAGTACAGTAAAGTAGTTTTACAGTAAACCGGTGCTAAAGTAAAGTCATGTCACAGTAAACTGGTGCTACAGTAAATTTGTGTCACAGTAAAGTAGTGTCACAGTAAACTGTTAATACAGTAAATTGGCGTCACAGTAAACTGGTGCTGCAATAAATTGTTGCTACAGTAAACTGTTTTTACAGTAAACTGGTGCTACAGTAAACTGGTTCTACAGTAAAGTAGTGTCACAGTAAAATGGTGCTACAGTAAATTGGTGGTACAGTAAAGTAGTGTCACAGTAAAATAGTGCTATAGTAAATTGGTAGTACAGTAAAGTAGTTTTACAGTAAACCGGTGCTAAAGTAAAGTCATGTCACAGTAAACTGGTGCTACAGTAAAGTAGTGTCACAGTAAACTGTTAATACAGTAAATTGGCGTCACAGTAAACTGGTGCTGCAATAAATTGTTGCTACAGTAAACTGTTTTTACAGTAAACTGGTTTTACAGTAAACTGGTTCTACAGTAAAGTAGTGTTACAGTAAAATAATGTCACAGTAAACTGATGCTACAGTAAATTAATGCTAAAGTAAAGTAGTTTCACAGTAAACTAGTGCTAGAGTACATTAATGTCACAGTAAACTGGCTCTACAGTAAATTGGTTGTACAGTAAAGTAGTGTCACAAAAAACTGGTGCTACAGTTAATTGGTTGTACAGTAAAGTAGTGACACAGTTAACTGGTGCTACAGTAAATCAGTGGTACAGTAAACTGGTGCTACAGTAAATTGGTTGTACAGTAAAGTAGTGTCACAGTAAACCGGTGCTACAGTTAATTGGTTGTACAGTAAAGTAGTGACACAGTAAACTGGTACTACAGTAAATTGGTGTCACAGTAAACTGGTGCTACAGTAGATTGATGCCACAGTTAACTGATGATACAATAAATTGGTAGTACAGTAAAGCAGTGTCACAGTAAATTAGTATCACAGTAAAATGATGCTACAGTAAAGTAGTGTCAAGGTAAACTTGTGATACATTTTATTGGTGTTAGAGTAAATTGTTACTACAGCAAATTGGTGTCACAGTAAACTTGTGCTGCAATAAATTGGTGTCACAGTAAACTGGTGCTACAATAAATTGGTGGTACAGTAAAGTAGTATCACAGTAAACTGGTGCTAAAGTAAATTGGTTGTACAGTAAAGTAGTGTCACATTAAACTTGTGATACAGTTTATTGATGTTAGAGTAAATTGTTACTACAGCAAATTGGGGTCACAGTATACTGGTGCTACAATAAATTGGCGGTACAGTAAAGTAGTGTCACAGTAAAGTAATGCTACAGTAAATTGGTGGTACAGGCTTATTCACACAGAAAATTTGCAGACAGTCCCTCACACTTATGGCAGAGTACAGGTAAATTCCCACAGCAAACTTGCAGACAATCTCTCTCACACTTATGGCAGTGTACAGGTTAATTTACACAGCAAACTTGCAGACAGTCTCTCACACGTCTGGCAGTGTACAGGTTAATTCCCACAGCACATTGGTGTCACAGTAAACTGGTGCTGCAGTAAATTGGTTTTACAGAAAATTGTGTCACAGTAAAATGGTGCTACAGTAAATCGGTGGTACAGTAAAGTAGTGTCACAGTAAAATAGTGCTATACAGGGAGTGCAGAATTATTAGGCAAGTTGTATTTATGAGGATTAATTTTATTATTGAACAACAACCATGTTCTCAATGAACCCAAAAAACTCATTAATATCAAAGCTGAATATTTTTGGAAGTAGTTTTTAGTTTGTTTTTAGTTTTAGCTATTTTAGGGGGATATCTGTGTGTGCAGGTGACTATTACTGTGCATAATTATTAGGCAACTTAACAAAAAACAAATATATACCCATTTCAATTATTTATTTTTACCAGTGAAACCAATATAACATCTCAACATTCACAAATATACATTTCTGACATTCAAAAACAAAACAAAAACAAATCAGTGACCAATATAGCCACCTTTCTTTGCACGGACACTCAAAAGCCTGCCATCCATGGATTCTGTCAGTGTTTTGATCTGTTCACCATCAACATTGTGTGCAGCAGCAACCACAGCCTCCCAGACACTGTTCAGAGAGGTGTACTGTTTTCCCTCCTTGTAAATCTCACATTTGATGATGGACCACAGGTTCTCAATGGGGTTCAGATCAGGTGAACAAGGAGGCCATGTCATTAGATTTTCTTCTTTTATACCCTTTCTTGCCAGCCACGCTGTGGAGTACTTGGACGCGTGTGATGGAGCATTGTCCTGCATGAAAATCATGTTTTCTTGAAGGATGAAGACTTCTTCCTGTACCACTGCTTGAAGAAGGTGTCTTCCAGAAACTGGCAGTAGGACTGGGAGTTGAGCCTGACTCCATCCTCAACCCGAAAAGGCCCCACAAGCTCATCTTTGATGATACCAGCCCAAACCAGTAATCCACCTCCACCTTGCTGGCGTCTGAGTCGGACTGGAGCTCTCTGCCCTTTACCAATCCAGCCACGGGCCCATCCATCTGGCCCATCAAGACTCACTCTCATTTCATCAGTCCATAAAACCTTAGAAAAATCAGTCTTGAGATATTTCTTGGCCCAGTCTTGACGTTTCAGCTTGTGTGTCTTGTTCAGTGGTGGTCGTCTTTCAGCCTTTCTTACCTTGGCCATGTCTCTGAGTATTGCACACCTTGTGCTTTTGGGCACTCCAGTGATGTTGCAGCTCTGAAATATGGCCAAACTGGTGGCAAGTGGCATCTTGGCAGCTGCACGCTTGACTTTTCTCAGTTCATGGGCAGTTATTTTGCGCCTTGGTTTATCCACACGCTTCTTGCGACCCTGTTGACTATTTTGAATGAAACGCTTGATTGTTCGATGATCACGCTTCAGAAGCTTTGCAATTTTAAGAGTGCTGCATCCCTCTGCAAGATATCTCACTATTTTTGACTTTTCTGAGCCTGTCAAGTCCTTCTTTTGACCCATTTTGCCAAAGGAAAGGAAGTTGCCTAATAATTATGCACACCTGATATAGGGTGTTGATGTCATTAGACCACACCCCTTCTCATTACAGAGATGCACATCACCTAATATGCTTAATTGGTAGTAGGCTTTCGAGCCTATACAGCTTGGAGTAAGACAACATGCATAAAGAGGATGATGTGGTCAAAATACTCATTTGCCTAATAATTCTGCACTCCCTGTAGTAAATTGGTAGTACAGTAAAGTAGTTTTACAGTAAACCGGTGCTAAAGTAAAGTCATGTCACAGTAAACTGGTGCTACAGTAAATTTGTGTTACAGTAAAGTGGCAATACAGTAAATTGGTGCTACATTAAAATAGTGTTACAGTAAAATAATGTCACAGTAAACTGGTGCTACAGTTAATTGGTTGTACAGTAAAGTAGTGACACAGTAAACTGGTGCTACAGTAAATTGGTGCCACAGTTAACTGATGATACAATAAATTGGTAGTACAGTAAAGTAGTGTCACAGTAAATTAGTATCACAGTAAACTGATGCTACAGTAAAGTGATACATTTTATTGGTGTTAGAGTAAATTGTTACTATAGCAAATTGGTGTCACAGTAAACTTGTGCTGCAATAAATTGGTGTCACAGTAAACTGGTGCTACAATAAATTGGTGGTACAGTAAAGTAGTATCACAGTAAACTGGTGCTAAAGTAAATTGGTTGTACAGTAAAGTAGTGTCACATTAAACGTGTGATACAGTTTATTGATGTTAGAGTAAATTGTTTCTAAATTGTTACTACAGCAAATTGGTGTTACAGTATACTGTTACAGTATACTGGTGCTACAATAAATTGGCGGTACAGTAAAGTAGTGTCACAGTAAAGTAATGCTACAGTAAATTGGTGGTACAGGCTTATTCACACAGAAAATTTGCAGACAGTCCCTCACACTTATGGCAGTGTACAGGTAAATTCCCACAGCAAACTTGCAAACAATCTCTCTCACACTTATGGCAGTGTACAGGTTAATTTACACAGCAAACTTGCAGACAGTCTCTCACACGTCTGGCAGTGTACAGGTTAATTCACACAGCAAATTGGTGTCACAGTAAACTGCTGCTACAGTAAATTGGTTTTACAGTAAAGTAGTGTCACGGTAAACTGGTGCCTCAGTAAATTGTTGTCACTGTTAACTGGTGCTGCAGTAAATTGGTTTTACAGAAAATTGTGTAACAGTATGTATACTAGTGCCACTGTTAATTGGTGGTACAGTAAAGTAGTGTCACAGTAAATTAGTGTTACAGCAAACTGGTGCTACAATAAATTGGTGGTACAGTAAATTGGTGTCACAATAAACTGGTGCTACAGTAAATTATTGTCACAGATAACTGGGGCTACAGTAAATTATTGTTACAGTAAACTGGTGCTACAGTAAATTGGTGGTACAGGTTAATTCCCACAGCACACATGCAGACAGTCTCTCTCACACTTATGGCAGTGTGCAGGTTAATTAATAAATTGTTGTCACAGCAAATTGGTGCTACAATAAATTGGCATCACAATAAACTGGTGCTACAGTAAAGTAGTGTCACAGTAAACTGGTGCTACAGTACATTATTGTCACACTAAACTGGTGCTACAGTAAATTGGTGGTACAGGTTAATTCCCACAGCACACATGCAGACAGTCTCTCTCACACTTATGGCAGTGTGCAGGTTAATTTCCACAGCAAACTTGCAGACAGTCTCTCTCAAACTTATGGTAGTGTACAGGTTAATTCCCACAGCAATCTTGCAGACAGTCTCTCTCACACTTATGGCAGTGTACAGGTTAATTCTCACAATAACCTTGCAGACAGTCTCTCTCACACTTATGGCAGTGCACAGGTTAATTCCCACAGAAAACTTGCAGTGTCTCTCACACTTATGGTAGTGTACAGGTTAATTCCCACAGCAAACTTGCAGACAGTCTATCTCACACTTATCGCAGTGTACAGGTTAATTCCCACAGCAAACTTGCAGACAGTCTCTCTCACACTTATGGCAGTATGCAGGAAAATTCACATAGCAGAGATGTTACTTCTGGTTGAAATTTACTTACTTGCTGGGCCTAGAGCTTACAGGAAGCTGGAAATCCTGCTTATGGTAATAGGTCGTATCAGTATAAGGACAATAAACTCGAAATCCTTTAGAAAATAGCGTAATCCTCTGGAAAAAGGAATTCTTGTTTAGGTTTAGGTATCATAAGCTTGACTTTAAAACTCAAGAAGGTCTGAACTGTTCAGGTGTTTGTTAAATAGCATAGCTAGAGGTAAGTACACTCCCACTGATCTCTTAAAGGTACATCATGACAGTGGTACAGTAATGTCACAGTAAACTGGTGCTACAGTAAATTTGTGTCACAGTAAACTGTTGCTACAGTCAATTAGTGTCAAAGTAAACTGATGCTACAGTAAATTAGTGTCACAGTAAACTGATGCTACAACTGGTGAAACAATAAATTGGTTGTGCAGTAAATTAGTTTCACAGTCAACTCATGCCTCAGTGAATTGGTGGTACAGTAAAGTAGTGTCACAGTAAACTGGTGCTAAAGTAAATTGGTGGTACACTAAAGTAATGTCAAAGTAAACTGATGCTACATAAGGTTAAAAGACCTAGCTGGTAGTGATGTTGCGAATAGTTCACCGGCGAATAGTTCCCGGCGAACATAGCTTGTTCGCGTTCGCCACGGCGGGCGAACATATGCAATGTTCGATCCGCCCCCTATTCGTCATCATTAAGCAAACTTTGACCCTGTATCTCACAGTCTGCAGACACATTTCAGCCAATCAGCAGCAGACACTCCCTCCCAGAACCTCCCAGCTCCTGGACAGCAGCCATTTTAGATTCATTCTGATCCTGCATTCTTAGTGAGAGGAGGGATAGTGTAGCTGCTGCTGATTTTATAGGGAAATTGATAGCTAGGCTAGTGTATTCAGTGTCCACTACAGTCCTGAAGGACTCATCTGATCTCTGCTGTAAGGACAGCACCCCAAAAAGACCTTTTTAGGGCTAGAACTTGTCTTTTTTTTTTGCCTATGTAATTTTGACTGTGAAACATCAGTCTGCTAGTGTAATCTAATTGCAGTTGCCTGCCTGCCAGCGTGTGTGCCAGGCCCACTTGCCCACAGTGCCACCACTCATATCTGTTGCAACAGTAGTGTAAATTTAAAAAAAAAAACTTTTTTGACTGTGAAACATCAGTCTGCTAGTGTAATCTAATTGCAGTTGCCTGCCTGCCAGCGTGTGTGCCAGGCCCACTTGCCCACAGTGCCACCACTCATATCTGTTGTAACAGTAGAGTAAATTTTTAAACAAAAAAAACTTTTTTGACTGTGAAACATCAGTCTGCTAGAGTAATCTAATTGCAGTTGCCTGCCTGCCAGTGTGTGTGCCAGGCTCACTTGCCCACAGTGCCTCCACTCATATCTGTTATAACAGTAGTGTAAATTTAAAAAAACAAACACTTTTTTGACTGTGAAACATTAGTCTGCTAGTGTAATCTAATTGCAGTTGCCTGTCTGCCAGTGTATGTGCCAGGCCCACTTGCCCACAGTGCCACCACTCATATCTGTTGTAACAGTAGTGTAAATTTAAAAAAAAAAAACTTTTTTGACTGTTAAACATCAGTCTGCTAGTGTAATCTAATCGCAGTTGCCTGCCTGCCACCGTGTGTGCCAGGCCCACTTGCCCACAGTGCCACCACTCATATCTGTTGTAACAGTAGTGTAAAGTTAAAAAAAAAAAACTTTTTTCACTGTGAAACATCAGTCTGCTAGTGTAATCTAATTGCAGTTGCCTGCCTGCCAGCGTGTGTGCCAGGCCCACTTGCCAACTAGTGCCACCACTCATATCTGTTGTAACAGTAGTGTACATTTTTTAAAAAAAAACTTTTTTGACTGTGAAACATCAGTCTGCTAATGTAATCTAATTGCAGTTGCCTGCCTGCCAGCGTGTGTGCCAGGCCCACTTGCCAACTAGTGCCACCACTCATATCTGTTGTAACAGTAGTGTAATTTTTAAAAAAAAAACTTTTTTGACTGTGAAACATCAGTCTGCTAATGTAATCTAATTTCAGTTGCCTGCCTGCCAGCGTGTGTGCGAGGCCAACTTGCTAAGTGCCACCACTCATATCTGTTGTAACAGTAGTGTACATTTTTAAAAAAAAAACTTTTTTGACTGTGAAACCTCAGTCTGCTAGTGTAATCTAATTGAAGTTGCCTGCCTGCCAGCGTGTGTGCCAGGCCCACTTGCCCACAGTGCCACCACTCATATCTGTTGCAACAGTAGTGTAAATTTAAAAAAAAAAACTTTTTTGACTGTGAAACATCAGTCTGCTAGTGTAATCTAATTGCAGTTGCCTGCCTGCCAGCGTGTGTGCCAGGCCCACTTGCCCACAGTGCCACCACTCATATCTGTTGTAACAGTAGTGTAAATTTTTAAACAAAAAAAACTTTTTTGACTGTGAAACATCAGTCTGCTAGAGTAATCTAATTGCAGTTGCCTGCCTGCCAGTGTGTGTGCCAGGCTCACTTGCCCACAGTGCCACCACTCATATCTGTTGTAACAGTAGTGTAAATTTAAAAAAATAAACACTTTTTTGACTGTGAAACATTAGTCTGCTAGTGTAATCTAATTGCAGTTGCCTGTCTGCCAGTGTATGTGCCAGGCCCACTTGCCCACAGTGCCACCACTCATATCTGTTGTAACAGTAGTGTAAATTTAAAAAAAAAAACTTTTTTGACTGTTAAACATCAGTCTGCTAGTGTAATCTAATCGCAGTTGCCTGCCTGCCAGCGTGTGTGCCAGGCCCACTTGCCCACAGTGCCACCACTCATATCTGTTGTAACAGTAGTGTAAATTTTTTTAAAAAAACTTTTTTGACTGTGAAACATCAGTCTGCTAGTGTAATCTAATTGCAGTTGCCTGCCTGCCAGCGTGTGTGCCAGGCCCACTTGCCCACAGTGCCACCACTCATATCTGTTGTAACAGTAGAGTAAATTTTTAAACAAAAAAAACTTTTTTGACTGTGAAACATCAGTCTGCTAGAGTAATCTAATTGCAGTTGCCTGCCTGCCAGTGTGTGTGCCAGGCTCACTTGCCCACAGTGCCTCCACTCATATCTGTTATAACAGTAGTGTAAATTTAAAAAAACAAACACTTTTTTGACTGTGAAACATTAGTCTGCTAGTGTAATCTAATTGCAGTTGCCTGTCTGCCAGTGTATGTGCCAGGCCCACTTGCCCACAGTGCCACCACTCATATCTGTTGTAACAGTAGTGTAAATTTAAAAAAAAAAACTTTTTTGACTGTTAAACATCAGTCTGCTAGTGTAATCTAATCGCAGTTGCCTGCCTGCCACCGTGTGTGCCAGGCCCACTTGCCCACAGTGCCACCACTCATATCTGTTGTAACAGTAGTGTAAAGTTAAAAAAAAAAAACTTTTTTCACTGTGAAACATCAGTCTGCTAGTGTAATCTAATTGCAGTTGCCTGCCTGCCAGCGTGTGTGCCAGGCCCACTTGCCAACTAGTGCCACCACTCATATCTGTTGTAACAGTAGTGTACATTTTTTAAAAAAAAACTTTTTTGACTGTGAAACATCAGTCTGCTAATGTAATCTAATTGCAGTTGCCTGCCTGCCAGCGTGTGTGCCAGGCCCACTTGCCAACTAGTGCCACCACTCATATCTGTTGTAACAGTAGTGTAATTTTTAAAAAAAAAACTTTTTTGACTGTGAAACATCAGTCTGCTAATGTAATCTAATTTCAGTTGCCTGCCTGCCAGCGTGTGTGCGAGGCCAACTTGCTAAGTGCCACCACTCATATCTGTTGTAACAGTAGTGTACATTTTAAAAAAAAAAACTTTTTTGACTGTGAAACCTCAGTCTGCTAGTGTAATCTAATTGAAGTTGCCTGCCTGCCAGCGTGTGTGCCAGGCCCACTTGCCCACAGTGCCACCACTCATATCTGTTACAACAGTAGTGTAAATTTAAAAAAAAAAACTTTTTTGACTGTGAAACATCAGTCTGCTAGTGTAATCTAATTGCAGTTGCCTGCCTGCCAGCGTGTGTGCCAGGCCCACTTGCCCACAGTGCCACCACTCATATCTGTTGTAACAGTAGTGTAAATTTTTAAACAAAAAAAACTTTTTTGACTGTGAAACATCAGTCTGCTAGAGTAATCTAATTGCAGTTGCCTGCCTGCCAGTGTGTGTGCCAGGCTCACTTGCCCACAGTGCCACCACTCATATCTGTTGTAACAGTAGTGTAAATTTAAAAAAATAAACACTTTTTTGACTGTGAAACATTAGTCTGCTAGTGTAATCTAATTGCAGTTGCCTGTCTGCCAGTGTATGTGCCAGGCCCAATTGCCCACAGTGCCACCACTCATATCTGTTGTAACAGTAGTGTAAATTTAAAAAAAAAAACTTTTTTGACTGTTAAACATCAGTCTGCTAGTGTAATCTAATCGCAGTTGCCTGCCTGCCAGCGTGTGTGCCAGGCCCACTTGCCCACAGTGCCACCACTCATATCTGTTGTAACAGTAGTGTAAATTTTTTTAAAAAAAATTTTTTGACTGTGAAACATCAGTCTGCTAGTGTAATCTAATTGCAGTTGCCTGCCTGCCAGCGTGTGTGCCAGGCCCACTTGCCAACTAGTGCCACCACTCATATCTGTTGTAACAGTAGTGTACATTTTTAAAAAAAAACTTTTTTGACTGTGAAACATCAGTCTGCTAATGTAATCTAATTGCAGTTGCCTGCCTGCCAGCGTGTGTGCCAGGCCCACTTGCCAACTAGTGCCACCACTCATATCTGTTGTAACAGTAGTGTAATTTTTAAAAAAAAAACTTTTTTGACTGTGAAACATCAGTCTGCTAATGTAATCTAATTGCAGTTGCCTGCCTGCCAGCGTGTGTGCCAGGCCCACTTGCCAACTAGTGCCACCACTCATATCTGTTGTAACAGTAGTGTAAATTTAAAAAACAAAACTTTTTTGACTGTGAAACATCAGTCTGCTAGTGTAATCTAATTTCAGTTGCCTGCCTGCCTGCCAGCATGTGTGCGAGGCCAACTTGCTAAGTGCCACCACTCATATCTGTTGTAACAGTAGTGTACATTTTTTAAAAAAAAACTTTTTTGACTGTGAAACATCAGTCTGCTAGTGTAATCTAATTGCAGTTGCCTGCCTGCCAGCGTGTGTGCCAGGCCCACTTGCCCACAGTGCCACCACTCATGTCTGTTGTAACAGTAGTGTAAATTAAAAAAAAAAAAAAAACTTTTTTGACTGTGAAACATCAGTCTGCTAGTGTAATCTAATTGCAGTTGCCAGCGTGTGTGCCAGGCCCACTTGCCCACAGTGCCACCACTCATAACTGTTGTAACAGTAGTGTAAATTTAAAAAAACAAAACTTTTTTGACTGTTAAACATCAGTCTGCTAGTGTAATCTAATTGAAGTTGCCTGCCTGCCAGTGTATGTGCCAGGCTCACTTGCCCACAGTGCCACCACTCATATCTGTTGTAACAGTAGTGTAAATTAAAAAAAAAAACTTTTTTGACTGTGAAACATCAGTCTGCTGGTGTAATCTAATTGCAGTTGCCTGCCTGCCAGCGTGTGTGCCAGGCCCACTTGCCAACTAGTGCCACCACTCATATCTGTTGTAACAGTAGTGTAAATTTTTTAAAAAAAACTTTTTTGACTGTGAAACATCAGTCTGCTAATGTAATCTAATTGCAGTTGCCTGCCTGCCAGCGTGTGTGCCAGGCCCACTTGCCAACAGTGCCACCACTCATATCTGTTGTAACAGTAGTGTAAATTTAAAAAAAATAACTTTTTTGACTGTGAAACATCAGTCTGCTAGTGTAATCTAATTTCAGTTGCCTGCCTGCCAGCGTGTGTGCCAGGCCCACTTGCTAAGTGCCACCACTCATATCTGTTGTAACAGTAGTGTAAATTAAAAAAAAAAAAAAATTGACTGTGAAACATCAGTCTGCTAGTGTAATCTAATTGCAGTTGCCTGCCTGCCAGCGTGTGTGCCAGGCCCACTTGCCAACTAGTGCCACCACTCATATCTGTTGTAACAGTAGTGTACATTTTTTAAAAAAAAACTTTTTTGACAGTGAAACATCAGTCTGCTAGTGTTATCTAATTGCAGTTGCCTGCCTGCCAGCGTGTGTGCCAGACCCACTTGCTAACTAGTGCTACCACTCATATCTGTTGTAACAGTAGTGTAAATTATAAAAAAAAACTTTTTTGACTGTGAAACATCAGTCTGCTAGTGTAATCTAATTGCAGTTGCCTGCCTGCCAGTGTGTGTGCCAGGCACACTTGCCAACTAGTGCCTCCACTCATATCTGTTGTAACAGTAGTGTAAAATTTTTTTAAAAAACTTTTTTGACTGTGAAACATCAGTCTGCTAGTGTAATCTAATTGCAGTTGCTTGCCTGCCAGCGTGTGTGCCAGGCCCACTTGCCAACTAGTGCCACCACTCATATCTGTTGTAACAGTAGTGTACATTTTTTTAAAAAAACTTTTTTGACTGTGAAACATCAGTCTGCTAGTGTAATCTAATTGCAGTTGCCTGCCTGCCAGCGTGTGTGCCAGACCCACTTGCCAACTAGTGCTACCACTCATATCTGTTGTAACAGTAGTGTAAATTTAAAAAAAAAAACTTTTTGGACTGTGAAACATCAGTCTGCTAGTGTAATCTAATTGCAGTTGCTGCCTGCCAGCGTGTGTGCCAGGCACACTTGCCAACTAGTGCCTCCACTCATATCTGTTGTAACAGTAGTGTAAATTTTTTTAAAAAAACTTTTTTGACTGTGAAACATCAGTCTGCTAGTGTAATCTAATTGCAGTTGCCTGCCTGCCAGCGTGTGTGCCAGGCCCACTTGCCAACTAGTGCCACCACTCATATCTGTTGTAACAGTAGTGTAAATTTAAAAACAAACAATTTTTTTTGACTGTGAAACATCAGTCTGTTAGTGTAATCTAATTGCAGTTGCCTGCCTGCCAGCGTGTGTGCCAGGCCCACTTGCAAACTAGTGCCACTACTCATATCTGTTGTAACAGTAGTGTAAATTTAAAAAAACAAAAACTTTTTTGACGGTGAAACATCAGTCTGCTAGTGTAATCTAATTGCAGTTGCCTGCCTGCCAGCGTGTGTGCCAGGCCCACTTGCCAACTAGTGCCACCACTCATATCTGTTGTAACAGTAGAGTAAATTTAAAAAAAAAAACTTTTTTGACTGTGAAACATCAGTCTGCTAGTGTAATCTAATTGCAGTTGCCTGCCTGCCAGTGTGTGTGCCAGGCCCACGTGCCAAATAGTGCCACCACTCATATCTGTTGTAACAGTAGTGTAAATTTAAAAAAAAAAAAACTTTTTTGACTGTGAAACATCAGTCTGCTAGTGTAATCTAATTACAGTTGCCTGCCTGCCAGCGTGTGTGCCAGGCCCACTTGCCAACTAGTGCCACCACTCATATCTGTTGTAACATTAGTGTAAATTTAAAAAAAAAAAAACTTTTTTGACAGTGAAACATCAGTCTGCTAGTGTTATCTAATTGCAGTTGCCTGCCTGCCAGCGTGTGTGCCAGACCCACTTGCCAACTAGTGCTACCACTCATATCTGTTGTAACAGTAGTGTAAATTATAAAAAAAAAACTTTTTTGACTGTGAAACATCAGTCTGCTAGTGTAATCTAATTGCAGTTGCCTGCCTGCCAGCGTGTGTGCCAGGCACACTTGCCAACTAGTGCCTCCACTCATATCTGTTGTAACAGTAGTGTAAATTTTTTTAAAAAAACTTTTTTGACTGTGAAACATCAGTCTGCTAGTGTAATCTAATTGCAGTTGCTTGCCTGACAGCGTGTGTGCCAGGCCCACTTGCCAACTAGTGCCACCACTCATATCTGTTGTAACAGTAGTGTACATTTTTTTAAAAAAACTTTTTTGACTGTGAAACATCAGTCTGCTAGTGTAATCTAATTGCAGTTGCCTGCCTGCCAGCGTGTGTGCCAGACCCACTTGCCAACTAGTGCTACCACTCATATCTGTTGTAACAGTAGTGTAAATTTAAAAAAAAAAACTTTTTTGACTGTGAAACATCAGTCTGCTAGTGTAATCTAATTGCAGTTGCTGCCTGCCAGCGTGTGTGCCAGGCACACTTGCCAACTAGTGCCTCCACTCATATCTGTTGTAACAGTAGTGTAAATTTTTTAAAAAAAAACTTTTTTGACTGTGAAACATCAGTCTGCTAGTGTAATCTAATTGCAGTTGCCTGCCTGCCAGCGTGTGTGCCAGGCCCACTTGCCAACTAGTGCCACCACTCATATCTGTTGTAACAGTAGTGTAAATTTAAAAACAAACAATTTTTTTTGACTGTGAAACATCAGTCTGTTAGTGTAATCTAATTGCAGTTGCCTGCCTGCCAGCGTGTGTGCCAGGCCCACTTGCAAACTAGTGCCACTACTCATATCTGTTGTAACAGTAGTGTAAATTTAAAAAAACAAAAACTTTTTTGACGGTGAAACATCAGTCTGCTAGTGTAATCTAATTGCAGTTGCCTGCCTGCCAGCGTGTGTGCCAGGCACACTTGCCAACTAGTGCCTCCACTCATATCTGTTGTAACAGTAGTGTAAATTTTTAAAAAAAAACTTTTTTGACTGTGAAACATCAGTCTGCTAGTGTAATCTAATTGCAGTTGCCTGCCTGCCAGCGTGTGTGCCAGACCCACTTGCCAACTAGTGCTACCACTCATATCTGTTGTAACAGTAGTGTAAATTTAAAAAAAAAAACTTTTTTGACTGTGAAACATCAGTCTGCTAGTGTAATCTAATTGCAGTTGCCTGCCTGCCAGCGTGTGTGCCAGGCACACTTGCCAACTAGTGCCTCCACTCATATCTGTTGTAACAGTAGTGTAAATTTTTTTAAAAAAACTTTTTTGACTGTGAAACATCAGTCTGTTAGTGTAATCTAATTGCAGTTGCCTGCCTGCCAGTGTGTGTGCCAGGCCCACTTGCCAAATAGTGCCACCACTCATATCTGTTGTAACAGTAGTGTAAATTTAAAAAAAAAAAACTTTTTTGACAGTAAAACATCAGTCTGCTAGTGTAATCTAATTGCAGTTGCTGCCTGCCAGCGTGTGTGCCAGGCCCATTTGCCAACTAGTGCCACCACTCATATCTGTTGTAACAGTAGTGTACATTTTTAAAAAAAAACTTTTTTGACAGTGAAACATCAGTCTGCTAGTGTTATCTAATTGCAGTTGCCTGCCTGCCAGCGTGTGTGCCAGACCCACTTGCCAACTAGTGCTACCACTCATATCTGTTGTAACAGTAGTGTAATTTTAAAAAAAAAACTTTTTTGACTGTGAAACATCAGTCTGCTAGTGTAATCTAATTGCAGTTGCCTGCCTGCCAGCGTGTGTGCCAGGCACACTTGCCAACTAGTGCCTCCACTCATATCTGTTGTAACAGTAGTGTAAATTTTTTTAAAAAAACTTTTTTGACTGTGAAACATCAGTCTGTTAGTGTAATCTAATTGCAGTTGCCTGCCTGCCAGTGTGTGTGCCAGGCCCACTTGCCAAATAGTGCCACCACTCATATCTGTTGTAACAGTAGTGTAAATTTAAAAAAAAAAAAACTTTTTTGACAGTAAAACATCAGTCTGCTAGTGTAATCTAATTGCAGTTGCTGCCTGCCAGCGTGTGTGCCAGGCCCATTTGCCAACTAGTGCCACCACTCATATCTGTTGTAACAGTAGTGTACATTTTTAAAAAAAAACTTTTTTGACAGTGAAACATCAGTCTGCTAGTGTTATCTAATTGCAGTTGCCTGCCTGCCAGTGTGTGTGCCAGGCCCACGTGCCAAATAGTGCCAGCACTCATATCTGTTGTAACAGTAGTGTAAATTTAAAAAAAAAAAAACTTTTTTGACTGTGAAACATCAGTCTGCTAGTGTAATCTAATTACAGTTGCCTGCCTGCCAGCGTGTGGGCCAGGCCCAGTTGCCAACTAGTGCCACCACTCATATCTGTTGTAACAGTAGTGTAAATTTAAAAAAAAAAACTTTTTTGACAGTGAAACATCAGTCTGCTAGTGTAATCTAATTGCAGTTGCCTGCCTGCCAGCGTGTGTGCCAGGCCCACTTGCCAACTAGTGCCACCACTCATATCTGTTGTAACATTAGTGTAAATTTAAAAAAAAAAAACTTTTTTGACAGTGAAACATCAGTCTGCTAGTGTAATCTAATTGCAGTTGCCTGCCTGCCAGCGTGTGTGCCAGGCCCACTTGCCAACTAGTGCCACCACTCATATCTGTTGTAACAGTAGTGTACATTTTTTTAAAAAAACTTTTTTGACAGTGAAACATCAGTCTGCTAGTGTTATCTAATTGCAGTTGCCTGCCTGCCAGCGTGTGTGCCAGACCCACTTGCCAACTAGTGCTACCACTCATATCTGTTGTAACAGTAGTGTAAATTTAAAAAAAAAACTTTTTTGACTGTGAAACATCAGTCTGCTAGTGTAATCTAATTGCAGTTGCCTGCCTGCCAGCGTGTGTGCCAGGCAGACTTGCCAACTAGTGCCTCCACTCATATCTGTTGTAACAGTAGTGTAAATTTTTAAAAAAAAACTTTTTTGACTGTGAAACATCAGTCTGCTAGTGTAATCTAATTGCAGTTGCTTGCCTGCCAGCGTGTGTGCCAGGCCCACTTGCCAACTAGTGCCACCACTCATATCTGTTGTAACAGTAGTGTACATTTTTTTTAAAAAACTTTTTTGACTGTGAAACATCAGTCTGCTAGTGTAATCTAATTGCAGTTGCCTGCCTGCCAGCGTGTGTGCCAGACCCACTTGCCAACTAGTGCTACCACTCATATCTGTTGTAACAGTAGTGTAAATTTAAAAAAAAAAACTTTTTTGACTGTGAAACATCAGTCTGCTAGTGTAATCTAATTGCAGTTGCCTGCCTGCCAGCGTGTGTGCCAGGCACACTTGCCAACTAGTGCCTCCACTCATATCTGTTGTAACAGTAGTGTAAATTTTTTTAAAAAAACTTTTTTGACTGTGAAACATCAGTCTGTTAGTGTAATCTAATTGCAGTTGCCTGCCTGCCAGTGTGTGTGCCAGGCCCACTTGCCAAATAGTGCCACCACTCATATCTGTTGTAACAGTAGTGTAAATTTAAAAAAAAAAAACTTTTTTGACAGTAAAACATCAGTCTGCTAGTGTAATCTAATTGCAGTTGCTGCCTGCCAGCGTGTGTGCCAGGCCCATTTGCCAACTAGTGCCACCACTCATATCTGTTGTAACAGTAGTGTACATTTTAAAAAAAAACTTTTTTGACTGTGAAACATCAGTCTGCTAGTGTAATCTAATTGCAGTTGCCTGCCTGCCAGCGTGTGTGCCAGGCACACTTGCCAACTAGTGCCTCCACTCATATCTGTTGTAACAGTAGTGTAAATTTTTTAAAAAAAACTTTTTTGACTGTGAAACATCAGTCTGCTAGTGTAATCTAATTGCAGTTGCCTGCCTGCCTGCCAGCGTGTGTGCCAGACCCACTTGCCAACTAGTGCTACCACTCATATCTGTTGTAACAGTAGTGTAAATTTAAAAAAAAAAACTTTTTTGACTGTGAAACATCAGTCTGCTAGTGTAATCTAATTGCAGTTGCCTGCCTGCCAGCGTGTGTGCCAGGCACACTTGCCAACTAGTGCCTCCACTCATATCTGTTGTAACAGTAGTGTAAATTTTTTTAAAAAAACTTTTTTGACTGTGAAACATCAGTCTGTTAGTGTAATCTAATTGCAGTTGCCTGCCTGCCAGTGTGTGTGCCAGGCCCACTTGCCAAATAGTGCCACCACTCATATCTGTTGTAACAGTAGTGTAAATTTAAAAAAAAAAAAACTTTTTTGACAGTAAAACATCAGTCTGCTAGTGTAATCTAATTGCAGTTGCTGCCTGCCAGCGTGTGTGCCAGGCCCATTTGCCAACTAGTGCCACCACTCATATCTGTTGTAACAGTAGTGTACATTTTTAAAAAAAAACTTTTTTGACAGTGAAACATCAGTCTGCTAGTGTTATCTAATTGCAGTTGCCTGCCTGCCAGCGTGTGTGCCAGACCCACTTGCCAACTAGTGCTACCACTCATATCTGTTGTAACAGTAGTGTAAATTTAAAAAAAAAACTTTTTTGACTGTGAAACATCAGTCTGCTAGTGTAATCTAATTGCAGTTGCCTGCCTGCCAGCGTGTGTGCCAGGCACACTTGCCAACTAGTGCCTCCACTCATATCTGTTGTAACAGTAGTGTAAATTTTTTTAAAAAAACTTTTTTGACTGTGAAACATCAGTCTGCTAGTGTAATCTAATTGCAGTTGCTTGCCTGCCAGCGTGTGTGCCAGGCCCACTTGCCAACTAGTGCCACCACTCATATCTGTTGTAACAGTAGTGTACATTTTTAAAAAAAAACTTTTTTGACTGTGAAACATCAGTCTGCTAGTGTAATCTAATTGCAGTTGCCTGCCTGCCAGCGTGTGTGCCAGACCCACTTGCCAACTAGTGCTACCACTCATATCTGTTGTAACAGTAGTGTAAATTTAAAAAAAAAAACTTTTTTGACTGTGAAACATCAGTCTGCTAGTGTAATCTAATTGCAGTTGCCTGCCTGCCAGCGTGTGTGCCAGGCACACTTGCCAACTAGTGCCTCCACTCATATCTGTTGTAACAGTAGTGTAAATTTTTTTTAAAAAACTTTTTTGACTGTGAAACATCAGTCTGCTAGTGTAATCTAATTGCAGTTGCCTGCCTGCCAGCGTGTGTGCCAGGCCCACTTGCCAACTAGTGCCACCATTCATATCTGTTGTAACAGTAGTGTAAATTTAAAAACAAACAAACTTTTTTGACTGTGAAACATCAGTCTGTTAGTGTAATCTAATTGCAGTTGCCTGCCTGCCAGCGTGTGTGCCAGGCCCACTTGCAAACTAGTGCCACCACTCATATCTGTTGTAACAGTAGTGTAAATTTAAAAAAAAAAACTTTTTTGACAGTGAAACATCAGTCTGCTAGTGTAATCTAATTGCAGTTGCCTGCCTGCCAGCGTGTGTGCCAGGCCCACTTGCCAACTAGTGCCACCACTCATATCTGTTGTAACAGTAGTGTAAATTTTTTTAAAAAAACTTTTTTGACTGTGAAACATCAGTCTGCTAGTGTAATCTAATTGCAGTTGCCTGCCTGCCAGTGTGTGTGCCAGGCCCACGTGCCAAATAGTGCCACCACTCATATCTGTTGTAACAGTAGTGTAAATTTAAAAAAAAAAAAACTTTTTTGACTGTGAAACATCAGTCTGCTAGTGTAATCTAATTGCAGTTGCCTGCCTGCCAGCGTGTGGGCCAGGCCCAGTTTCCAACTAGTGCCACCATTCATATCTGTTGTAACAGTAGTGTAAATTTAAAAAAAATAACTTTTTTGACTGTGAAACATCAGTCTGCTAGTGTAATCTAATTTCAGTTGCCTGCCTGCCAGCGTGTGTGCCAGGCCCACTTGCCAACTAGTGCCACCACTCATATCTGTTGTAACAGTAGTGTAAATTAAAAAAAAAAAACTTTTTTGACTGTGAAACATCAGTCTGCTAGTGTAATCTAATTGCAGTTGCCTGCCTGCCAGCGCGTGTGCCAGGCCTACTTGCCAACTAGTGCCACCACTCAAATCTGTTGTAACAGTAGTGTAAATTTAAAAAAAATAACTTTTTTGACGGTGAAACATCAGTCTGCTAGTGTAATCTAATTGCAGTTGCCTGCCTGCCAGCGTGTGTGCCAGGCCCACTTGCCAACTAGTGCCACCACTCATATCTGTTGTAACATTAGTGTAAATTTAAAAAAAAAAAAACTTTTTTGACAGTGAAACATCAGACTGCTAGTGTAATCTAATTGCAGTTGCCTGCCAGCGTGTGTGCCAGGCCCACTTGCCAACTAGTGCCACCACTCATATCTGTTGTAACAGTAGTGTACATTTTTTAAAAAAAAACTTTTTTGACAGTGAAACATCAGTCTGCTAGTGTTATCTAATTGCAGTTGCCTGCCTGCCAGCGTGTGTGCCAGACCCACTTGCCAACTAGTGCTACCACTCATATCTGTTGTAACAGTAGTGTAAATTATAAAAAAAAACTTTTTTGACTGTGAAACATCAGTCTGCTAGTGTAATCTAATTGCAGTTGCCTCCCTGCCAGCGTGTGTGCCAGGCACACTTGCCAACTAGTACCTCCACTCATATCTGTTGTAACAGTAGTGTAAATTGTTTAAAAAAAACTTTTTTGACTGTGAAACATCAGTCTGCTAGTGTAATCTAATTGCAGTTGCTTGCCTGCCAGCGTGTGTGCCAGGCCCACTTGCCAACTAGTGCCACCACTCATATCTGTTGTAACAGTAGTGTACATTTTTTTAAAAAAACTTTTTTGACTGTGAAACATCAGTCTGCTAGTGTAATCTAATTGCAGTTGCCTGCCTGCCAGCGTGTGTGCCAGACCCACTTGCCAACTAGTGCTACCACTCATATCTGTTGTAACAGTAGTGTAAATTTTAAAAAAAAAACTTTTTTGACTGTGAAACATCAGTCTGCTAGTGTAATCTAATTGCAGTTGCTGCCTGCCAGCGTGTGTGCCAGGCACACTTGCCAACTAGTGCCTCCACTCATATCTGTTGTAACAGTAGTGTAAATTTTTTTAAAAAAAACTTTTTTGACTGTGAAACATCAGTCTGCTAGTGTAATCTAATTGCAGTTGCCTGCCTGCCAGCGTGTGTGCCAGGCCCACTTGCCAACTAGTGCCACCACTCATATCTGTTGTAACAGTAGTGTAAATTTAAAAACAAACAATTTTTTTTGACTGTGAAACATCAGTCTGTTAGTGTAATCTAATTGCAGTTGCCTGCCTGCCAGCGTGTGTGCCAGGCCCACTTGCAAACTAGTGCCACTACTCATATCTGTTGTAACAGTAGTGTAAATTTAAAAAAACAAAAACTTTTTTGACGGTGAAACATCAGTCTGCTAGTGTAATCTAATTGCAGTTGCCTGCCTGCCAGCGTGTGTGCCAGGCCCACTTGCCAACTAGTGCCACCACTCATATCTGTTGTAACAGTAGTGTAAATTTAAAAAAAAAACTTTTTTGACTGTGAAACATCAGTCTGCTAGTGTAATCTAATTGCAGTTGCCTGCCTGCCAGCGTGTGTGCCAGGCCCACTTGCCAACTAGTGCCACCACTCATATCTGTTGTAACATTAGTGTAAATTTAAAAAAAAAAAAACTTTTTTGACAGTGAAACATCAGTCTGCTAGTGTAATCTAATTGCAGTTGCCTGCCTGCCAGCGTGTGTGACAGGCCCACTTGCCAACTAGTGCCACCACTCATATCTGTTGTAACAGTAGTGTACATTTTTAAAAAAAAACTTTTTTGACAGTGAAACATCAGTCTGCTAGTGTTATCTAATTGCAGTTGCCTGCCTGCCAGCGTGTGTGCCAGACCCACTTGCCAACTAGTGCTACCACTCATATCTGTTGTAACAGTAGTGTAAATTATAAAAAAAAACTTTTTTGACTGTGAAACATCAGTCTGCTAGTGTAATCTAATTGCAGTTGCCTGCCTGCCAGCGTGTGTGCCAGGCACACTTGCCAACTAGTGCCTCCACTCATATCTGTTGTAACAGTAGTGTAAATTTTTTTAAAAAAACTTTTTTGACTGTGAAACATCAGTCTGCTAGTGTAATCTAATTGCAGTTGCTTGCCTGCCAGCGTGTGTGCCAGGCCCACTTGCCAACTAGTGCCACCACTCATATCTGTTGTAACAGTAGTGTACATTTTTTTAAAAAAACTTTTTTGACTGTGAAGCATCAGTCTGCTAGTGTAATCTAATTGCAGTTGCCTGCCTGCCAGCGTGTGTGCCAGACCCACTTGCCAACTAGTGCTACCACTCATATCTGTTGTAACAGTAGTGTAAATTTTTTTTAAAAAACTTTTTTGACTGTGAAACATCAGTCTGCTAGTGTAATCTAATTGCAGTTGCCTGCCTGCCAGTGTGTGTGCCAGGCCCACGTGCCAAATAGTGCCACCACTCATATCTGTTGTAACAGTAGTGTAAATTTAAAAAAAAAAAAACTTTTTTGACTGTGAAACATCAGTCTGCTAGTGTAATCTAATTGCAGTTGCCTGCCTGCCAGCGTGTGGGCCAGGCCCAGTTTCCAACTAGTGCCACCATTCATATCTGTTGTAACAGTAGTGTAAATTTAAAAAAAATAACTTTTTTGACTGTGAAACATCAGTCTGCTAGTGTAATCTAATTTCAGTTGCCTGCCTGCCAGCGTGTGTGCCAGGCCCACTTGCCAACTAGTGCCACCACTCATATCTGTTGTAACAGTAGTGTAAATTAAAAAAAAAAAACTTTTTTGACTGTGAAACATCAGTCTGCTAGTGTAATCTAATTGCAGTTGCCTGCCTGCCAGCGTGTGTGCCAGGCCTACTTGCCAACTAGTGCCACCACTCAAATCTGTTGTAACAGTAGTGTAAATTTAAAAAAAACAACTTTTTTGACGGTGAAACATCAGTCTGCTAGTGTAATCTAATTGCAGTTGCCTGCCTGCCAGCGTGTGTGCCAGGCCCACTTGCCAACTAGTGCCACCACTCATATCTGTTGTAACATTAGTGTAAATTTAAAAAAAAAAAAACTTTTTTGACAGTGAAACATCAGACTGCTAGTGTAATCTAATTGCAGTTGCCTGCCAGCGTGTGTGCCAGGCCCACTTGCCAACTAGTGCCACCACTCATATCTGTTGTAACAGTAGTGTACATTTTTTAAAAAAAAACTTTTTTGACAGTGAAACATCAGTCTGCTAGTGTTATCTAATTGCAGTTGCCTGCCTGCCAGCGTGTGTGCCAGACCCACTTGCCAACTAGTGCTACCACTCATATCTGTTGTAACAGTAGTGTAAATTATAAAAAAAAACTTTTTTGACTGTGAAACATCAGTCTGCTAGTGTAATCTAATTGCAGTTGCCTGCCTGCCAGCGTGTGTGCCAGGCACACTTGCCAACTAGTGCCTCCACTCATATCTGTTGTAACAGTAGTGTAAATTGTTTAAAAAAAACTTTTTTGACTGTGAAACATCAGTCTGCTAGTGTAATCTAATTGCAGTTGCTTGCCTGCCAGCGTGTGTGCTAGGCCCACTTGCCAACTAGTGCCACCACTCATATCTGTTGTAACAGTAGTGTACATTTTTTTAAAAAAACTTTTTTGACTGTGAAACATCAGTCTGCTAGTGTAATCTAATTGCAGTTGCCTGCCTGCCAGCGTGTGTGCCAGACCCACTTGCCAACTAGTGCTACCACTCATATCTGTTGTAACAGTAGTGTAAATTTAAAAAAAAAAAAACTTTTTTGACTGTGAAACATCAGTCTGCTAGTGTAATCTAATTGCAGTTGCCTGCCTGCCAGCGTGTGGGCCAGGCCCAGTTTCCAACTAGTGCCACCATTCATATCTGTTGTAACAGTAGTGTAAATTTAAAAAAAATAACTTTTTTGACTGTGAAACATCAGTCTGCTAGTGTAATCTAATTTCAGTTGCCTGCCTGCCAGCGTGTGTGCCAGGCCCACTTGCCAACTTGTGCCACCACTCATATCTGTTGTAACAGTAGTGTAAATTAAAAAAAAAAAACTTTTTTGACTGTGAAACATCAGTCTGCTAGTGTAATCTAATTGCAGTTGCCTGCCTGCCAGCGCGTGTGCCAGGCCTACTTGCCAACTAGTGCCACCACTCAAATCTGTTGTAACAGTAGTGTAAATTTAAAAAAAACAACTTTTTTGACGGTGAAACATCAGTCTGCTAGTGTAATCTAATTGCAGTTGCCTGCCTGCCAGCGTGTGTGCCAGGCCCACTTGCCAACTAGTGCCACCACTCATATCTGTTGTAACATTAGTGTAAATTTAAAAAAAAAAAAACTTTTTTGACAGTGAAACATCAGACTGCTAGTGTAATCTTATTGCAGTTGCCTGCCAGCGTGTGTGCCAGGCCCACTTGCCAACTAGTGCCACCACTCATATCTGTTGTAACAGTAGTGTACATTTTTTAAAAAAAAACTTTTTTGACAGTGAAACATCAGTCTGCTAGTGTTATCTAATTGCAGTTGCCTGCCTGCCAGCGTGTGTGCCAGACCCACTTGCCAACTAGTGCTACCACTCATATCTGTTGTAACAGTAGTGTAAATTATAAAAAAAAACTTTTTTGACTGTGAAACATCAGTCTGCTAGTGTAATCTAATTGCAGTTGCCTGCCTGCCAGCGTGTGTGCCAGGCACACTTGCCAACTAGTGCCTCCACTCATATCTGTTGTAACAGTAGTGTAAATTGTTTAAAAAAAACTTTTTTGACTGTGAAACATCAGTCTGCTAGTGTAATCTAATTGCAGTTGCTTGCCTGCCAGCGTGTGTGCCAGGCACACTTGCCAACTAGTGCCTCCACTCATATCTGTTGTAACAGTAGTGTAAATTTTTTTAAAAAAAACTTTTTTGACTGTGAAACATCAGTCTGCTAGTGTAATCTAATTGCAGTTGCCTGCCTGCCAGCGTGTGTGCCAGGCCCACTTGCCAACTAGTGCCACCACTCATATCTGTTGTAACAGTAGTGTAAATTTAAAAACAAACAATTTTTTTTGACTGTGAAACATCAGTCTGTTAGTGTAATCTAATTGCAGTTGCCTGCCTGCCAGCGTGTGTGCCAGGCCCACTTGCCAACTAGTGCCACTACTCATATCTGTTGTAACAGTAGTGTAAATTTAAAAAAACAAAAACTTTTTTGACGGTGAAACATCAGTCTGCTAGTGTAATCTAATTGCAGTTGCCTGCCTGCCAGCGTGTGTGCCAGGCCCACTTGCCAACTAGTGCCACCACTCATATCTGTTGTAACAGTAGTGTAAATTTAAAAAAAAAACTTTTTTGACTGTGAAACATCAGTCTGCTAGTGTAATCTAATTGCAGTTGCCTGCCTGCCAGTGTGTGTGCCAGGCCCACGTGCCAAATAGTGCCACCACTCATATCTGTTGTAACAGTAGTGTAAATTTAAAAAAAAAAAACTTTTTTGACTGTGAAACATCAGTCTGCTAGTGTAATCTAATTACAGTTGCCTGCCTGCCAGCGTGTGTGCCAGGCCCACTTGCCAACTAGTGCCACCACTCATATCTGTTGTAACATTAGTGTAAATTTAAAAAAAAACAAACTTTTTTGACAGTGAAACATCAGTCTGCTAGTGTAATCTAATTGCAGTTGCCTGCCTGCCAGCGTGTGTGCCAGGCCCACTTGCCAACTAGTGCCACCACTCATATCTGTTGTAACAGTAGTGTACATTTTTAAAAAAAAACTTTTTTGACAGTGAAACATCAGTCTGCTAGTGTTATCTAATTGCAGTTGCCTGCCTGCCAGCGTGTGTGCCAGACCCACTTGCCAACTAGTGCTACCACTCATATCTGTTGTAACAGTAGTGTAAATTATAAAAAAAAACTTTTTTGACTGTGAAACATCAGTCTGCTAGTGTAATCTAATTGCAGTTGCCTGCCTGCCAGCGTGTGTGCCAGGCACACTTGCCAACTAGTGCCTCCACTCATATCTGTTGTAACAGTAGTGTAAATTTTTTTAAAAAAACTTTTTTGACTGTGAAACATCAGTCTGCTAGTGTAATCTAATTGCAGTTGCTTGCCTGCCAGCGTGTGTGCCAGGCCCACTTGCCAACTAGTGCCACCACTCATATCTGTTGTAACAGTAGTGTACATTTTTTTAAAAAAACTTTTTTGACTGTGAAACATCAGTCTGCTAGTGTAATCTAATTGCAGTTGCCTGCCTGCCAGCGTGTGTGCCAGACCCACTTGCCAACTAGTGCTACCACTCATATCTGTTGTAACAGTAGTGTAAATTTTTTTAAAAAAACTTTTTTGACTGTGAAACATCAGTCTGCTAGTGTAATCTAATTGCAGTTGCCTGCCTGCCAGTGTGTGTGCCAGGCCCACGTGCCAAATAGTGCCACCACTCATATCTGTTGTAACAGTAGTGTAAATTTAAAAAAAAAAAAACTTTTTTGACTGTGAAACATCAGTCTGCTAGTGTAATCTAATTGCAGTTGCCTGCCTGCCAGCGTGTGGGCCAGGCCCAGTTTCCAACTAGTGCCACCATTCATATCTGTTGTAACAGTAGTGTAAATTTTAAAAAAATAACTTTTTTGACTGTGAAACATCAGTCTGCTAGTGTAATCTAATTTCAGTTGCCTGCCTGCCAGCGTGTGTGCCAGGCCCACTTGCCAACTAGTGCCACCACTCATATCTGTTGTAACAGTAGTGTAAATTAAAAAAAAAAACTTTTTTGACGGTGAAACATCAGTCTGCTAGTGTAATCTAATTGCAGTTGCCTGCCTGCCAGCGTGTGTGCCAGGCCCACTTGCCAACTAGTGCCACCACTCATATCTGTTGTAACATTAGTGTAAATTTAAAAAAAAAAAAACTTTTTTGACAGTGAAACATCAGACTGCTAGTGTAATCTAATTGCAGTTGCCTGCCAGCGTGTGTGCCAGGCCCACTTGCCAACTAGAGCCACCACTCATATCTGTTGTAACAGTAGTGTACATTTTTAAAAAAAAAAACTTTTTTGACAGTGAAACATCAGTCTGCTAGTGTTATCTAATTGCAGTTGCCTGCCTGCCAGCGTGTGTGCCAGACCCACTTGCCAACTAGTGCTACCACTCATATCTGTTGTAACAGTAGTGTAAATTATAAAAAAAAACTTTTTTGACTGTGAAACATCAGTCTGCTAGTGTAATCTAATTGCAGTTGCCTGCCTGCCAGCGTGTGTGCCAGGCACACTTGCCAACTAGTGCCTCCACTCATATCTGTTGTAACAGTAGTGTAAATTGTTTAAAAAAAACTTTTTTGACTGTGAAACATCAGTCTGCTAGTGTAATCTAATTGCAGTTGCTTGCCTGCCAGCGTGTGTGCCAGGCCCACTTGCCAACTAGTGCCACCACTCATATCTGTTGTAACAGTAGTGTACATTTTTTTAAAAAAACTTTTTTGACTGTGAAACATCAGTCTGCTAGTGTAATCTAATTGCAGTTGCCTGCCTGCCAGCGTGTGTGCCAGACCCACTTGCCAACTAGTGCTACCACTCATATCTGTTGTAACAGTAGTGTAAATTTAAAAAAAAAAACTTTTTTGACTGTGAAACATCAGTCTGCTAGTGTAATCTAATTGCAGTTGCTGCCTGCCAGCGTGTGTGCCAGGCACACTTGCCAACTAGTGCCTCCACTCATATCTGTTGTAACAGTAGTGTAAATTTTTTTAAAAAAACTTTTTTGACTGTGAAACATCAGTCTGCTAGTGTAATCTAATTGCAGTTGCCTGCCTGCCAGCGTGTGTGCCAGGCCCACTTGCCAACTAGTGCCACCACTCATATCTGTTGTAACAGTAGTGTAAATTTAAAAACAACAATTTTTTTTGACTGTGAAACATCAGTCTGTTAGTGTAATCTAATTGCAGTTGCCTGCCTGCCTGCCAGCGTGTGTGCCAGGCCCACTTGCAAACTAGTGCCACTACTCATATCTGTTGTAACAGTAGTGTAAATTTAAAAAAACAAAAACTTTTTTGACGGTGAAACATCAGTCTGCTAGTGTAATCTAATTGCAGTTGCCTGCCTGCCAGCGTGTGTGCCAGGCACACTTGCCAACTAGTGCCACCACTCATATCTGTTGTAACAGTAGTGTAAATTTAAAAAAAAAACTTTTTTGACTGTGAAACATCAGTCTGCTAGTGTAATCTAATTGCAGTTGCCTGCCTGCCAGTGTGTGTGCCAGGCCCACGTGCCAAATAGTGCCACCACTCATATCTGTTGTAACAGTAGTGTAAATTTAAAAAAAAAAAACTTTTTTGACTGTGAAACATCAGTCTGCTAGTGTAATCTAATTACAGTTGCCTGCCTGCCAGCGTGTGTGCCAGGCCCACTTGCCAACTAGTGCCACCACTCATATCTGTTGTAACATTAGTGTAAATTTAAAAAAAAAACAACTTTTTTGACAGTGAAACATCAGTCTGCTAGTGTAATCTAATTGCAGTTGCCTGCCTGCCAGCGTGTGTGCCAGGCCCACTTGCCAACTAGTGCCACCACTCATATCTGTTGTAACAGTAGTGTACATTTTTAAAAAAAAACTTTTTTGACAGTGAAACATCAGTCTGCTAGTGTTATCTAATTGCAGTTGCCTGCCTGCCAGCGTGTGTGCCAGACCCACTTGCCAACTAGTGCTACCACTCATATCTGTTGTAACAGTAGTGTAAATTATAAAAAAAAACTTTTTTGACTGTGAAACATCAGTCTGCTAGTGTAATCTAATTGCAGTTGCCTGCCTGCCAGCGTGTGTGCCAGGCACACTTGCCAACTAGTGCCTCCACTCATATCTGTTGTAACAGTAGTGTAAATTTTTTTAAAAAAACTTTTTTGACTGTGAAACATCAGTCTGCTAGTGTAATCTAATTGCAGTTGCTTGCCTGCCAGCGTGTGTGCCAGGCCCACTTGCCAACTAGTGCCACCACTCATATCTGTTGTAACAGTAGTGTACATTTTTTTAAAAAAACTTTTTTGACTGTGAAACATCAGTCTGCTAGTGTAATCTAATTGCAGTTGCCTGCCTGCCAGCGTGTGTGCCAGACCCACTTGCCAACTAGTGCTACCACTCATATCTGTTGTAACAGTAGTGTAAATTTTAAAAAAAAAACTTTTTTGACTGTGAAACATCAGTCTGCTAGTGTAATCTAATTGCAGTTGCTGCCTGCCAGCGTGTGTGCCAGGCACACTTGCCAACTAGTGCCTCCACTCATATCTGTTGTAACAGTAGTGTAAATTTTTTTAAAAAAACTTTTTTGACTGTGAAACATCAGTCTGCTAGTGTAATCTAATTGCAGTTGCCTGCCTGCCAGCGTGTGTGCCAGGCCCACTTGCCAACTAGTGCCACCACTCATATCTGTTGTAACAGTAGTGTAAATTTAAAAACAAACAATTTTTTTTGACTGTGAAACATCAGTCTGTTAGTGTAATCTAATTGCAGTTGCCTGCCTGCCAGCGTGTGTGCCAGGCCCACTTGCAAACTAGTGCCACTACTCATATCTGTTGTAACAGTAGTGTAAATTTAAAAAAACAAAAACTTTTTTGACGGTGAAACATCAGTCTGCTAGTGTAATCTAATTGCAGTTGCCTGCCTGCCTGCCAGCGTGTGTGCCAGGCCCACTTGCCAACTAGTGCCACCACTCATATCTGTTGTAACAGTAGTGTAAATTTAAAAAAAAAACTTTTTTGACTGTGAAACATCAGTCTGCTAGTGTAATCTAATTGCAGTTGCCTGCCTGCCAGCGTGTGTGCCAGACCCACTTGCCAACTAGTGCTACCACTCATATCTGTTGTAACAGTAGTGTAAATTTAAAAAAAAAAACTTTTTTGACTGTGAAACATCAGTCTGCTAGTGTAATCTAATTGCAGTTGCTGCCTGCCAGCGTGTGTGCCAGGCACACTTGCCAACTAGTGCCTCCACTCATATCTGTTGTAACAGTAGTGTAAATTTTTTTAAAAAAAACTTTTTTGACTGTGAAACATCAGTCTGCTAGTGTAATCTAATTGCAGTTGCCTGCCTGCCAGCGTGTGTGCCAGGCCCACTTGCCAACTAGTGCCACCACTCATATCTGTTGTAACAGTAGTGTAAATTTAAAAACAAACAATTTTTTTTGACTGTGAAACATCAGTCTGTTAGTGTAATCTAATTGCAGTTGCCTGCCTGCCAGCGTGTGTGCCAGGCCCACTTGCAAACTAGTGCCACTACTCATATCTGTTGTAACAGTAGTGTAAATTTAAAAAAACAAAAACTTTTTTGACGGTGAAACATCAGTCTGCTAGTGTAATCTAATTGCAGTTGCCTGCCTGCCAGCGTGTGTGCCAGGCCCACTTGCCAACTAGTGCCACCACTCATATCTGTTGTAACAGTAGTGTAAATTTAAAAAAAAAACTTTTTTTGACTGTGAAACATCAGTCTGCTAGTGTAATCTAATTGCAGTTGCCTGCCTGCCAGTGTGTGTGCCAGGCCCACGTGCCAAATAGTGCCACCACTCATATCTGTTGTAACAGTAGTGTAAATTTAAAAAAAAAAAACTTTTTTGACTGTGAAACATCAGTCTGCTAGTGTAATCTAATTACAGTTGCCTGCCTGCCAGCGTGTGTGCCAGGCCCACTTGCCAACTAGTGCCACCATTCATATCTGTTGTAACATTAGTGTAAATTTAAAAAAAAAAAAACTTTTTTGACAGTGAAACATCAGTCTGCTAGTGTAATCTAATTGCAGTTGCCTGCCTGCCAGCGTGTGTGCCAGGCCCACTTGCCAACTAGTGCCACCACTCATATCTGTTGTAACAGTAGTGTACATTTTTTAAAAAAAACTTTTTTGACAGTGAAACATCAGTCTGCTAGTGTTATCTAATTGCAGTTGCCTGCCTGCCAGCGTGTGTGCCAGACCCACTTGCCAACTAGTGCTACCACTCATATCTGTTGTAACAGTAGTGTAAATTATAAAAAAAAAACTTTTTTGACTGTGAAACATCAGTCTGCTAGTGTAATCTAATTGCAGTTGCCTGCCTGCCAGCGTGTGTGCCAGGCACACTTGCCAACTAGTGCCTCCACTCATATCTGTTGTAACAGTAGTGTAAATTTTTTTAAAAAAACTTTTTTGACTGTGAAACATCAGTCTGCTAGTGTAATCTAATTGCAATTGCTTGCCTGCCAGCGTGTGTGCCAGGCCCACTTGCCAACTAGTGCCACCACTCATATCTGTTGTAACAGTAGTGTACATTTTTTTTAAAAAACTTTTTTGACTGTGAAACATCAGTCTGCTAGTGTAATCTAATTGCAGTTGCCTGCCTGCCAGCGTGTGTGCCAGACCCACTTGCCAACTAGTGCTACCACTCATATCTGTTGTAACAGTAGTGTAAATTTTTTTAAAAAAACTTTTTTGACTTTGAAACATCAGTCTGCTAGTGTAATCTAATTGCAGTTGCCTGCCTGCCAGTGTGTGTGCCAGGCCCACGTGCCAAATAGTGCCACCACTCATATCTGTTGTAACAGTAGTGTAAATTTAAAAAAAAAAAAACTTTTTTGACTGTGAAACATCAGTCTGCTAGTGTAATCTAATTGCAGTTGCCTGCCTGCCAGCGTGTGGGCCAGGCCCAGTTTCCAACTAGTGCCACCATTCATATCTGTTGTAACAGTAGTGTAAATTTAAAAAAAATAACTTTTTTGACTGTGAAACATCAGTCTGCTAGTGTAATCTAATTTCAGTTGCCTGCCTGCCAGCGTGTGTGCCAGGCCCACTTGCCAACTAGTGCCACCACTCATATCTGTTGTAACAGTAGTGTAAATTAAAAAAAAAAAACTTTTTTTGACTGTGAAACATCAGTCTGCTAGTGTAATCTAATTGCAGTTGCCTGCCTGCCAGCGCGTGTGCCAGGCCTACTTGCCAACTAGTGCCACCACTCAAATCTGTTGTAACAGTAGTGTAAATTTAAAAAAAACAACTTTTTTGACGGTGAAACATCAGTCTGCTAGTGTAATCTAATTGCAGTTGCCTGCCTGCCAGCGTGTGTGCCAGGCCCACTTGCCAACTATTGCCACCACTCATATCTGTTGTAACATTAGTGTAAATTTAAAAAAAAAAAAACTTTTTTGACAGTGAAACATCAGACTGCTAGTGTAATCTAATTGCAGTTGCCTGCCAGCGTGTGTGCCAGGCCCACTTGCCAACTAGTGCCACCACTCATATCTGTTGTAACAGTAGTGTACATTTTTTAAAAAAAAACTTTTTTGACAGTGAAACATCAGTCTGCTAGTGTTATCTAATTGCAGTTGCCTGCCTGCCAGCGTGTGTGCCAGACCCACTTGCCAACTAGTGCTACCACTCATATCTGTTGTAACAGTAGTGTAAATTATAAAAAAAAACTTTTTTGACTGTGAAACATCAGTCTGCTAGTGTAATCTAATTGCAGTTGCCTGCCTGCCAGCGTGTGTGCCAGGCACACTTGCCAACTAGTGCCTCCACTCATATCTGTTGTAACAGTAGTGTAAATTTTTTTAAAAAAACTTTTTTGACTGTGAAACATCAGTCTGCTAGTGTAATCTAATTGCAGTTGCTTGCCTGCCAGCGTGTGTGCCAGGCCCACTTGCCAACTAGTGCCACCACTCATATCTGTTGTAACAGTAGTGTAAATTTTTTTAAAAAAACTTTTTTGACTGTGAAACATCAGTCTGCTAGTGTAATCTAATTGCAGTTGCCTGCCTGCCAGCGTGTGTGCCAGACCCACTTGCCAACTAGTGCTACCACTCATATCTGTTGTAACAGTAGTGTAAATTTTTTTAAAAAAACTTTTTTGACTGTGAAACATCAGTCTGCTAGTGTAATCTAATTGCAGTTGCCTGCCTGCCAGTGTGTGTGCCAGGCCCACGTGCCAAATAGTGCCACCACTCATATCTGTTGTAACAGTAGTGTAAATTTAAAAAAAAAAAAACTTTTTTGACTGTGAAACATCAGTCTGCTAGTGTAATCTAATTGCAGTTGCCTGCCTGCCAGCATGTGGGCCAGGCCCAGTTTCCAACTAGTGCCACCATTCATATCTGTTGTAACAGTAGTGTAAATTTAAAAAAAATAACTTTTTTGACTGTGAAACATCAGTCTGCTAGTGTAATCTAATTTCAGTTGCCTGCCTGCCAGCGTGTGTGCCAGGCCCACTTGCCAACTAGTGCCACCACTCATATCTGTTGTAACAGTAGTGTAAATTAAAAAAAAAAAACTTTTTTGACTGTGAAACATCAGTCTGCTAGTGTAATCTAATTGCAGTTGCCTGCCTGCCAGCGCGTGTGCCAGGCCTACTTGCCAACTAGTGCCACCACTCAAATCTGTTGTAACAGTAGTGTAAATTTAAAAAAAACAACTTTTTTGACGGTGAAACATCAGTCTGCTAGTGTAATCTAATTGCAGTTGCCTGCCTGCCAGCGTGTGTGCCAGGCCCACTTGCCAACTAGTTCCACCACTCATATCTGTTGTAACATTAGTGTAAATTTAAAAAAAAAAAAACTTTTTTGACAGTGAAACATCAGACTGCTAGTGTAATCTAATTGCAGTTGCCTGCCAGCGTGTGTGCCAGGCCCACTTGCCAACTAGTGCCACCACTCATATCTGTTGTAACAGTAGTGTACATTTTTTAAAAAAAAACTTTTTTGACAGTGAAACATCAGTCTGCTAGTGTTATCTAATTGCAGTTGCCTGCCTGCCAGCGTGTGTGCCAGACCCACTTGCCAACTAGTGCTACCACTCATATCTGTTGTAACAGTAGTGTAAATTATAAAAAAAAACTTTTTTGACTGTGAAACATCAGTCTGCTAGTGTAATCTAATTGCAGGTGCCTGCCTGCCAGCGTGTGTGCCAGGCACACTTGCCAACTAGTGCCTCCACTCATATCTGTTGTAACAGTAGTGTAAATTGTTTAAAAAAAACTTTTTTGACTGTGAAACATCAGTCTGCTAGTGTAATCTAATTGCAGTTGCTTGCCTGCCAGCGTGTTTGCCAGGCCCACTTGCCAACTAGTGCCACCACTCATATCTGTTGTAACAGTAGTGTACATTTTTTTAAAAAAACTTTTTTGACTGTGAAACATCAGTCTGCTAGTGTAATCTAATTGCAGTTGCCTGCCTGCCAGCGTGTGTGCCAGACCCACTTGCCAACTAGTGCTACCACTCATATCTGTTGTAACAGTAGTGTAAATTTAAAAAAAAAAACTTTTTTGACTGTGAAACATCAGTCTGCTAGTGTAATCTAATTGCAGTTGCCTGCCTGCCAGCGTGTGTGCCAGGCCCACTTGCCAACTAGTGCCACCACTCATATCTGTTGTAACAGTAGTGTAAATTTAAAAACAAACAATTTTTTTTGACTGTGAAACATCAGTCTGTTAGTGTAATCTAATTGCAGTTGCCTGCCTGCCTGCCAGCGTGTGTGCCAGGCCCACTTGCAAACTAGTGCCACTACTCATATCTGTTGTAACAGTAGTGTAAATTTAAAAAAACAAAACTTTTTTGACGGTGAAACATCAGTCTGCTAGTGTAATCTAATTGCAGTTGCCTGCCTGCCAGCGTGTGTGCCAGGCCCACTTGCCAACTAGTGCCACCACTCATATCTGTTGTAACAGTAGTGTAAATTTAAAAAAAAAACTTTTTTGACTGTGAAACATCAGTCTGCTAGTGTAATCTAATTGCAGTTGCCTGCCTGCCAGTGTGTGTGCCAGGCCCACGTGCCAAATAGTGCCACCACTCATATCTGTTGTAACAGTAGTGTAAATTTAAAAAAAAAAACTTTTTTG
Organism: Bombina bombina; assembly: GCF_027579735.1. Taxonomy (NCBI): domain Eukaryota; kingdom Metazoa; phylum Chordata; class Amphibia; order Anura; family Bombinatoridae; genus Bombina; species Bombina bombina. The sequence continues at coordinate 61,087,684 of NC_069502.1, read as the reverse complement.
ACTGTGAAACATCAGTCTGCTAGTGTAATCTAATTGCAGTTGCCTGCCTGCCAGCGTGTGTGCCAGGCCCACTTGCCAACTAGTGCCACCACTCATATCTGTTGTAACAGTAGTGTACATTTTTTAAAAAAAACTTTTTTGACAGTGAAACATCAGTCTGCTAGTGTTATCTAATTGCAGTTGCCTGCCTGCCAGCGTGTGTGCCAGACCCACTTGCCAACTAGTGCTACCACTCATATCTGTTGTAACAGTAGTGTAAATTATAAAAAAAAACTTTTTTGACTGTGAAACATCAGTCTGCTAGTGTAATCTAATTGCAGTTGCCTGCCTGCCAGCGTGTGTGCCAGGCACACTTGCCAACTAGTGCCTCCACTCATATCTGTTGTAACAGTAGTGTAAATTTTTTTAAAAAAAATTTTTTGACTGTGAAACATCAGTCTGCTAGTGTAATCTAATTGCAGTTGCTTGCCTGCCAGCGTGTGTGCCAGGCCCACTTGCCAACTAGTGCCACCACTCATATCTGTTGTAACAGTAGTGTACATTTTTTTAAAAAAACTTTTTTGACTGTGAAACATCAGTCTGCTAGTGTAATCTAATTGCAGTTGCCTGCCTGCCAGCGTGTGTGCCAGACCCACTTGCCAACTAGTGCTACCACTCATATCTGTTGTAACAGTAGTGTAAATTTAAAAAAAAAAAATTTTTTGACTGTGAAACATCAGTCTGCTAGTGTAATCTAATTGCAGTTGCTGCCTGCCAGCGTGTGTGCCAGGCACACTTGCCAACTAGTGCCTCCACTCATATCTGTTGTAACAGTAGTGTAAATTTTTTAAAAAAAACTTTTTTGACTGTGAAACATCAGTCTGCTAGTGTAATCTAATTGCAGTTGCCTGCCTGCCAGCGTGTGTGCCAGGCCCACTTGCCAACTAGTGCCACCACTCATATCTGTTGTAACAGTAGTGTAAATTTAAAAACAAACAATTTTTTTTGACTGTGAAACATCAGTCTGTTAGTGTAATCTAATTGCAGTTGCCTGCCTGCCAGCGTGTGTGCCAGGCCCACTTGCAAACTAGTGCCACTACTCATATCTGTTGTAACAGTAGTGTAAATTTAAAAAAACAAAAACTTTTTTGACTGTGAAACATCAGTCTGCTAGTGTAATCTAATTACAGTTGCCTGCCTGCCAGCGTGTGGGCCAGGCCCAGTTGCCAACTAGTGCCACCACTCATATCTGTTGTAACAGTAGTGTAAATTTAAAAAAAAAAACTTTTTTGACAGTGAAACATCAGTCTGCTAGTGTAATCTAATTGCAGTTGCCTGCCTGCCAGCGTGTGTGCCAGGCCCACTTGCCAACTAGTGCCACCACTCATATCTGTTGTAACATTAGTGTAAATTTAAAAAAAAAAAACTTTTTTGACAGTGAAACATCAGTCTGCTAGTGCAATCTAATTGCAGTTGCCTGCCTGCCAGCGTGTGTGCCAGGCCCACTTGCCAACTAGTGCCACCACTCATATCTGTTGTAACAGTAGTGTACATTTTTTAAAAAAAACTTTTTTGACAGTGAAACATCAGTCTGCTAGTGTTATCTAATTGCAGTTGCCTGCCTGCCAGCGTGTGTGCCAGACCCACTTGCCAACTAGTGCTACCACTCATATCTGTTGTAACAGTAGTGTAAATTTAAAAAAAAAAACTTTTTTGACTGTGAAACATCAGTCTGCTAGTGTAATCTAATTGCAGTTGCCTGCCTGCCAGCGTGTGGGCCAGGCCCAGTTTCCAACTAGTGCCACCATTCATATCTGTTGTAACAGTAGTGTAAATTTAAAAAAAATAACTTTTTTGACTGTGAAACATCAGTCTGCTAGTGTAATCTAATTTCAGTTGCCTGCCTGCCAGCGTGTGTGCCAGGCCCACTTGCCAACTAGTGCCACCACTCATATCTGTTGTAACAGTAGTGTAAATTAAAAAAAAAAACTTTTTTGACTGTGAAACATCAGTCTGCTAGTGTAATCTAATTGCAGTTGCCTGCCTGCCAGCGCGTGTGCCAGGCCTACTTGCCAACAAGTGCCACCACTCAAATCTGTTGTAACAGTAGTGTAAATTTAAAAAAAACAACTTTTTTGACGGTGAAACATCAGTCTGCTAGTGTAATCTAATTGCAGTTGCCTGCCTGCCAGCGTGTGTGCCAGGCCCACTTGCCAACTAGTGCCACCACTCATATCTGTTGTAACATTAGTGTAAATTTAAAAAAAAAAAAACTTTTTTGACAGTGAAACATCAGTCTGCTAGTGTAATCTAATTGCAGTTGCCTGCCAGCGTGTGTGCCAGGCCCACTTGCCAACTAGTGCCACCACTCATATCTGTTGTAACAGTAGTGTACATTTTTTAAAAAAAAACTTTTTTGACAGTGAAACATCAGTCTGCTAGTGTTATCTAATTGCAGTTGCCTGCCTGCCAGCGTGTGTGCCAGACCCACTTGCCAACTAGTGCTACCACTCATATCTGTTGTAACAGTAGTGTAAATTATAAAAAAAAACTTTTTTGACTGTGAAACATCAGTCTGCTAGTGTAATCTAATTGCAGTTGCCTGCCTGCCAGCGTGTGTGCCAGGCACACTTGCCAACTAGTGCCTCCACTCATATCTGTTGTAACAGTAGTGTACATTTTTTTAAAAAAACTTTTTTGACTGTGAAACATCAGTCTGCTAGTGTAATCTAATTGCAGTTGCCTGCCTGCCAGCGTGTGTGCCAGACCCACTTGCCAACTAGTGCTACCACTCATATCTGTTGTAACAGTAGTGTAAATTTAAAAAAAAAAACTTTTTTGACTGTGAAACATCAGTCTGCTAGTGTAATCTAATTGCAGTTGCCTGCCTGCCAGCGTGTGTGCCAGGCCCACTTGCCAACTAGTGCCACCACTCATATCTGTTGTAACAGTAGTGTAAATTTAAAAACAAACAATTTTTTTGACTGTGAAACATCAGTCTGTTAGTGTAATCTAATTGCAGTTGCCTGCCTGCCAGCGTGTGTGCCAGGCCCACTTGCAAACTAGTGCCACTACTCATATCTGTTGTAACAGTAGTGTAAATTTAAAAAAAAAAACTTTTTTGACTGTGAAACATCAGTCTGCTAGTGTAATCTAATTGCAGTTGCCTGCCTGCCAGCGTGTGTGCCAGGCACACTTGCCAACTAGTGCCTCCACTCATATCTGTTGTAACAGTAGTGTAAATTGTTTAAAAAAAACTTTTTTGACTGTGAAACATCAGTCTGCTAGTGTAATCTAATTGCAGTTGCTTGCCTGCCAGTGTGTGTGCCAGGCCCACTTGCCAACTAGTGCCACCACTCATATCTGTTGTAACAGTAGTGTACATTTTTTTAAAAAAACTTTTTTGACTGTGAAACATCAGTCTGCTAGTGTAATCTAATTGCAGTTGCCTGCCTGCCAGCGTGTGTGCCAGACCCACTTGCCAACTAGTGCTACCACTCATATCTGTTGTAACAGTAGTGTAAATTTAAAAAAAAAAAACTTTTTTGACTGTGAAACATCAGTCTGCTAGTGTAATCTAATTGCAGTTGCCTGCCTGCCAGCGTGTGTGCCAGGCCCACTTGCCAACTAGTGCCACCACTCATATCTGTTGTAACAGTAGTGTAAATTTAAAAACAAACAATTTTTTTTGACTGTGAAACATCAGTCTGTTAGTGTAATCTAATTGCAGTTGCCTGCCTGCCAGCGTGTGTGCCAGGCCCACTTGCCAACTAGTGCCACAACTCATATCTGTTGTAACAGTAGTGTAAATTTAAAAAAACAAAAACTTTTTTGACGGTGAAACATCAGTCTGCTAGTGTAATCTAATTGCAGTTGCCTGCCTGCCAGCGTGTGTGCCAGGCCCACTTGCCAACTAGTGCCACCACTCATATCTGTTGTAACAGTAGTGTAAATTTAAAAAAAAAACTTTTTTGACTGTGAAACATCAGTCTGCTAGTGTAATCTAATTGCAGTTGCCTGCCTGCCAGTGTGTGTGCCAGGCCCACGTGCCAAATAGTGCCACCACTCATATCTGTTGTAACAGTAGTGTAAATTTAAAAAAAAAAACTTTTTTGACTGTGAAACATCAGTCTGCTAGTGTAATCTAATTACAGTTGCCTGCCTGCCAGCGTGTGTGCCAGGCCCACTTGCCAACTAGTGCCACCACTCATATCTGTTGTAACATTAGTGTAAATTTAAAAAAAAAAAAACTTTTTTGACAGTGAAACATCAGTCTGCTAGTGTAATCTAATTGCAGTTGCCTGCCTGCCAGCGTGTGTGCCAGGCCCACTTGCCAACTAGTGCCACCACTCATATCTGTTGTAACAGTAGTGTACATTTTTTAAAAAAAACTTTTTTGACTGTGAAACATCAGTCTGCTAGTGTTATCTAATTGCAGTTGCCTGCCTGCCAGCGTGTGTGCCAGACCCACTTGCCAACTAGTGCTACCACTCATATCTGTTGTAACAGTAGTGTAAATTATAAAAAAAAACTTTTTTGACTGTGAAACATCAGTCTGCTAGTGTAATCTAATTGCAGTTGCCTGCCTGCCAGCGTGTGTGCCAGGCACACTTGCCAACTAGTGCCTCCACTCATATCTGTTGTAACAGTAGTGTAAATTTTTTAAAAAAAACTTTTTTGACTGTGAAACATCAGTCTGCTAGTGTAATCTAATTGCAGTTGCTTGCCTGCCAGCGTGTGTGCCAGGCCCACTTGCCAACTAGTGCCACCACTCATATCTGTTGTAACAGTAGTGTACATTTTTTTAAAAAAACTTTTTTGACTGTGAAACATCAGTCTGCTAGTGTAATCTAATTGCAGTTGCCTGCCTGCCAGCGTGTGTGCCAGACCCACTTGCCAACTAGTGCTACCACTCATATCTGTTGTAACAGTAGTGTAAATTTAAAAAAAAAAACTTTTTTGACTGTGAAACATCAGTCTGCTAGTGTAATCTAATTGCAGTTGCTGCCTGCCAGCGTGTGTGCCAGGCACACTTGCCAACTAGTGCCTCCACTCATATCTGTTGTAACAGTAGTGTAAATTTTTTAAAAAAAACTTTTTTGACTGTGAAACATCAGTCTGCTAGTGTAATCTAATTGCAGTTGCCTGCCTGCCAGCGTGTGTGCCAGGCCCACTTGCCAACTAGTGCCACCACTCATATCTGTTGTAACAGTAGTGTAAATTTAAAAACAAACAATTTTTTTTGACTGTGAAACATCAGTCTGTTAGTGTAATCTAATTGCAGTTGCCTGCCTGCCAGCGTGTGTGCCAGGCCCACTTGCAAACTAGTGCCACTACTCATATCTGTTGTAACAGTAGTGTAAATTTAAAAAAACAAAAACTTTTTTGACTGTGAAACATCAGTCTGCTAGTGTAATCTAATTACAGTTGCCTGCCTGCCAGCGTGTGGGCCAGGCCCAGTTGCCAACTAGTGCCACCACTCATATCTGTTGTAACAGTAGTGTAAATTTAAAAAAAAAAACTTTTTTGACAGTGAAACATCAGTCTGCTAGTGTAATCTAATTGCAGTTGCCTGCCTGCCAGCGTGTGTGCCAGGCCCACTTGCCAACTAGTGCCACCACTCATATCTGTTGTAACATTAGTGTAAATTTAAAAAAAAAAAACTTTTTTGACAGTGAAACATCAGTCTGCTAGTGCAATCTAATTGCAGTTGCCTGCCTGCCAGCGTGTGTGCCAGGCCCACTTGCCAACTAGTGCCACCACTCATATCTGTTGTAACAGTAGTGTACATTTTTTAAAAAAAACTTTTTTGACAGTGAAACATCAGTCTGCTAGTGTTATCTAATTGCAGTTGCCTGCCTGCCAGCGTGTGTGCCAGACCCACTTGCCAACTAGTGCTACCACTCATATCTGTTGTAACAGTAGTGTAAATTTAAAAAAAAAAAACTTTTTTGACTGTGAAACATCAGTCTGCTAGTGTAATCTAATTGCAGTTGCCTGCCTGCCAGCGTGTGGGCCAGGCCCAGTTTCCAACTAGTGCCACCATTCATATCTGTTGTAACAGTAGTGTAAATTTAAAAAAAATAACTTTTTTGACTGTGAAACATCAGTCTGCTAGTGTAATCTAATTTCAGTTGCCTGCCTGCCAGCGTGTGTGCCAGGCCCACTTGCCAACTAGTGCCACCACTCATATCTGTTGTAACAGTAGTGTAAATTAAAAAAAAAAAACTTTTTTGACTGTGAAACATCAGTCTGCTAGTGTAATCTAATTGCAGTTGCCTGCCTGCCAGCGCGTGTGCCAGGCCTACTTGCCAACTAGTGCCACCACTCAAATCTGTTGTAACAGTAGTGTAAATTTAAAAAAAACAACTTTTTTGACGGTGAAACATCAGTCTGCTAGTGTAATCTAATTGCAGTTGCCTGCCTGCCAGCGTGTGTGCCAGGCCCACTTGCCAACTAGTGCCACCACTCATATCTGTTGTAACATTAGTGTAAATTTAAAAAAAAAAAAACTTTTTTGACAGTGAAACATCAGTCTGCTAGTGTAATCTAATTGCAGTTGCCTGCCAGCGTGTGTGCCAGGCCCACTTGCCAACTAGTGCCACCACTCATATCTGTTGTAACAGTAGTGTACATTTTTAAAAAAAAAACTTTTTTGACAGTGAAACATCAGTCTGCTAGTGTTATCTAATTGCAGTTGCCTGCCTGCCAGCGTGTGTGCCAGACCCACTTGCCAACTAGTGCTACCACTCATATCTGTTGTAACAGTAGTGTAAATTATAAAAAAAAACTTTTTTGACTGTGAAACATCAGTCTGCTAGTGTAATCTAATTGCAGTTGCCTGCCTGCCAGCGTGTGTGCCAGGCACACTTGCCAACTAGTGCCTCCACTCATATCTGTTGTAACAGTAGTGTACATTTTTTTAAAAAAACTTTTTTGACTGTGAAACATCAGTCTGCTAGTGTAATCTAATTGCAGTTGCCTGCCTGCCAGCGTGTGTGCCAGACCCACTTGCCAACTAGTGCTACCACTCATATCTGTTGTAACAGTAGTGTAAATTTAAAAAAAAAAACTTTTTTGACTGTGAAACATCAGTCTGCTAGTGTAATCTAATTGCAGTTGCCTGTCTGCCAGCGTGTGTGCCAGGCCCACTTGCCAACTAGTGCCACCACTCATATCTGTTGTAACAGTAGTGTAAATTTAAAAACAAACAATTTTTTTTGACTGTGAAACATCAGTCTGTTAGTGTAATCTAATTGCAGTTGCCTGCCTGCCAGCGTGTGTGCCAGGCCCACTTGCAAACTAGTGCCACTACTCATATCTGTTGTAACAGTAGTGTAAATTTAAAAAAAAAAAACTTTTTTGACTGTGAAACATCAGTCTGCTAGTGTAATCTAATTGCAGTTGCCTGCCTGCCAGCGTGTGTGCCAGGCACACTTGCCAACTAGTGCCTCCACTCATATCTGTTGTAACAGTAGTGTAAATTGTTTAAAAAAAACTTTTTTGACTGTGAAACATCAGTCTGCTAGTGTAATCTAATTGCAGTTGCTTGCCTGCCAGCGTGTGTGCCAGGCCCACTTGCCAACTAGTGCCACCACTCATATCTGTTGTAACAGTAGTGTACATTTTTTTAAAAAAACTTTTTTGACTGTGAAACATCAGTCTGCTAGTGTAATCTAATTGCAGTTGCCTGCCTGCCAGCGTGTGTGCCAGACCCACTTGCCAACTAGTGCTACCACTCATATCTGTTGTAACAGTAGTGTAAATTTAAAAAAAAAACTTTTTTGACTGTGAAACATCAGTCTGCTAGTGTAATCTAATTGCAGTTGCCTGCCTGCCAGCGTTTGTGCCAGGCCCACTTGCCAACTAGTGCCACCACTCATATCTGTTGTAACAGTAGTGTAAATTTAAAAACAAACAATTTTTTTGGACTGTGAAACATCAGTCTGTTAGTGTAATCTAATTGCAGTTGCCTGCCTGCCAGCGTGTGTGCCAGGCCCACTTGCAAACTAGTGCCACTACTCATATCTGTTGTAACAGTAGTGTAAATTTAAAAAAACAAAAACTTTTTTGACGGTGAAACATCAGTCTGCTAGTGTAATCTAATTGCAGTTGCCTGCCTGCCAGCGTGTGTGCCAGGCCCACTTGCCAACTAGTGCCACCACTCATATCTGTTGTAACAGTAGTGTAAATTTAAAAAAAAAACTTTTTTGACTGTGAAACATCAGTCTGCTAGTGTAATCTAATTGCAGTTGCCTGCCTGCCAGTGTGTGTGCCAGGCCCACGTGCCAAATAGTGCCAGCACTCATATCTGTTGTAACATTAGTGTAAATTTAAAAAAAACAAACTTTTTTGACTGTGAAACATCAGTCTGCTAGTGTAATCTAATTACAGTTGCCTGCCTGCCAGCGTGTGGGCCAGGCCCAGTTGCCAACTAGTGCCACCACTCATATCTGTTGTAACAGTAGTGTAAATTTAAAAAAAAAAACTTTTTTGACTGTGAAACATCAGTCTGCTAGTGTTATCTAATTGCAGTTGCCTGCCTGCCAGCGTGTGTGCCAGACCCACTTGCCAACTAGTGCTACCACTCATATCTGTTGTAACAGTAGTGTAAATTTAAAAAAAAAAATTTTTTTGACTGTGAAACATCAGTCTGCTAGTGTAATCTAATTGCAGTTGCCTGCCTGCCAGCGTGTGGGCCAGGCCCAGTTTCCAACTAGTGCCACCATTCATATCTGTTGTAACAGTAGTGTACATTTTTTAAAAAAAACTTTTTTACAGTGAAACATCAGTCTGCTAGTGTTATCTAATTGCAGTTGCCTGCCTGCCAGCGTGTGTGCCAGACCCACTTGCCAACTAGTGCTACCACTCATATCTGTTGTAACAGTAGTGTAAATTTAAAAAAAAAAACTTTTTTGACTGTGAAACATCAGTCTGCTAGTGTAATCTAATTGCAGTTGCCTGCCTGCCAGCGTGTGGGCCAGGCCCAGTTTCCAACTAGTGCCACCATTCATATCTGTTGTAACAGTAGTGTAAATTTAAAAAAAATAACTTTTTTGACTGTGAAACATCAGTCTGCTAGTGTAATCTAATTTCAGTTGCCTGCCTGCCAGCGTGTGTGCCAGGCCCACTTGCCAACTAGTGCCACCACTCATATCTGTTGTAACAGTAGTGTAAATTAAAAAAAAAAAACTTTTTTGACTGTGAAACATCAGTCTGCTAGTGTAATCTAATTGCAGTTGCCTGCCTGCCAGCGCGTGTGCCAGGCCTACTTGCCAACTAGTGCCACCACTCAAATCTGTTGTAACAGTAGTGTAAATTTAAAAAAAACAACTTTTTTGACGGTGAAACATCAGTCTGCTAGTGTAATCTAATTGCAGTTGCCTGCCTGCCAGCGTGTGTGCCAGGCCCACTTGCCAACTAGTGCCACCACTCATATCTGTTGTAACATTAGTGTAAATTTAAAAAAAAAAAACTTTTTTGACAGTGAAACATCAGTCTGCTAGTGTAATCTAATTGCAGTTGCCTGCCAGCGTGTGTGCCAGGCCCACTTGCCAACTAGTGCCACCACTCATATCTGTTGTAACAGTAGTGTACATTTTTTAAAAAAAAACTTTTTTGACAGTGAAACATCAGTCTGCTAGTGTTATCTAATTGCAGTTGCCTGCCTGCCAGCGTGTGTGCCAGACCCACTTGCCAACTAGTGCTACCACTCATATCTGTTGTAACAGTAGTGTAAATTATAAAAAAAAACTTTTTTGACTGTGAAACATCAGTCTGCTAGTGTAATCTAATTGCAGTTGCCTGCCTGCCAGCGTGTGTGCCAGGCACACTTGCCAACTAGTGCCTCCACTCATATCTGTTGTAACAGTAGTGTACATTTTTTTAAAAAAACTTTTTTGACTGTGAAACATCAGTCTGCTAGTGTAATCTAATTGCAGTTGCCTGCCTGCCAGCGTGTGTGCCAGACCCACTTGCCAACTAGTGCTACCACTCATATCTGTTGTTACAGTAGTGTAAATTTAAAAAAAAAACTTTTTTGACTGTGAAACATCAGTCTGCTAGTGTAATCTAATTGCAGTTGCCTGCCTGCCAGCGTGTGTGCCAGGCCCACTTGCCAACTAGTGCCACCACTCATATCTGTTGTAACAGTAGTGTAAATTTAAAAACAAACAATTTTTTTTGACTGTGAAACATCAGTCTGTTAGTGTAATCTAATTGCAGTTGCCTGCCTGCCAGCGTGTGTGCCAGGCCCACTTGCAAACTAGTGCCACTACTCATATCTGTTGTAACAGTAGTGTAAATTTAAAAAAAAAAACTTTTTTGACTGTGAAACATCAGTCTGCTAGTGTAATCTAATTGCAGTTGCCTGCCTGCCAGCGTGTGTGCCAGGCACACTTGCCAACTAGTGCCTCCACTCATATCTGTTGTAACAGTAGTGTAAATTGTTTAAAAAAAACTTTTTTGACTGTGAAACATCAGTCTGCTAGTGTAATCTAATTGCAGTTGCTTGCCTGCCAGCGTGTGTGCCAGGCCCACTTGCCAACTAGTGCCACCACTCATATCTGTTGTAACAGTAGTGTACATTTTTTTAAAAAAACTTTTTTGACTGTGAAACATCAGTCTGCTAGTGTAATCTAATTGCAGGTGCCTGCCTGCCAGCGTGTGTGCCAGACCCACTTGCCAACTAGTGCTACCACTCATATCTGTTGTAACAGTAGTGTAAATTTAAAAAAAAAAACTTTTTTGACTGTGAAACATCAGTCTGCTAGTGTAATCTAATTGCAGTTGCCTGCCTGCCAGCGTGTGTGCCAGGCCCACTTGCCAACTAGTGCCACCACTCATATCTGTTGTAACAGTAGTGTAAATTTAAAAACAAACAATTTTTTTTGACTGTGAAACATCAGTCTGTTAGTGTAATCTAATTGCAGTTGCCTGCCTGCCAGCGTGTGTGCCAGGCCCACTTGCAAACTAGTGCCACTACTCATATCTGTTGTAACAGTAGTGTAAATTTAAAAAAACAAAAACTTTTTTGACTGTGAAACATCAGTCTGCTAGTGTAATCTAATTGCAGTTGCCTGCCTGCCAGCGTGTGTGCCAGGCCCACTTGCCAACTAGTGCCACCACTCATATCTGTTGTAACAGTAGTGTAAATTTAAAAAAAAAACTTTTTTGACTGTGAAACATCAGTCTGCTAGTGTAATCTAATTGCAGTTGCCTGCCTGCCAGTGTGTGTGCCAGGCCCACGTGCCAAATAGTGCCAGCACTCATATCTGTTGTAACATTAGTGTAAATTTAAAAAAACCAAACTTTTTTGACTGTGAAACATCAGTCTGCTAGTGTAATCTAATTACAGTTGCCTGCCTGCCAGCGTGTGGGCCAGGCCCAGTTGCCAACTAGTGCCACCACTCATATCTGTTGTAACAGTAGTGTAAATTTAAAAAAAAAAACTTTTTTGACAGTGAAACATCAGTCTGCTAGTGTAATCTAATTGCAGTTGCCTGCCTGCCAACGTGTGTGCCAGGCCCACTTGCCAACTAGTGCCACCACTCATATCTGTTGTAACATTAGTGTAAATTTAAAAAAAAAAACTTTTTTGACAGTGAAACATCAGTCTGCTAGTGTAATCTAATTGCAGTTGCCTGCCTGCCAGCGTGTGTGCCAGGCCCACTTGCCAACTAGTGCCACCACTCATATCTGTTGTAACAGTAGTGTACATTTTTTAAAAAAAACTTTTTTGACAGTGAAACATCAGTCTGCTAGTGTTATCTAATTGCAGTTGCCTGCCTGCCAGCGTGTGTGCCAGACCCACTTGCCAACTAGTGCTACCACTCATATCTGTTGTAACAGTAGTGTAAATTTAAAAAAAAAACTTTTTTGACTGTGAAACATCAGTCTGCTAGTGTAATCTAATTGCAGTTGCCTGCCTGCCAGCGTGTGTGCCAGGCACACTTGCCAACTAGTGCCTCCACTCATATCTGTTGTAACAGTAGTGTAAATTTTTTAAAAAAAACTTTTTTGACTGTGAAACATCAGTCTGCTAGTGTAATCTAATTGCAGTTGCTTGCCTGCCAGCGTGTGTGCCAGGCCCACTTGCCAACTAGTGCCACCACTCATATCTGTTGTAACAGTAGTGTACATTTTTTTTAAAAAACTTTTTTGACTGTGAAACATCAGTCTGCTAGTATAATCTAATTGCAGTTGCCTGCCTGCCAGCGTGTGTGCCAGACCCACTTGCCAACTAGTGCTACCACTCATATCTGTTGTAACAGTAGTGTAAATTTAAAAAAAAAAACTTTTTTGACTGTGAAACATCAGTCTGCTAGTGTAATCTAATTGCAGTTGCCTGCCTGCCAGCGTGTGTGCCAGGCACACTTGCCAACTAGTGCCTCCACTCATATCTGTTGTAACAGTAGTGTAAATTTTTTTAAAAAAACTTTTTTGACTGTGAAACATCAGTCTGCTAGTGTAATCTAATTGCAGTTGCCTGCCTGCCAGCGTGTGTGCCAGACCCACTTGCCAACTAGTGCTACCACTCATATCTGTTGTAACAGTAGTGTAAATTTAAAAAAAAAACTTTTTTGACTGTGAAACATCAGTCTGCTAGTGTAATCTAATTGCAGTTGCCTGCCTGCCAGCGTGTGTGCCAGGCCCACTTGCCAACTAGTGCCACCACTCATATCTGTTGTAACAGTAGTGTAAATTTTAAAACAAACAAACTTTTTTGACTGTGAAACATCAGTCTGTTAGTGTAATCTAATTGCAGTTGCCTGCCTGCCAGCGTGTGTGCCAGGCCCACTTGCAAACTAGTGCCACCACTCATATCTGTTGTAACAGTAGTGTAAATTTAAAAAACAAAAACTTTTTTGACGGTGAAACATCAGTCTGCTAGTGTAATCTAATTGCAGTTGCCTGCCTGCCAGCGTGTGTGCCAGGCCCACTTGCCAACTAGTGCCACCACTCATATCTGTTGTAACAGTAGTGTAAATTTAAAAAAAAAAACTTTTTTGACTGTGAAACATCAGTCTGCTAGTGTAATCTAATTGCAGTTGCCTGCCTGCCAGCGTGTGTGCCAGGCCCACTTGCCAACTAGTGCCACCACTCATATCTGTTGTAACAGTAGTGTAAATTTAAAAAAAAAAACTTTTTTGACTGTGAAACATCAGTCTGCTAGTGTAATCTAATTGCAGTTGCCTGCCTGCCAGCGTGTGTGCCAGGCCCACTTGCCAACTAGTGCCTCCACTCATATCTGTTGTAACAGTAGTGTAAATTTTTTAAAAAAACTTTTTTGACTGTGAAACATCAGTCTGCTAGTGTAATCTAATTGCAGTTGCCTGCCTGCCAGCGTGTGTGCCAGGCCCACTTGCCAACTAGTGCCACCACTCATATCTGTTGTAACAGTAGTGTAAATTTTAAAAAAAAAAACTTTTTTGACTGTGAAACATCAGTCTGCTAGTGTAATCTAATTGCAGTTGCCTGCCTGCCAGCGTGTGTGCCAGGCCCACTTGCCAACTAGTGCCACCACTCATATCTGTTGTAACAGTAGTGTAAATTTAAAAAAAAAACTTTTTTGACTGTGAAACATCAGTCTGCTAGTGTAATCTAATTGCAGTTGCCTGCCTGCCAGCGTGTGTGCCAGGCCCACTTGCCAACTAGTGCCACCACTCATATCTGTTGTAACAGTAGTGTAAATTTAAAAAAAAAAAACTTTTTTGACTGTGAAACATCAGTCTGCTAGTGTAATCTAATTGCAGTTGCCTGCCTGCCAGCGTGTGTGCCAGGCCCACTTGCCAACTAGTGCCACCACTCATATCTGTTGTAACAGTAGTGTAAATTTAAAAAAAAAACTTTTTTGACTGTGAAACATCAGTCTGCTAGTGTAATCTAATTGCAGTTGCCTGCCTGCCAGCGTGTGTGCCAGGCCCACTTGCCAACTAGTGCCACCACTCATATCTGTTGTAACAGTAGTGTAAATTTAAAAACAAAACTTTTTTGACTGTGAAACATCAGTCTGCTAGTGTAATCTAATTGCAGTTGCCTGCCTGCCAGCGTGTGTGCCAGGCCCACTTGCCAACTAGTGCCACCACTCATATCTGTTGTAACAGTAGTGTAAATTTAAAAAAAAAACTTTTTTGACTGTGAAACATCAGTCTGCTAGTGTAATCTAATTGCAGTTGCCTGCCTGCCAGCGTGTGTGCCAGGCCCACTTGCCAACTAGTGCCACCACTCATATCTGTTGTAACAGTAGTGTAAATTTTAAAAAAAAAACTTTTTTGACTGTGAAACATCAGTCTGCTAGTGTAATCTAATTGCAGTTGCCTGCCTGCCAGCGTGTGTGCCAGGCCCACTTGCCAACTAGTGCCACCACTCATATCTGTTGTAACAGTAGTGTAAATTTTTTAAAAAAAACTTTTTTGACTGTGAAACATCAGTCTGCTAGTGTAATCTAATTGCAGTTGCCTGCCTGCCAGCGTGTGTGCCAGGCCCACTTGCCAACTAGTGCCACCACTCATATCTGTTGTAACAGTAGTGTAAATTTAAAAAAAAAACTTTTTTGACTGTGAAACATCAGTCTGCTAGTGTAATCTAATTGCAGTTGCCTGCCTGCCAGCGTGTGTGCCAGGCCCACTTGCCAACTAGTGCCACCACTCATATCTGTTGTAACAGTAGTGTAAATTTAAAAAAAAAACTTTTTTGACTGTGAAACATCAGTCTGCTAGTGTAATCTAATTGCAGTTGCCTGCCTGCCAGCGTGTGTGCCAGGCCCACTTGCCAACTAGTGCCACCACTCATATCTGTTGTAACAGTAGTGTAAATTTAAAAAAAAAAACTTTTTTGACTGTGAAACATCAGTCTGCTAGTGTAATCTAATTGCAGTTGCCTGCCTGCCAGCGTGTGTGCCAGGCCCACTTGCCAACTAGTGCCACCACTCATATCTGTTGTAACAGTAGTGTAAATTTAAAAAAAAAAACTTTTTTGACTGTGAAACATCAGTCTGCTAGTGTAATCTAATTGCAGTTGCCTGCCTGCCAGCGTGTGTGCCAGGCCCACTTGCCAACTAGTGCCACCACTCATATCTGTTGTAACAGTAGTGTAAATTTTAAAAAAAAACTTTTTTGACTGTGAAACATCAGTCTGCTAGTGTAATCTAATTGCAGTTGCCTGCCTGCCAGCGTGTGTGCCAGGCCCACTTGCCAACTAGTGCCACCACTCATATCTGTTGTAACAGTAGTGTAAATTTAAAAAAAAAAACTTTTTTGACTGTGAAACATCAGTCTGCTAGTGTAATCTAATTGCAGTTGCCTGCCTGCCAGCGTGTGTGCCAGGCCCACTTGCCAAATAGTGCCACCACTCATATCTGTTGTAACAGTAGTGTAAATTTTAAAACAAACAAACTTTTTTGACTGTGAAACATCAGTCTGCTAGTGTAATCTAATTGCAGTTGCCTGCCTGCCAGCGTGTGTGCCAGGCCCACTTGCAAACTAGTGCCACCACTCATATCTGTTGTAACAGTAGTGTAAATTTAAAAAAACAAAAACTTTTTTGACGGTGAAACCTCAGTCTGCTAGTGTAATCTAATTGCAGTTGCTGCCTGCCAGCGTGTGTGCCAGGCCCACTTGCCAACTAGTGCCACCACTCATATCTGTTGTAACAGTAGTGTAAATTTAAAAAAAAAACTTTTTTAACTGTGAAACATCAGTCTGCTAGTGTAATCTAATTGCAGTTGACTGCCTGCCTGCCAGTGTGTGTGCCAGGCCCACGTGCCAAATAGTGCCACCACTCATATCTGTTGTAACAGTAGTGTAAATTTAAAAAAAAAAAACTTTTTTGACTGTGAAACATCAGTCTGCTAGTGTAATCTAATTGCAGTTGCCTGCCTGCCAGCGTGTGTGCCAGGCACACTTGCCAACTAGTGCCTCCACTCATATCTGTTGTAACAGTAGTGTAAATTTTTTTAAAAAACTTTTTTGACTGTGAAACATCAGTCTGCTAGTGTAATCTAATTGCAGTTGCCTGCCTGCCAGTGTGTGTGCCAGGCCCACGTGCCAACTAGTGCCACCACTCATATCTGTTGTAACAATAGTGTAAATTTAAAAAAAAAAAACTTTTTTGACTGTGAAACATCAGTCTGCTAGTGTAATCTAATTGCAGTTGCCTGCCTGCCAGCGTGTGGGCCAGGCCCAGTTGCCAACTAGTGCCACCACTCATATCTGTTGTAACAGTAGTGTAAATTTTTTTTAAAAAACTTTTTTGACTGTGAAACATCAGTCTGCTAGTGTAATCTAATTGCAGTTGCCTGCCTGCCAGTGTGTGTGCCAGGCCCACGTGCCAAATAGTGCCACCACTCATATCTGTTGTAACAGTAGTGTAAATTTAAAAAAACAAAAACTTTTTTGACGGTGAAACCTCAGTCTGCTAGTGTAATCTAATTGCAGTTGCTGCCTGCCAGCGTGTGTGCCAGGCCCACTTGCCAACTAGTGCCACCACTCATATCTGTTGTAACAGTAGTGTAAATTTAAAAAAAAAACTTTTTTGACTGTGAAACATCAGTCTGCTAGTGTAATCTAATTGCAGTTGCCTGCCTGCCTGCCAGTGTGTGTGCCAGGCCCACGTGCCAAATAGTGCCACCACTCATATCTGTTGTAACAGTAGTGTAAATTTAAAAAAACAAAAACTTTTTTGACGGTGAAACCTCAGTCTGCTAGTGTAATCTAATTGCAGTTGCTGCCTGCCAGCGTGTGTGCCAGGCCCACTTGCCAACTAGTGCCACCACTCATATCTGTTGTAACAGTAGTGTAAATTTAAAAAAAAAACTTTTTTAACTGTGAAACATCAGTCTGCTAGTGTAATCTAATTGCAGTTGCCTGCCTGCCTGCCAGTGTGTGTGCCAGGCCCACGTGCCAAATAGTGCCACCACTCATATCTGTTGTAACAGTAGTGTAAATTTAAAAAAAAAAAACTTTTTTGACTGTGAAACATCAGTCTGCTAGTGTAATCTAATTGCAGTTGCCTGCCTGCCAGCGTGTGTGCCAGGCACACTTGCCAACTAGTGCCTCCACTCATATCTGTTGTAACAGTAGTGTAAATTTTTTTTAAAAAACTTTTTTGACTGTGAAACATCAGTCTGCTAGTGTAATCTAATTGCAGTTGCCTGCCTGCCAGTGTGTGTGCCAGGCCCACGTGCCAAATAGTGCCACCACTCATATCTGTTGTAACAGTAGTGTAAATTTAAAAAAAAAAAACTTTTTTGACTGTGAAACATCAGTCTGCTAGTGTAATCTAATTGCAGTTGCCTGCCTGCCAGCGTGTGGGCCAGGCCCAGTTGCCAACTAGTGCCACCACTCATATCTGTTGTAACAGTAGTGTAAATTTTTTTAAAAAAACTTTTTTGACTGTGAAACATCAGTCTGCTAGTGTAATCTAATTGCAGTTGCCTGCCTGCCAGTGTGTGTGCCAGGCCCACGTGCCAAATAGTGCCACCACTCATATCTGTTGTAACAGTAGTGTAAATTTAAAAAAACAAAAACTTTTTTGACGGTGAAACCTCAGTCTGCTAGTGTAATCTAATTGCAGTTGCTGCCTGCCAGCGTGTGTGCCAGGCCCACTTGCCAACTAGTGCCACCACTCATATCTGTTGTAACAGTAGTGTAAATTTAAAAAAAAAACTTTTTTAACTGTAAAACATCAGTCTGCTAGTGTAATCTAATTGCAGTTGCCTGCCTGCCTGCCAGTGTGTGTGCCAGGCCCACGTGCCAAATAGTGCCACCACTCATATCTGTTGTAACAGTAGTGTAAATTTAAAAAAAAAAAACTTTTTTGACTGTGAAACATCAGTCTGCTAGTGTAATCTAATTGCAGTTGCCTGCCTGCCTGCCAGCGTTTGTGCCAGGCCCACTTGCCAACTAGTGCCACCACTCATATCTGTTGTAACAGTAGTGTAAATTTAAAAAAAAAAACTTTTTTAACTGTGAAACATCAGTCTGCTAGTGTAATCTAATTGCAGTTGCCTGCCTGCCAGTGTGTGTGCCAGGCCCACGTGCCAAATAGTGCCACCACTCATATCTGTTGTAACAGTAGTGTAAATTTAAAAAAAAAAAACTTTTTTGACTGTGAAACATCAGTCTGCTAGTGTAATCTAATTTCAGTTGCCTGCCTGCCAGCGTGTGTGCCAGGCCCACTTGCAAACTAGTGCCACCACTCATATCTGTTGTAACAGTAGTGTAAATTTAAAAAAACAAAAACTTTTTTGACGGTGAAACCTCAGTCTGCTAGTGTAATCTAATTGCAGTTGCTGCCTGCCAGCGTGTGTGCCAGGCCCACTTGCCAACTAGTGCCACCACTCATATCTGTTGTAACAGTAGTGTAAATTTAAAAAAAAAACTTTTTTAACTGTGAAACATCAGTCTGCTAGTGTAATCTAATTGCAGTTGCCTGCCTGCCTGCCAGTGTGTGTGCCAGGCCCACGTGCCAAATAGTGCCACCACTCATATCTGTTGTAACAGTAGTGTAAATTTAAAAAAAAAAAACTTTTTTGACTGTGAAACATCAGTCTGCTAGTGTAATCTAATTGCAGTTGCCTGCCTGCCAGCGTGTGTGCCAGGCACACTTGCCAACTAGTGCCTCCACTCATATCTGTTGTAACAGTAGTGTAAATTTTTTTTAAAAAACTTTTTTGACTGTGAAACATCAGTCTGCTAGTGTAATCTAATTGCAGTTGCCTGCCTGCCAGTGTGTGTGCCAGGCCCACGTGCCAAATAGTGCCACCACTCATATCTGTTGTAACAGTAGTGTAAATTTAAAAAAAAAAAACTTTTTTGACTGTGAAACATCAGTCTGCTAGTGTAATCTAATTGCAGTTGCCTGCCTGCCAGCGTGTGGGCCAGGCCCAGTTGCCAACTAGTGCCACCACTCATATCTGTTGTAACAGTAGTGTAAATTTTTTTAAAAAACTTTTTTGACTGTGAAACATCAGTCTGCTAGTGTAATCTAATTGCAGTTGCCTGCCTGCCAGTGTGTGTGCCAGGCCCACGTGCCAAATAGTGCCACCACTCATATCTGTTGTAACAGTAGTGTAAATTTAAAAAAACAAAAACTTTTTTGACGGTGAAACCTCAGTCTGCTAGTGTAATCTAATTGCAGTTGCTGCCTGCCAGCGTGTGTGCCAGGCCCACTTGCCAACTAGTGCCACCACTCATATCTGTTGTAACAGTAGTGTAAATTTAAAAAAAAAACTTTTTTAACTGTGAAACATCAGTCTGCTAGTGTAATCTAATTGCAGTTGCCTGCCTGCCTGCCAGTGTGTGTGCCAGGCCCACGTGCCAAATAGTGCCACCACTCATATCTGTTGTAACAGTAGTGTAAATTTAAAAAAACAAAAACTTTTTTGACGGTGAAACCTAAGTCTGCTAGTGTAATCTAATTGCAGTTGCTGCCTGCCAGCGTGTGTGCCAGGCCCACTTGCCAACTAGTGCCACCACTCATATCTGTTGTAACAGTAGTGTAAATTTTAAAAAAAAACTTTTTTAACTGTGAAACATCAGTCTGCTAGTGTAATCTAATTGCAGTTGCCTGCCTGCCTGCCAGTGTGTGTGCCAGGCCCACGTGCCAAATAGTGCCACCACTCATATCTGTTGTAACAGTAGTGTAAATTTAAAAAAAAAAAACTTTTTTGACTGTGAAACATCAGTCTGCTAGTGTAATCTAATTGCAGTTGCCTGCCTGCCAGCTTGTGTGCCAGGCACACTTGCCAACTAGTGCCTCCACTCATATCTGTTGTAACAGTAGTGTAAATTTTTTTAAAAAAACTTTTTTGACTGTGAAACATCAGTCTGCTAGTGTAATCTAATTGCAGTTGCCTGCCTGCCAGTGTGTGTGCCAGGCCCACGTGCCAAATAGTGCCACCACTCATATCTGTTGTAACAGTAGTGTAAATTTAAAAAAAAAAAACTTTTTTGACTGTGAAACATCAGTCTGCTAGTGTAATCTAATTGCAGTTGCCTGCCTGCCAGCGTGTGGGCCAGGCCCAGTTGCCAACTAGTGCCACCACTCATATCTGTTGTAACAGTAGTGTAAATTTTTTTTAAAAAACTTTTTTGACTGTGAAACATCAGTCTGCTAGTGTAATCTAATTGCAGTTGCCTGCCTGCCAGTGTGTGTGCCAGGCCCACGTGCCAAATAGTGCCACCACTCATATCTGTTGTAACAGTAGTGTAAATTTAAAAAAACAAAAACTTTTTTGACGGTGAAACCTCAGTCTGCTAGTGTAATCTAATTGCAGTTGCTGCCTGCCAGCGTGTGTGCCAGGCCCACTTGCCAACTAGTGCCACCACTCATATCTGTTGTAACAGTAGTGTAAATTTAAAAAAAAAACTTTTTTAACTGTGAAACATCAGTCTGCTAGTGTAATCTAATTGCAGTTGCCTGCCTGCCTGCCAGTGTGTGTGCCAGGCCCACGTGCCAAATAGTGCCACCACTCATATCTGTTGTAACAGTAGTGTAAATTTAAAAAAAAAAAACTTTTTTGACTGTGAAACATCAGTCTGCTAGTGTAATCTAATTGCAGTTGCCTGCCTGCCTGCCAGCGTTTGTGCCAGGCCCACTTGCCAACTAGTGCCACCACTCATATCTGTTGTAACAGTAGTGTAAATTTAAAAAAAAAACTTTTTTAACTGTGAAACATCAGTCTGCTAGTGTAATCTAATTGCAGTTGCCTGCCTGCCAGTGTGTGTGCCAGGCCCACGTGCCAAATAGTGCCACCACTCATATCTGTTGTAACAGTAGTGTAAATTTAAAAAAAAAAAACTTTTTTGACTGTGAAACATCAGTCTGCTAGTGTAATCTAATTGCAGTTGCCTGCCTGCCAGCGTGTGGGCCAGGCCCAGTTGCCAACTAGTGCCACCACTCATATCTGTTGTAACAGTAGTGTAAATTTAAAAAAAAAAAACTTTTTTGACAGTGAAACATCAGTCTGCTAGTGTAATCTAATTGCAGTTGCCTGCCTGCCAGCGTGTGTGCCAGGCCCACTTGCCAACTAGTGCCACCACTCATATCTGTTGTAACAGTAGTGTACATTTTTTGAAAAAAACTTTTTTGACTGTGAAACATCAGTCTGCTAGTGTAATCTAATTGCAGTTGCCTGCCTGCCAGCGTGTGTGCCAGACCCACTTGCCAACTAGTGCCACCACTCATATCTGTTGTAACAGTAGTGTAAATTTAAAAAAAAAAAACTTTTTTGACTGTGAAACATCAGTCTGCTAGTGTAATCTAATTGCAGTTGCCTGCCTGCCAGCGTGTGTGCCAGGCACACTTGCCAACTAGTGCCTCCACTCATATCTGTTGTAACAGTAGTGTAAATTTTTTTTAAAAAACTTTTTTGACTGTGAAACATCAGTCTGCTAGTGTAATCTAATTGCAGTTGCCTGCCTGCCTGCCAGCGTTTGTGCCATGCCCACTTGCCAACTAGTGCCACCACTCATATCTGTTGTAACAGTAGTGTAAATTTAAAAACAAACAAACTTTTTTGACTGTGAAACATCAGTCTGCTAGTGTAATCTAATTGCAGTTGCCTGCCTGCCAGCGTGTGTGCCAGGCCCACTTGCCAACTAGTGCCACCACTCATATCTGTTGTAACAGTAGTGTAAATTTAAAAAAAAAAAAAAATTGACTGTGAAACATCAGTCTGCTAGTGTAATCTAATTGCAGTTGCCTGCCTGCCAGTGTGTGTGCCAGGCCCACTTGCCAACTAGTGCCACCACTCATATCTGTTGTAACAGTAGTGTAAATTTAAAAAAAAAAAACTTTTTGGACTGTGAAACATCAGTCTGCTTGTGTAATCTAATTGCAGTTGCCTGCTTGCCAGCGTGTGTGCCAGGCTCACAGTGTATACTGTGCCCACTTGCCCAGTGCCACCACTCATATCTTGTTTAATAGTAGTGTAAGTGTACATTTAAAAAAAAAAAAAAACTTTTTGGGCTGTGAAACATCAGTCTGCTTTTTTGTGTCAGGCTCACAGTGTATACTGTGCCCACTTGCCCAGTGCCACCACTCATATCTTGTTTAATAGTAGTGTAAGTGTACATTTAAAAAAAATGACAGGAAGAGGCAGGCCTCCCCGCAGGTGCCGTCGTGGTCGTGGTGCTGTGATTCCCATTGACCCTACAATAATGACCAGTGTTCAGAGGCCACGTACCATGAACACAAAAATTTCTGAGGAGGACCTAGTTGACTGGCTAACACAGGACACACAATCTTCTACAGCTTCCGCTCGGAACCTTGACGCACCATCCACCTCCAGCTTAGCTTCAGGCACCTCTCAAGTGACCACTTGCCCGCCTGCCACCGCCACCAACACTAGCACCACAGCCGCTTCACTTGATCTGTCAGAGGAGTTATTGACACATCAGTTTGAAGAAATGAGTGATGCGCAACCATCATTGACAGAGGATGTAGATAACAGTGATATGTCTCAGTCAGGCAGCATTACAGACATGGACGTACGGTGTGATGATGATGATGTTTTACCCGCTGCTGCTTCCTTTGTTGATTTGTCAGATACAAGTGAAGCGGTTGATGATGACGATGCGTCCGTGGATGTCACGTGGGTGCCCGCTAGAAGAGAAGAAGAAGAGGGGGAAAGTTCAGATGGGGAGAGAGAGAGGAGGAGGAGGAGACGAGTTGGAAGCAGGGGGAGGTCATCGAAAGGAGCTAGTGGCACAGTCAGACAGCATGCATCGGCACCCGGGGTCAGCCAGACAGCACGCCAATCAACGCATGCTGTTGCCACCACCAGAATGCCGTCATCGCAGAGCTCAGCAGTGTGGCATTTTTTTTGTGTGTCTGCCTCTGACAACAGCGATGCCATTTGCAACTTGTGCCAAAAGAAACTGAGTCGTGGGAAGTCCAACACCCACCTAGGTACAACTGCTTTGCGAAGGCACATGATCTCACATCACAAACGCCGATGGGATGAACACATGAGTACAAGCAGCACACAAACTAAAAGCCGCCATCCTCCTCCTGGTCCAGCATCTTCAGCCACGTCAACCACTGCTGTCCTTCTTGCCCCCTCTCAACCATCTGCCACTCCGTCTCTCTTCTGTAGCAGTTCCTGCTCATCTGCCCACAGTCAGGTGTCTGTCAAGGACATGTTTGAGCATAAGAAGCCAATGTCCCAAAGTCACCCACTTGCCCGGCGTCTGACAGCTGGCTTGTCTGAACTCTTAGCCCACCAGCTTTTACCATACAAGCTGGTGGAGTCCGAGGCGTTCAAAAAATTTGTAGCTATTGGGACACCGCAGTGGAAGGTGCCTGGTCAAAATTTCTTTGTACAAAAGCCAATCCCCAACCTGTACTCGATTGTGCGAAAGCAAGTAATGGCATGTCTGGCACACAGCGTTGGGGCAAGGGTCCAAATGACCACTGATAGCTGGTCTGCAAAGCATGGTCAGGGCAGGTATATCACCTACACTGCGCATTGGGTAAACCTGCTGACGGCTGCCAAGCATGGAATGCGTGGCTCTGCAGAGGATGAGTTGGTGACACCGCCACGACTTGCAGACAGGCCTGCTGCCACCTCCTCTACTCCTCCTACTCCATCCTCTTCCATAACCTTCTCGGCTGAGTCCTCTTCTGCTGCTGCGTCTTGCTCCACATCAACGGCACCCCCCCAGCTCCGCAGGTACTATTCCACATCCTGGATACGGCAGTGTCACGCCGTCTTGGGGTTGACTTGCCTGAAATCAGAGAGTCACACCGGACCAGCACTCCTGTCCGCCCTGAATGCATAGGTGGATCAGTGGCTGACTCCGCACCAACTGGAGATCGGCAAAGTGGTTTCTGACAACAGAAGTAATTTGGTGGCGGCATTGAAATTGGGCAAGTTGACACATGTGCCGTGCATGGCACATGTGTGTAATCTGATCGTACAACGCTTTGTGCATAAGTACCCAGGCTTACAGGACGTCCTGAAGCAGGCCAGGAAGGTGTGTGGCCATTTCAGGCGTTCCTACACGGCCATGGCGCACTTTTCCGAAATCCAGTGGCGAAACAACATGCCGGTGAGGCGCTTGATTTGCGACAGCCCGACAAGTTGGAATTCAACACTCCTAATGTTCGACCACCTGCTCCAACAAGAAAAAGCCGTTAACAAGTATTTGTATGAACGGGGTGCTAAGACAGCATCTGCGGAGCTGGGAATTTTTTTGCCACGTTACTGGGCGCTCATGCGCAATGCCTGTAGGCTCATGCGTCCTTTTGAGGAGGTGACAAACCTAGACAGTCGCACTGAAGGCACCATCAGCGACATCATACCATTTGTTTTCTTCCTGGAGTGTGCCCTGCGAAGAGTGCTGGATAAGGCCGTAGATGAGCGTAAGGAGGAAGAGTTGTGGTCACCATCACCACCAGAAACAGCCTTATCAGCATCGCTTGCTGGACCAGCGGCAACGCTGGAAGAGGATTGTGAGGAAGAGGAGTCAGAGGAGGAATGTGGCTTTGAGGAGGAGGAGGAAGACCAACCACAACAGGCATCCCAGGGTGCTTGTTGTCACCTATCTGGTACCTGTGGTGTTGTACGTGGCTTGGGGGAAGAAGATACCTTCAGTGAGATCACTGAGGACGAGGAACGGGACATGAGTAGCTCGGCATCCAACCTTGTGCAAATGGGGTCTTTCATGCTGTCATGCCTGTTGAGTGACCCTCGTATAAAAAAGATGAAGGAGAACGACCTGTGCTGGGTGTCCACGCTACTAGACCCCCGGTATAAGCATAAAGTGCCTGAAATGTTACCAAATTACCACAAGTCGGAAAGGATGCAGTAGTTCCAAAATAAATTAAAAAGTATGCTTTACACAGCGTATAAGGGTGATGTCACAGCACAACGGGAATCTAACAGGGGAAGAGGTGAAAGTAATCCTCCGACTCCCATGACCACGCTGGCAAGGACAGGATGCTTCACAGACGTGTTGTTGATGGAGGACATGCAGAGCTTTTTAACTCCTATGCATCGCCACAGCCCTTCGGGGTCCACCCTCAGAGAATGACTCGACCGACAGGTAGCAGACTACCTCGCCTTAACTGCAGATATCGACACTCTGAGGAGCGTTGAACCCCTTGACTACTGGGTGTGCAGGCTTGACCTGTGGCCTGAGCTATCCCAATTTGCAATCGAACTTCTGGCCTGCCCCGCTTCAAGTGTCCGGTCAAAAAGGACCTTCAGTGCAGCAGGAGGTATTGTCACTGAGAAGAGAAGTCGCCTAGGTCAAAAAAGTCTAATTACCTCACCTTTATTAAAATGAATGAGGGAAGGATCCCGAAGGGACTGACATTGGGCGATACATTTGAGTAAAAAAGGCCTGATGAGATGAGCTGCCTTGGGCTAAAAATGGTCCACACGCTGCTGTATTTTATCTTCGAATGCCGGATGACTTGCGTGACTTATCCGCCACCAACTAAGGTTCAAACCGCAATGTTTTAGGGCACTTTCTGCCTTGGAAACAAACATCAATTTTTCTGGCCACTGCTACAGCAGCGGCTGCAACAATAACTGATAAAACTGATAAGAATAGTAATACTTAACACACCACTCCTATCTGGTGGCACAGTAGATTGCACGCACAGTGCCCCAAATTTGAAGTAGGAGGACTGACCAAGCATCTTTTTCCATCTCCCGGTTCCTAAAATCCATGCCATATACACGTCCCCTGATAGGGGACGTAACAGGGATTAAAATGATAGGAATAGTACTACTTAACACACCTTATAATAACGCAGAGAGAGGAGTCTGAAGAAGAGGAGTCAGAGGAGGAAGGTGGCTTTGAGGAGGTGGAAGACCAAACACAGCAGGCGTCCCAGGGGGCTTGTTGTCACCTTTTGGGGATCCTTGGTATTGTACGTGGCTGGGTGGAGGAAGAGACCTTCAATGACATCAGTGAGGACAAGGAACGGGACATGGCTAGCTTGGTATCCAACCTTGTGCAAATGGGGAGTTTGTGGTTGTGCAAATGGACTGATTGCGGTTGTTTGCGGTGCGTTAAAAGGACAGTCTAGGCCAAAATAAACTTTCAGGATTCAGATAGAGCATGTAATTTTAAACAATTTTCCAATTTACTTTTATCACCAATTTTGCTTTGTTCTCTTGGTATTCTTAGTTGAAAGCTTAACCTAGGAGGTTCATATGCTAATTTCTTAGACCTTGAAGCCCACCTCTTTCAGATTGCATTTTAACATTTTTTCACCACTAGAGGGTGTTAGTTCACATATTTCATATAGATAACACTGTGCTCGTGCACGAGAAGTTATCTGAGAGCAGGCACTGATTGGCTAGACTGCAAGTCTGTCAAAAGAACTGAAAAAAGGGGCAGTTTGCAGAGGCTTAGATACAAGATAATCACAGAGCTTAAAAGTATATTATTATAAATGTGTTAGTTATGCAAAACTGGGAAATGGGTAATAAAGGGATTATCTATCTTTTAAAACAATAAAAATTCTGGTGTAGACTTTACCTTTAAACGGGGAGTTTGGTCAGTCACTGTGAAGCGGGCGTAACCCTTATACTACCTGATCGATACAACATCATACCTGATGTTTTAAAGCACGTTATTCCAAACAATTTAGGAATGTTAGGTGATTTATGCCCTTTATGGCTTAAAACCAGACTCTGCATCAACTATGTAATTTTCCATGGGAGTTTTGCCATGGATCCCCCTCCGGCATGCCACAGTCCAGGTGTTAGTCTCCTTGAAACAACTTTTCCATCACTATTGTGGCCAGAAAGAGTTGGTTTTAAAGTTCGCCTGCCTATTGAAGTCAATGGCGGTTCGCCCGGTTCGCAAACAGTTGCGAAAGTTCAAGTCCGCCGTTCGCGAACCGAAATTTTTAGGTTCGCAACATCACTACTAGCTGGTCGCTACCCGATAAGGTGGGCATATATAACATAGTAAATGTAACCTTAAACTTAGAACCTGAATACAAATACTGACACGAGAGTGGAGGGTAAAATTATTGCTGGCAATTTTATTTAAACACAACTTTAAACGAACAACCGTAAAACCGGCTGCAAACTTGGATGACGGAAAGTGAGATTTAAATTAGCCTCAACATGACAGGAGGTCAATGGCCAAGGGCAGCAGTGAAGGAACACTCCGCTCGGCATAGAGGCAATGAGGTTGTCGGGAGTTGCAAAGACCCAAAAACAAAGGCGGGGCTCCTCGGAATTACCTAAGGTGTTGCCTGGCCTTTGCCGTTTGGTCATTACTCCACCCCAACCTCTATCTGCAAATGAAACAGGCCATGACCTTCCACCTTCAGAGTGTAAATTAGGCGCTTCAACCCTTAGGGGGCCTTGCTGGTACTTGCCGTTTG
This sequence comes from Bombina bombina, assembly GCF_027579735.1. Taxonomy (NCBI): domain Eukaryota; kingdom Metazoa; phylum Chordata; class Amphibia; order Anura; family Bombinatoridae; genus Bombina; species Bombina bombina. Next base: position 61,060,345 of record NC_069502.1, on the reverse strand, counting down.
GTTCCGGTTCCCTAGCAAGGGAAGCTGAACGCTATGGGCCCTGGACTTATGAAGAATGGTTTGAGTAACCCTAACTTCACCAAGGGGTGATATGGTAGACTCAAATAACCGCCCTAACGGCAGCCATAGTACTCACACCGCCAAACCATGATTCAGGGTGGGAGGGAGAGAAAAGACTTGCAGCTGTCCCAGATGAAGAAGAAGCCCCAAGCCTTGTGCAGAGCCTTCTTAAAAGGTAGGAGTGACACTTCCCCTGAATAGCAACATTGTTGCAGACCCAGTAACTTCCCTACTTAACTTCCCTCTCCCTGCAGGCCTTATCCCTTAAGTCTCTCCTAGCCTATTTGGCTCTCCGTTCTCAGTAAATTTGTGGTACAGTTAATTCGTGTCACAGTAAACAGGTGCTACAGTAAATTAGTGTCACAGAAAATTGGTGTTACAGAAAATTGGTGTCACAGTAAACTGGTGAGTGGAGTGAAAAATATTGCTTTCACAAGCTCAATATTTGTGCTCCACTTAGTAATACCAGTGCAGGCAAATGTGTGCTGGTATTACAAGTTAGGTGCAATGCACTGAAGCATTGCGCTCACAAGAGTGCACTTCCATAGGCTCCAATCGGAGCCTTGTTCTGATGCTGTCAGACACGGCATCAGAACTAAAGCGCAGCAAAGGGAGTAAGTCGCGCAGCGATGGGCAGCAAATTGAAATATATCTGTATATAACAATATACATATATACTCATATGTTAATATGTGTATATACACATTAATATATGTTTATAATCATATCTGACGGTATCAGAACGAGGCTCCCATTGGTGCCTATGAAAGTGCCCTCTCGTTAGGGCAATGCTTCCTAGTATTGTAAACACGAGCTCGCGTTTGCATTAACATGTGCTGGTATTACTCAGGCTGACTGTGAAACTTCACTCTTTCAAATGTGGTGTTTTATGATATGTTGTTATGGTGAGGGGGGGTAATACATACCTCATAAATAGCCTCAGAACCCCAGAAGTAAAACCAAAGATGAGAGGTATTTGTCACTGTTGTGTCAATCAGCTGGTAGTGGATGGGCACAGGACCAAGCATTTTAATGGCCAGGATTGCTGCTTTAAATTAAGGGTTTGCAAGTTTGTGTGTAGGGGGCAACATATGAGATACCCCGCCGCTCTGATATTGTTTCATGTGCTTATGGTTCTAACAGGTGATCCTTCTTAACACAGGGGTCAGCAGATAACTATTTGGGCATGTGACCCCTTCTTTAAAAGAGCAGCCTCACCTCTTTAAAAAGAGGGGTCACTTGCCTTGTGGTAGTGCATATTTTGGGGTCCTAGGGTCCTTTCAGTAGATCAGATTGCTATTTTTATAGTAACCACCTGCTTTCAAGTGGGCAATCTTCTGTTTCACGTGAGAGATAATAGATATATGTATGTTCAATCCGGGAGCCACTTTATTTCTACTATTACAATGAATGTCTAAACTGCAGAGTGCTAAGTACATAAGTATCGATACAAATTAGATCATTTAAATTAAGGTAAGCTAGTTAAAACCAGAGAGACTAGGCTTCTCCTAAGGACCCCTGACGCGCATTTCACAAGAACGCTTTCTAAGAGGTTACCTTAACCTAAATGATCTAATTTGTATTGATACTTTCGTATTTGGTGCTAATTCATGCTGTGAAAATACTCATCTGTATACGGTCAAAAGTAAGAAATGTCCCTTTAATCAAGGAGGAGAGAATTGTGTCTCAGTGAACAGAAAATGCACACACTATTAGGTAGTCTTTGGGGCCCATTTATCAAGCTCCGAACGGAGCTTGTGGGCCCGTGTTTCTGGCGAGTCTTCAGACTCACCAGAAACAGCAGTTATGAAGCAGCGGTCACAAAGACGATTGTGTTGATTGACACCCCCCTGCTGGCGGACGATTGCAGGGAGCGGCGTTGCACCAGCAGCTCTTTGCTGGTGCAATGCTGAATACGGAGAGCGTATTGCTCTCCGCATTCAGCGAGGTCTTGCGGACCTGATCTGCACTATCGGATCAGGTCCGCAAGACCTTTGATAAATAGGCCCCATAGTGTGACTTTCCAGTTACAAGCGTTTCACCCCACAACTGATCACTCCCAGGGCTTCATCAGGCATGACAAGTTGAAGTCTGTATCATCCATTTGCCTTAATTTATACATGCCACAGGTGTATTAACTTGTGCTTGCCCTAAATTTAACACCATAATCTTTACCGTTTAAATACAGTCTCAGTGCTTGAGAATGGCTACCCCCAGTTTAAATAATAATTAGAAAAGCTAAACATTATTTACAATACACTTCACCTAATATGCAGCAGTAAAAGCAATAGAAAAGTTTTTCAAACAGTTCTTGTCAATACATTTCAGCATACATGCTTTATTTATGATCTTTTTTCCTGCTTCAGGTTTAAAGCTTGAAAATTTAAATCAAGTAAATTCAAAAGGCCAAACAGGGAGCATAGTAAGGCTTTTCACATATTAACATCATATTAATACAATTAAATTGAGCATAGATACTTTATCTATGCACTTATTTCCTGCTTTAAGTCTAAAACTTAAAATTTTAAAGCTAACAGGTAAATTTATTAGTGTCTTTAGACCAAGTAGGTAACATATTTAAATGTTAAAACTAACAGGTAAATTTCTTACGCCTAGATTACGAGTTTTGTCGGTAAAGACTACCTATAGACTGTGAGCTCTCCGGAGCAGGGCCCTCTTCCTCCTGTGCTAGATTTGTTTAGTCTTGTTATGTTTTGTATTTGATCACAAATCTTTGTCATTGTATACCCCTATCATTGTTCCCAGCGCTACGGAATTTGGCGGCGCTATACAAATAAATGATAATAATAATAATAATAAAGACCTGCGGGGCTAACAAGCCTTTTTTTCCAGCGCTCCCTTAAGCCAATGCTGGTATTACGAGTTTTCTGAATGGCTGCGTTAGCCTCAGAAAAGTGAGCGTGGAGCCTATTCTAGCTCCACTTCAACCCTCAATACCAGCGTTGCTTACGGTAGTGGTAAGCTGGAAAAACGTGCTCGTGCACGATTTCCCCATAGGATACAATGGGGCTGAGCTGGCTGAAAAAAAACACCTGCAAAAAATCAGCGTTCAGCTTCTAACGCAGCCCCATTGTTTCCTATGGGGAAACACTTTCTAAGTCTACACCTAACACCCTGACATGAACCCCGAGTCTAAACACCCCTAATCTTACACTTATTAACCCCTAATCCGCCGCCCCCGCTATTGCTGACACCTGCATTATACTATTAACCCCTAATCTGCAGCTCCGGACACCACCGCCACCTACATTATCCCTATGAACCCCTAATCTGCTGGCCCCAACATCGCCGACACCTACATTATATTTATTAACCCCTAATCTTCCCCCCAACGTCGCCGCCACCTACCTACACTTATTAACCCCTAATCTGCCGACCGGACTTCGCCACCACTATAATAAATGTTTTAACCCCTAAACCGCCGCACTCCCGCCTCACAAACACTATAATAAAATTTATTAACCCCTAATCTGCCATCCCTAACATCGCCGCCACCTACCTACAATTATTAACCCCTAATCTCCCGCCCCCAATGTCACCGCTACTATAATGAAGTTATTAACCCCTAAACCTAAGTCTAACCCTAACCCTAACACCCCCCTAACTTAAATATAATTTAAATAAATCTAAATAAAATTACTATCATTAAATAAATTAATCCTATTTAAAACTAAATACTTACCTATAAAATAAACCATAAGATACTTTTTTTAATAATTACATTGTAGCTATTTTAGGATTTATATTTATTTTACAGGCAACTTTGTATTTATTTTAACTAGGTACAATAGCTATGAAATAGTTAATAACTATTTAATAGCTACCTAGTTAAAATAATTACAAAATTACCTTTAAAATAAATCCTAACCTAAGTTACAAATACACCTAACACTATGCTATCAATAAATTAATTAAATAAATTAACTACAATGATCTAAACTAAAATACAATTAAATAAACTAAACTATATTACAAAAAAAACAAACACTAAATTACAAAAAATTTAAAATATTACAAGAATTTTAATCTAATTACACCTAATCTAAGCCCCCTATTCGAGGGACATCATCTTGGATGACATCATTTAAAGGAACCTTCATTCGTCGTTAGTCGTCGGGAAGAAGAGGATGCTCTGCGTCGGATGTCTTGAAGATGGACCCGCTCCGCGCCAGATGGATGAAGATAGAAGATACCGCTTGGATGAAGACTTCTGCTGGATGTAGGGCCTCTTCTGCCCCGATCGGATGAAGACTTCTGCCGCTCCGGATGTCCTCTTTTGGCCCATCGGTGCCCGGCTGGGTGAACACGACTCAAGGTAGGGTGATCTTAAATGGGTTAGTGTTAGTTTTTTTTAAGGGGGATCGGGTGGGTTTTAGAGTAGGGGTGTGTGGGTGGTGGGTTGTAATGTTGGGGGGGTCTTGTATTTTATGTTACAGGTAAAGGAGCTGATTACTTTGGGGCAATGCCCCACAAAAAGCCCTTTTAAGGGCTGGTAAAAGAGCTGATTACTTTTGTAATTTAGTATAGGGTAGGGAATTTTATTATTTTGGGGGGCTTTTTTATTTTATTAGGGGGCTTAGATTAGGTGTAATTAGATTAAAGTTCTTGTAATATTTTTTGTAATTTAGTGTTTTTTTTGTAATATAGTTTAGTTTATTTAATTGTATTTTAGTTTAGATCATTGTAGTTAATGTATTTAATTAATTTATTGATAGCATAGTGTTAGGTGTATTTGTAACTTAGGTTAGGATTTATTTTACAGGTAATTTTGTAATTATTTTAACTAGGTAGCTATTAAATAGTTATTAACTATTTCATAGCTATTGTACCTAGTTAAAATAAATACAAAGTTGCCTGTAAAATAAATATAAATCCTAAAATAGCTACAATGTAATTATTGAATTATATTGTAGCTATCTTATGGTTTATTTTATAGGTAAGTATTTAGTTTTAAATAGGATTAATTTATTTAATGATAGTAATTTTATTTAGATGTATTTAAATTATATTTAAGTTAGGGGGGTGTTAGGGTTAGGGTTAGACTTAGGTTTAGGGGTTAATAACTTTATTATAGTAGCGGTGACGTTGGGGGCGGGAGATTAGGGTTAATAAATGTAGATAGGTGGCGGCGATGTTAGGGATGGCAGATTAGGGGTTAATACAATTTATTATAGTGTTTGCGAGGCGGGAGTGCAGCGGTTTAGGGGTTAATACATTTATTATAGTGGTGGCGATGTCCGGTCGGCAGATTAGGGATTAATGAGTGTAGGTAGGTGGCGGCGACGTTGGGGGGGCAGCTTAGGGGTTAATAAATATAATGTAGGTGTCGGCGATGTTAGGGGCAGCAGATTAGTGGTTCATAGGGATAATGTAGGTGGCGGCGATGTCCGGTTGGCAGATTAGGGGTTAAATAATTTAATTATAATGTTTGCGATGTGGGGGGGCCTCGGTTTAGGGGTTCATAGGTAGTTTATGGGTGTTAGTGTACATTTTAGCACTTTAGTTAAGAGTTTTATGTTCCGGCGTTAGCCCATAAAACTCTTAACTACTGACTTTTATATGCGGTTGGAGTCTTGGAGGTAGAGGCTCTACCGCTCACTTTCTCCAAGACTCGTAATACCAGCGTTAGCCAAATCCCATTAAAAAGATAGGATACGCAATTGATGTAAGGGGATTTGTGGTAGCCTCGAGTCGCGGAAGAAAAGTGAGCGGTGAGCCTGTACCTGTCAGACTCGTAATACCAGCATTAGATAAAAAGCAGCGTTGGGACCTCTCAACGCTGCTTTTTAAGGCTAACGCAAAACTCGTAATCTCGCCATTAGTGTCTTTAGACCAAGTAGGTAACATATTTAAATTCTATCGATACATTTCAGCATACATACATTATCTATGCACTTATTACCTGCTTCAATTTTAAAGTTTGAAATTTTAAAGCAAGTAAATTACTTAATATCAAAAGACCCAACAGGGAGCATAGTTAAGCTTTTCACATATTTACATCTTATCAATACAATTGAGCATACATTAATACTTTATCTATGCACTTAGTCAAAGGGTCATTCAAATTGAAACCTGTTTTTTTCCTCAGTCTCAGTCCTCTTGGGACCATTTTGCGGTCTAGGTATCTCTTCAAACTACTTATTACCCATTTTAGTTAAAGGGACACTGTACCCAAATTTTTTCTTTCGCGATTCAGATTGAGCATGAAATTTTAAGCAACTTTCTAATTTACTCCAATTATCACATTTACTTCATTCTCTTGGTATCTTTATTTGAAATGCAAAAATATAAGTTTAGATGCCGGCCCATTTTTGGTTAACAACCTGGGTGGTCCTTGCTGATTGGTGGATAAATTCATCCACCAATAAAAAAGTGCTGTCCAGAGTCCTGAACCCAAAAAAAGATTAGATGCCTTCTTTTTCAAATAAAGAGAACACAGAAAAATTGATAATAGGAGTAAATAAGAAAGTTGCTTAAAATTGCATGCTCTTTCTGAATTACAAAAGAAAAAATTTGGGTTCAGTGTCCCTTTAAAATTGTTTGATAAGATTTTGTTTATGTTTTTTAATCTTGTTGTGATGCCCCTTGTTTTGAATACGATCGGGTTGATTGACACCCCCTGCTAGCGGCGATTGGCCGCAAATCTGCAGGAGGCGGCATTGCACTATCGCAAGAACTGCTGGTACAATGATAAATGCCGACAGCGTACGCTGTCGGCATTTTTCAATGTGTAGCGAACATGATTCGCTACATCATATCATGTCCGCTCGCACTATGATAAATTTACCCCTTAATGTAAAATATGCGTAAGATGCTTTGGGTTTTGAACCTTAGGTCTAAGGCTGTGTCAGGTTAGCGCACATTAAGAATTAATTATAAATAACTATGCTAACTGTACTAAAAAAATTCTAAATAATCTATAGAATATAATATAAAAAATATATACCACTATGAAATATATAAATAACCAAGATGATAATACCACCATAAAAACAAAGTCTGAAAAGCAGAATGCGGGTTCCAGTGACAGTGAATGAAAACACCAATTACTCAGACGGTCTTTGAATGGCAAGATATCAGTTTATGCTGCTCTTAATAAGAGTACCATTTGCTCAATACATATTATTATTACAGCATACAACAGTATTACCCTCATCCAGTTTGCAATAAATGTGACTGCAAGTGTTATAGTTACCTCCAAGAGATGTTTCACTTTACGGGTTTATAGCTAAATTACAAGTGGCGCGCTAGCTCTAACTCAAGAATGATATGCGATAGGTTGCGACTCTTTGCGCACAACGTAAATATTGCGCATATTACGAGTTGAAAGTAAATGTGAAGTCTTGATCTCAATCAAATTTAACTGTTACGCAAGACAAAAAAGTTTCACAATGCACATCAAAAATACATTCAAAAGTTGCACTCATAACACTGTCAAATAAAAAAATATTAAATTAAATATTATTAATTTAAATATCTATATATTTTATGCATGTATTTATATGTTTATATGTGTGTAGAAATGTATTTATACGTTTCACTGTATATTTACTGTTCACATTTATCATTCCAATGTTATTCACTTACAGGAGAATGTACTTTTTACTGTAAATACATGTCTGTGTATATATATATATATATATATATATATATATATATATATATGCACACAGAGAGAAGTGCACTCACAGGAATGAACAACCAGCTCAATACCATTGTTAGCCTGTTCTATGGTGATTTACCACCTGGGTGCAATTTTGTTTTAGCCCAGTAATGCTTTTCACAGAGTTGAACTTTCCTGTAGTATATCAGTCTGATCCCGCCTATTACGGTCAGTCCAGCTCCAAAATACCAGGCAATTTCTCTCTGAACAAGGAACACAGCAACCCCAGACGATCGTTTCGGCCTTCATTGGGCCTTGTCAGTGAGGTGTAGCAGTATTCCTCTAAGCACACTGAGCAAGGAGTCCACGTCTGGTTGCCCCTTTTTTCACTATGGGAAAAAGGGGAACCCAGACGTGGACTCCTTGCTCAGTGTGCTTAGAGGAATATGGCTACACCTCACTGACGAGACCCAATGAAGGCCGAAACGATCGTCTGGGGTTGCTGTGTTCCTAGTTCAGAGTGAATCGCCTGGTATTTTGGTGCTGGACTGACCGTAATAGGCAGGATTAGACTGATATACTACAGGAAAGATCTACTCTGTGAAATGCATTACTGGGCTAAAAGAAGCTGCATCCAGGTGGTAAATCACCATAGAACAGGCTAACAATAGTATTGAGCCAGTTGATCGTTCCTGTGAGTGTGCTTCTCTCTGTCTGTATTTAGTCTCCCTATGAGAAAAAGGGGAATCCAGACGTGGACTCCTTGCTCAGTGTGCTTAGAGGAATATGGCTACGCCTCACTGACGAGGCCGAAACGATCGTCTGGGGTTGCTATGTTCCTTGTTCATAGTGAATTGCCTGGTATTTCGGCGCTGGACTGAATGTAATAAGCGGAATCAGACTGATATACTACAGGAAAGTTCTACTCTGTGAAAAGCATTACTGGGCTAAAAGAAGCTCCACCCAGGTGGTAAATCGGCATAGAAGAGGCTAACAATGGTATTGAGATAGTTATTCGTTCCTGTGAGTGTGCTTCTCTCTCTGTGTGTGTGTGTGTGTGTGTATATATATATATATATATATATATATATATATAAATAAATATATATATATATATATATATATATACCTGTATATCTATTCCTATATATAAACAGGTATAGATATGTATTTGACATGGACAGTATCATATATACAGGAAATATATATTTAGTATTAAAAAGTACATTATTTTCTTTTTGAAGAACATCAGTATGTAAAATATGCATAACGCGCATTGGGGTTCGCAATGTAGGAGTAACGCAGTTAGCGCACATGAATCATTTCCATCTTCAGTGCGCATTATTGAAATGTAAAATTAAATTGCGGTTATGTGAACGTGTTTACTTTCAACTCCTAATACGTGCACTATTTCAGTTGTGTACAAAGAGACGCAAAATACCCCATAGTGCCTGCGAGCGAGCTAAAATTAGCGCAGAACTTGTTATCTTGTCCTTAGTGTAACCCAGTGCAACTTTACTAAAGCAATAAGCCGCAATTTCTGCCCTGCAGACAGACTGCTGTTATTATTAAACATATCAGTGTGTGCTACCCCTCAGTACTTCTATGTGTTGTGTATTTGCTTGCTAGGGGCCACACTTTATAATAAAGCTCAGTGTGTTGATTTAGTGCAACCCAGTGTAACGATAAAATGCACTATCTGCCCTGCACACAGACTGCTGTTATTATTAAACATATCAGTATGTGCTGCCCCTCTTTACTTCCATGTGTTGTGTATTTGCTTGCTAGGGGCCACACTTTATAATGAAGCCCAGTGTGCTGATTCAGTGTAACCCAGTGTAACAATAAGCTGCACTATTTGCCCTGCAGACAGACTGCTGTTATTATTAAACATATCAGCGTGTGCTGCCCCTCTGTACATCTGTGTGTTGTGTATTTGCTTGCTAGGGGCCACACTTTATAATAAAGCCCAGTGTGCTGATTTAGTGTAGCCCAGTGTAACAATAAGCTGCACTATCTGCCCTGCACACAGACTGCTGTTATTATTAAACATATCAGCATGTGCTGCCCCTCTGTACGTCCGTGTGTTGTGTATTTGCTTGCTAGGGGCCACACTTTATAATGAAGCCCAGTGTGCTGATTCAGTGTAACCCACTGTAACAATAAGCTGCACTATCTGCCATGCACACAGACTGCTGTTATTATTAAACATATCAGCGTTCTCTATACGCCTGTGTGTTGTGTATTTCTGGCTCCTCACCTGCAGGTTCCTTGCGTCTCTCAGGTATTGACTGGCCTGTTGCAGTGCTGGGACGTGCCTGTGCTTGTTGCTGTTCAAAGCACTAGTACAGGCTTTTTATTGCCTAACGCTCTAGCTGTGCAAACTGCAGGGAATTTAAAAATACAGAAACCTGGGGACTTACAGAAGCAGGATATTTGTGTAATATAATCCCCTGGAGTTTAGAACAGTAAACTATGTGAGATATTGCTTGTTCTTTTTTTTTAAGTAAAATATATATATATATATATATATATATATATATATATATATATATATATATATATAAGCAATAATAATAAGAATAATAAGAATAAGAATAATAAGAATAAAAAAATAGGAATAATAATAACAATAATAAAAACAAAGGGCTAGATTACGAATGGAGTGCTAATTGTTGCACGAGCGGTAAGGGGTTTAAACACGTTTGCTAGAGCTCAATTGAATTTAACGTTTTAGCGCAGCTTCAGAGCTCTTGTTAACTGTTACATGAAACAAAAAAGAAATGTAAAAGTAGAGTTAAACTCATAATAACACTGTCTGATAAAAATTATTTAAAAATGATTTAAAAAATATTGTATTATAAAGTTGTAAAAGCTCAAAGATATGAAGTATCTGGTGTTAGAAAAAAAAGGCAGACAAAGGGATTGAACAAAGAAATAGTGATGTCCCAAACTGTTCGCCCGCAAACGGTTCACAGCAAACATAGCTTGTTCGCGTTCGCGTTTGTGGGCGAACACATGGCGATGTTCGATCCGCCCCTATGTGTCATCATTGTGGAAACTTTGACCCTTTATGTCACAGCCGCCTGACACATTAGAGCCAATCAACATCAGACACTCACAGACCCTCCCAGCTACTCGGAATCCGCAATTTTAGACTCATAACGACCTTGCTTTCTTAATGAGAGGACGTGTTGTGTTTTTGCTCCTGACATTAATAGTAAAAACATAGCTAGGCTAGTGTATTTACAGTCCAGAAGGACTCCACTCATCTCTGCTGCAAGCACAGCACCCCAAAAAGCCCTTTTTAGGGCTATATTTCGTGCCGTTTTTTTTTTTTTTTTCGTTTTTTTTTTATTAGCATTTGCCTGGCTTTCTTGCTGTGTGTTTAAGGCTCACAGCATATGCTGTGATTACTGCCACCACTGATATCTCCCTAACAACATTAGTTTAAATTTAACTAACCAAAAAATTTAATTATTTTTCTAGTGTAATTTTTTTTCATTTTCTATCAGGCCAGTGTCACACAGCATATACTCTGGTTCATTGCTCTGTGCCAGCCAGCAGCCACCAGTGTTAATATCCGTTTATAACATTATTTTTAATTAAAAAAAAAAAAAAACACAAAAAAATATTTTTCTAGTGTAATCTAATTACATTTACTATCATGCCTGTGTCTGTCAGGCTCACTCAGCATTAATATAACCATTAATATAGCTCATTTTTTTCAGTCTTTTGGTTAATTGGTCTGTGCCAGGCAGCCACCCAGCACTCATATCTATTCTTCTTCACCTTAATTTTAATATATAAAAAAAAAAAGTTTAAATTGGTTTGCTAGTGTAATCTAATATAATTTTCTATCCGGCCTGTGTGTTTTGCTGACATACAGAGCCTACTGTGTTTACTTGCTGCCCTCCCTAGTCTATGAGCCACGACTCATATGTGTTTAACCTTTTTTTTAATTTCCCCCCCAAAAAAATAATTTCAATCATTTTTCTTGTGTAATCTAATAGTATTTTCTATCAGGCGTGTGTGTATCCGACTTACAGAGCCTACTGTTTTTAATAGCTGCCCTTCCAATGCTATCAGCCATGACTCATATGTATGTGCTTAACCTTTTTCTTTAAATTTCCAAAAAAAAGTCTTAAAATCATTATGCTAGTGTAATGTAATTGTATTTTCTATCAGGCCTGTGTCTAACTGTCTATCTGACTTACACAGCATACTGTTGTTAATTGCTGCCCTACGTAGCAGCCAGCCAGTGTGACCACTCATAGAGTCATATGTGCATTGCACTTCTTAACATAATTTTAATATTAAAATCTAATATTTTTAAAATATTTTGCTAGTGTAATCTAACTTAATTTTCTATCAGGCCTGTGTTTTTGTCACTTACACAGCATACTGTGTTAAATTGCTGCCCTACCTACCATCCACGACTGTGTGCCAGGCCCAACTAGCCAATTAGTGTCACCAATCACAATTCTTTTAACAGTATAGAAAAAAATAAAAATCATAATTTTTTGGACTGCAAATATTCAGTCTCCTAGTGCCATTGAATTGCATTTACCTCCTGCCTGCCACTGCCAGCCTTTTGTGCCAGGCCGTCTTGCCAACTATTTACACCAATCATAATTGTTGTCACAGACAGTACAGTTACTAATTAAAATTTACAACATTTTGATTGTTGATCTTAATCCTCAGTTTGCTCGTGCCCTAGAATTGCACTTTTCTACTGCCTTCCAAGCCTGTGTGCCAGGCCTTCTTGAAAAATATTTACACCAATCATATTTGTTGTCACAGTATTCTTAATAATTAAAAATTAAAATTGTTGTTAATAGTTGTTGAGAATCCTCAGTTTGCTGGTGCCATTGAATAGCACTTTCCTGCTGCCTTGCAGCCTGCTCTGAGCCAGGCCCACCTAGACAATTGTTGCCAGCAATCATATTTCTTTTAACAGTATTTCAAAAATTGTCAATCATCACTGTTTTGACTGTCAATAATCAGTCTCCTAGTGTCCTTGAATTGCATCTACCTCCTGCCTGGCAGCCTTTTGTGCCAGGCCGTCTTGACAACTATTTACACCAATCATAATTTTTGGTCACAGTATAGTTACTAATTAAAATTAAAAAATTCTTGATTGTTGATAATCTTAATCCTCAGTTTGCTCGTGCCCAAGAATTGCACTTTTATACTGCCTTCCAAGCCTGTGTGCCAGGCCTACTTGAAAAATATTTACACCAATCATATTTGTTGTGACAGTATTCTTAATAATTAAAAATTAAAATTGTTGTTAATAGTTTTTGAGAATCCTCAGTTTGCTAGTGCCATTGAATAGCACTTTCCTGCTGCCTTGCAGCCTGATGTGAGCCAGGCCCACCTAGCCAATTGTTGCCAGCAATCATATTTCTTTTAACAGTATTTCAAAAATTGTCAATCATCACTATTTTGACTGTCAGTAATCAGTCTCCTATTGTCCTGGAATTGCATCTACCTCCTGCCTGCCAGCCTTTTGTGCCAGGCCGTCTTGCCAACTATTTACATCAATCATAAATTTTTGTCACAGTATAGTTACTAATTAAAATTAAAAAATTCTTGATTGTTGATGATCTTAATCCTCAGTTTGCTCGTGCCCTAGAATTGCACTTTTCTACTGCCTTCCAAGCCTGTGTGCCAGGCCTACTTGAAAAATATTTACACCAATCATATTTGTTGTGACAGTATTCTTAATAATTAAAAATTAAAATTGTTGTTAATAGTTGTTGAGAATCCTCAGTTTGCTGGTGCCATTGAACAGCACTTTCCTGCTGCCTTGCAGCCTGTTGTGAGCCAGGCCCACCTAGACAATTGTTGCCAGCAATCATATTTCTTTTAAAAGTATTTCAAAATAAATTGTCAATCATCACTGTTTTGACTGTCAGTAATCAGTGTCCTAGTGTCCTTGAATTGCATCTACCTCCTGCCTGGCAGCCTTTTGTGCCAGGCCGTCTTGCCAACTATTTACACCAATCATAATTTTTGGTCACAGTATAGTTACTAATTAAAATTAAAAAATTCTTGATTGTTGATGATCTTAATCCTCAGTTTGCTTGTGCCCTAGAATTGCACTTTTCTATTGCCTTCCAAGCCTGTGTGCCAGGCCTACTTGAAAAATATTTACACCAATCATATTTTTTGTGACAGTATTCTTAATAATTAAAAATTAAAATTGTTGTTAATAGTTGTTGAGAATCCTCAGTTTGCTGGTGCCATTGAATAGCACTTTCCTGCTGCCTTGCAGCCTGCTGTGAGCCAGGCCCACCTAGACAATCGTTGCCAGCAATCATATTTCTTTTAACAGTATTTCAAAAATTGTCAATCATCACTGTTTTGACTGTCAGTAATCAGTCTCCTAGTGTCCTTGAATTGCATCTACCTCCTGCCTGGCAGCCTTTTGTGCCAGGCCGTCTTGCCAACTATTTACACCAATCATAATTTTTGGTCACAGTATAGTTACTAATTAAAATTAAAAAATTCTTGATTGTTGTTGATCTTAAAGGGACAGTATACACTCATTTTCATATAACTGCATGTAATAGACACTACTATAAAGAATAAGATGCACAGATACTCATATAAAAATCCAGTATAAAACTGTTTAAAAACTTACTTAGAAGCTGTCAGTTTGGCTCTGTTGAAAAGGTAGCTGGAAAGCCCACTGCAAGTGGCAAATAAGACACTCCCCCCCCCTCCCCCTTCTTTTGCATATGAAAAGACCCTTTACACAAACAGCAGCAAGCTGGAGAAGGTAGCTGACAGTATTCACATAAAACTTTGGGGCTTGGTTAGGAGTCTAAAAATCAGAGCAATGTTATTTAAAAATAAGCAAAACTATACATTTATTTTTTTTAAAAACGTTATGGGCTATATAAATAGATCATCTACAAAACATTTATGCAAAGAAAAAATGAGTGTATAATGTCCCTTTAATCCTCAGCTTGCTTGTGCCCTAGAATTGCACTTTTCTACTGCCTTCAAAGCCTGTGTGCCAGGCCTACTTGAAAAATATTTACAGCAATCATATTTGTTGTGACAGTATTCTTAATACCAGGCCCACCTAGACAATTGTTGCCAGCAATCATATTTCTTTTAACAGTATTTCAAAAATTGTCAATCATCACTGTTTTGACTGTCAGTAATCAGTCTCCTAGTGTCCTTGAATTGCATCTACCTCCCGCCTGCCAGCCTTTTGTGCCAGGCCGTCTTGCCAACTATTTACACCAATCATAATTGTTGTCACAGTATAGTTACTAATTAAAATTAAAAAAATCTTGATTGTTGTTGATCTTAATCCTCAGTTTGCTCGTGCCCTAGAATTGCACTTTTCTACTGCCTTCCAAGCCTGTGTGCCAGGCCTACTTGAAAAATATTTACACCAATCATATTTGTTGTGACAGTATTCTTAATAATTACAAATTAAAATTGTTGTTAATAGTTGTTTAGAATCCTCAGTTTGCTGGTGCCATTGAATAGCACTTTCCTGCTGCCTTGCAGCCTGCTGTGAGCCAGGCCCACCTAGCCAATTGTTGCCAGCAATCATATTTCTTTTAACAGTATTTCAAAAATTGTCAATCATCACTGTTTTAACTGTCAGTAATCAGTCTCCTAGTGTCCTTAAATTGCATCTACTTCCCGCCTGCCAGCCTTTTGTGCCAGGCCGTCTTGCCAACTATGTACACCAATCATAATTGTTGTCACAGTATAGTTACTAATTAAATTTAAAAAATTCTTGATTGTTGATGATCTTAATCCTCAGTTTGCTCGTGCCCTAGAATTGCACTTTTCTACTGCCTTCCAAGCCTGTGTGCCAGGCCTATTTGAAAAATATTTACACCAATCATATTTGTTGTGACAGTATTCTTAATAATTACAAATTAAAATTGTTGTTAATAGTTGTTGAGAATCCTCAGTTTGCTGGTGCCATTGAATAGCACTTTCCTGCTGCCTTGCAGCCTGCTGTGAGCCAGGCCCACCTAGCCAATTGTTGCCAGCAATCATATTTCTTTTAACAGTATTTCAAAAATTGTCAATCTTCACTATTTTGACTGTCAGTAATCAGTCTCCTAGTGTCCTTGAATTGCATTTACCTCCTGCCTGCCAGCCTTTTGTGCCAGGCCGTCTTGCCAACTATTTACACCAATCATAATTGTTGTCACAGTATAGTTACTAATTAAAATTAAAAAATTCTTGATTGTTGATGATCTTAATCCTCAGTTTGCTCGTGCCCTAGAATTGCACTTTTTTACTTCCTTGCAAGACTGTATGCCAGGCCTACTTGAAAAATATTTACACCAATCAAATTTGTAGTGACAGTATTCTTAATAATTAAAAATTAAAATTGTTGTTAATAGTTGTTGTAAATCCTCAGTTTGCTGGTGCCATTGAATAACACTTTCCTCCTGCCTTGCAGCCTGCTGTGAGCCAGGCCCACCTAGCCATTTGTTGCCAGCAATCATATTTCTTTTAACAGTATTGCAAAAATTGTCAATCATCACTGTTTTGACTGTCAGTAATCAGTCTCCTAGTATCCTTGAATTGCATTTACCTCCTGCCTGCCAGCCTTTTGTGCCAGGCCGTCTTGCCAACTATTTACACCAATCATAATTGTTGTCACAGTATAGTTACTAATTAAACATAAAAAATTCTTGATTGTTGATGATCTTAATCCTCAGTTTGCTCGTGCCCTAGAATTGCACTTTTTTACTTCCTTGCAAGACTGTGTGCCAGGCCTACTTGAAAAATATTTACACCAATCATATTTGTTGTGACAGTATTCTTAATAATTAAAAATTTATATTGTTGTTAATAGTTGTTGTGAATCCTCAGTTTGCTGGTGCCATTGAATAGCACTTTCCTCCTGCCTTGCAACCTGCTGTGAGCCAGGCCCACCTAGCCATTTGTTGCCAGCAATCATATTTCTTTTAACAGTATTGCAAAAATTGTCAATCATCAGTGTTTTGACTGTCAGTAATCAGTCTCCTAGTGTCCTTGAATTGCATTTTCCTCCTGCCTGCCAGCCTTTTGTGCCAGGCCATCTTGCCAACTATTTACACCAATCATAATTGTTGTCTACAGTATAGTTACTAATTAAAATTTAAAAATTCTTGATTGTTGATCTTAATCCTCAGTTTGCTCGTGCCATTGAATTGCACTTTTCTACTGCCTGCCAGCCTGTGTGCCAGGCCCAACTATCCAATTAGTACCAGCAATCATATTTCTTTTAACAGTATTGCAAAATTTGTCAATCATCACTGTTTTGACTGTCAATCTGCAGTCTACTAGTGCCCTTGAATTGCATTTTCCTCCTGCCTGCCTGCCTGTGTGCCAGTCCCAACTAGCCAATTAGTGCCACCACTCATATTTATTGTAACAGGATTGCAATTTTTCTTAATCAAAACTGTTTTGACTGTGATTCTTCAGTCTCCTAGTGCCATTGAATTGCAGTTTCCTTTCTCCCAGTGTGTGTGCCAGACAGGCCCATTTTCCAGCTAGTGCCAAACAATCATATTTGTTGCCACAGTACTTGTAATATTTTAAAAAATTAATAATTTGTGATTTTTAAAACATCTGTCTTTTTTGTTGTTGTCAGTCTCACAGCGTATACTGTGCCCACTTTCACAGTGCCACCACTCAATTGGTGTAATAGTATTGTTAGTGTCCATTTTAAAAAAATGACAGGCAGAGGCAGGCCACCCCGCAGGTTCCGTGGTCGTGGTGCTGTGATTCCTTTAGACCCTACAAATATGCACATTGTTCAGACGCCGGGTGCCAGGGGGGACGCAAAAACTTCTGAAGAGGACCTAGTTGAATGGCTAACACAGGACACCCAATCTTCTTCAGCTTCCGCTGCTAGTCCTCCTAACATTGACGCACCATCTACGTCCAGCTGTGCTTTGGGCAGGTCTCAAGTGACCAGTGCCACTCCCCCGCCTGTCGCCACCACCAACACTAGCACCACAGCCGCTTCACTTGATCTGTCACAGGAGTTATTGACAATCCCAAAAGGCAATCCCAAACCTGTACTCTGTTGTAAGAAAGGAAGTTATGGCATGTCTGGCACACAGCATTGGGGCAAGGTTCCATATGACCACGGATAGCTGGTCTGCAAAGCATGGTCAGGGCAGGTATATCACCTACACTGCGCATTGGGTAAACCTGCTGACTTCTGACAAGCATGGAATGCGTGGCTCTGCAGAAGAGTTGGTGACACCGCCACGACTTGCAGGCAGGCCTGCTGCTACTTCCTCTACTCCTCCTACTCCATCCTCTTCCATAACCTCTTCCTCGGCTGAGTCCTCTTCAACTTCTGCGTCTTGCTCCACATCTATGGCACCCCCCCAGCTCCCCAGGTACTATGCTACATCCCGGGTACGGCAGTGTCACGCCGTCTTGGGGTTGACTTGCCTGAAAGCGGAGAGTCACACCGCACCAGCACTCCTGACCGCCCTGAACGCACAGGTGGATCAGTGGCTGACTCCGCACCAACTGGAGATTGGCAAGGATGTTTCTGACAATGGAAGTAATTTGGTGGCGGCATTGAAATTGGGCAAGTTGACACATGTGCCGTGCATGTCACATGTGTGTAATCTAATTGTACAACGATTTGTCCATAAGTACCCAGGCTTACAGGACGTCCTGAAGCAGGCCAGGAAGGTGTGTGGCCATTTCAGGCGTTCCTACACGGCCATGGCGCACTTGTCCGATATCCAGCGTCAAAACAACCTGCCAGTGAGGCGCTTGATTTGCGACAGCCCGACACGGTGGAATTCAACACTCCTAATGTTTGACCGCCTGTTCCAACAAGAAAAAGCTGTTAATGAGTATTTGTATGACCAGGGAGCTAGGACAGCCTCTGGGGAGCTGGGGATATTTTTGCCAAATTACTGGATGCTCATGCGCAATGCCTGTAGGCTCATGTGTCCTTTTGAGGAGGTGACAAACCTTGTCAGTCGCACCGAAGGCACCATCAGCGACATCATACCATTTGTTTTCTTCCTGGAGCGTGCCCTGCGAAGAGTGCTGGATCAGGCAGTAGATGAGCGTGAGGAGGAAGCGGGAGAGTTGTGGTGTCCATCACCCCCACAAACAGCCGAATCAGCATCGCTTGCTGGACCTGCAGCAACGCAGGAAGAGGATTGTGAGGAAGAGGAGTCAGAGGAGGAATGTGGCTTTGAGGAGGAGGTGGAGGAAGACCAAGCACAACAGGCATCCCAGGGTGCTCGTTGTTGTCACCTCTCTGGTACCCGTGGTGTTGTACGTGGCTGGGGGGAAGAAGATACCATCAGTGAGATCAGTGAGGAGGAGGAACGGGACATGATTAGCTCAGCATCCAACCTTGTTCAAATGGGTTCTTTCATGCTGTTGTGCCTGTTGAGGGACCCTCGTATAAAAAAGCTGAAGGAGAACGACCTGTACTGGGTGTCCATGCTCCTCGACCCCCGGTATAAGCATAAAGTGCCTGAAATGTTACCCAAATTCCCGCAAGTCGGAAAGGATGGAGCATTTTCATAATAAATTAAAAAATATGCTTTACACAGCATATAAGGGTGATGTCACAGCACCACGGGAATGTAACAGGGGAAGAGATGAAATTAATCCTCCTCCTCCCACGACCACGGCGTCAAGGACTGGACGCTTTCCTGATGTCTTGTTGATGGAGGACATGCGTACCTTTTTAACTCCCATGCACCATCAGAGCCTTTCGGGATCCAGCCTTAGAGAAAGACTCAACCGACAGGTAGCAGACTACCTAGCTTTAACTGCGGATCTTGACACTCTCAGGAGTGATGGACCCCTTGACTACTGGGTGTGCAGGCTGGACTTGTGGCCTGAGCTATCCCAATTTGCAATGGAACTTCTGGCCTGCCCCGCTTCAAGTGTCCTGTCCGAAAGGACTTTCAGTGAAGCAGGAGGTTTTGTCACTGAGAAGAGAAGTCACCTAGGTCAAAAAAGCCTTGACTATCTCACTTTTATAAAAATGAATGAGGGCTGGATCCCGAAGGGACTGACATTGGGCGATACATTTGAATAAAAAAGGCCTGATGACGAGATGAGCTGGCTTGGGCTACAACTGGTACACAGGCTGGCCTTTTTTTTTTTTTTTTTTTATAAAGCCGGAGGACTTGCTTGACTTATCTGCCAACAACTAGTGTTCAAGCCACAAGCTTTTAGGGGACTTTATAAATGTTTTACAAACATAAATTTTTCTGGCTGCTGCTACAGCAGTTGCTACAAAAATAAGCCAATTTTTCAGTCATTTGTACATTCCGAATTTTTATGGCCTGTGCTGCAGCTCTGTGGGTACAAAACTCAAATAAAAAAAATAAGGCACATAACACTAATGATTAAACTGTTACAAATTGTACAACTTAGCACACCACTCATATCTGGTGGACCATTAAATTGAACGCAAAATGCCACAAATTTGAAAGAGTAGGACCGACCAAGCATCTTTATCCGTCTCTTGGTTGCTCTAAATTATCTCTGTGTTCCATCTATGCCATACCTGTACTCTATTGTGCAAAAGGGTGGCATATGTGGTGTTTCATGCTGTTGTGCCTGTTGCGGGTCTTGGCCCATGGTATAAAAAGGCTTAAGGAGAATGACCTGTAATGGGTGCCCCATCAAATTTTTATAAAAATGTTCCTGGTTCCTCTTAATTATCTCTGTGTTTCTAAAATGGATGCCATACCTGTACTCGCTTGTGCAAAAGGATGGCATATGTGGTGGTGTTTCCTGCAGTTGTTTCTGTTGAGGGTGCTGGACCCTCTTATAAAAAAGCTGAAGGAGAACGACCTGGAGTGGGAGTCCAAGCATGGTTTTTGGGGCTATTTCACTTTTCCAAACAATTGTCTGTGGGATTCTAAAATCAATGCCGTACCAGTACTCTATTGTTCAAAAGGATGCCATATGTTCTCTTTCCTGCTGGTATTTTGTTTGAGGGTCCTGGACCCTCTTATAAAAAGGTTAAGGAGAAAGAGGTGTACTGGGTGTCCACTCATTTGTATTTTCTATTTCACATTTGACCAAAATTATATCTGGGTTTGTATTTCATTTGCTTGATTCAAATTCCTGGTTGCAACAAATTATCTCCGGGTTTCTAAAATTAATGCCTTTCCTGTAATCTAAATTGTTCAAAAGGATGCCATATGTCCTCTTTCCTGATGCTGGTTTTGTTGAGGGTCCTGGAGCCTCTGCTAAAAAGGCCTAAGGAGAAAGAGGTGTACTGGGTGTCCACTCATTTTTTTTTTCTATTTAATAATTGACCAAAATGATCTCTGGGTTTGTAAAATCAATGCTTTACCTGTAATCTATTGTTCAAAAGGATGCCATATGTCCTCTTTCCTACTGGTGTTTTTTTTGAGGGTCCAGGAGCCTCTTATAAAAAGGCCTAAGGAGAAAGAGGTGTACTGGGTGTCCACTCATTTGTTGTGCCTGTTGAGGGACCCTCGTATAAAAAAGCTGAAGGAGAACGACCTGTACTGGTTGTCCATGCTCCTCGACCCCCGGTATAAGCATAAAGTGCCTGAAATGTTACCCAAATTCCCGCAAGTCGGAAAGGATGGAGCATTTTCATAATAAATTAAAAAATATGCTTTACACAGCATATAAGGGTGATGTCACAGCACCACGGGAATGTAACAGGGGAAGAGATGAAATTAATCCTCCTCCTCCCACGACCACGGCGTCAAGGACTGGACGCTTTCCTGATGTCTTGTTGATGGAGGACATGCGTACCTTTTTAACTCCCATGCACCATCAGAGCCTTTCGGGATCCAGCCTTAGAGAAAGACTCAACCGACAGGTAGCAGACTACCTAGCTTTAACTGCGGATCTTGACACTCTCAGGAGTGATGGACCCCTTGACTACTGGGTGTGCAGGCTGGACTTGTGGCCTGAGCTATCCCAATTTGCAATGGAACTTCTGGCCTGCCCCGCTTCAAGTGTCCTGTCCGAAAGGACTTTCAGTGAAGCAGGAGGTTTTGTCACTGAGAAGAGAAGTCACCTAGGTCAAAAAAGCCTTGACTATCTCACTTTTATAAAAATGAATGAGGGCTGGATCCCGAAGGGACTGACATTGGGCGATACATTTGAATAAAAAAGGCCTGATGACGAGATGAGCTGGCTTGGGCTACAACTGGTACACAGGCTGGCCTTTTTTTTTTTTTTTTTTTTATAAAGCCGGAGGACTTGCTTGACTTATCTGCCAACAACTAGTGTTCAAGCCACAAGCTTTTAGGGGACTTTATAAATGTTTTACAAACATAAATTTTTCTGGCTGCTGCTACAGCAGTTGCTACAAAAATAAGCCAATTTTTCAGTCATTTGTACATTCCGAATTTTTATGGCCTGTGCTGCAGCTCTGTGGGTACAAAACTCAAATAAAAAAAATAAGGCACATAACACTAATGATTAAACTGTTACAAATTGTACAACTTAGCACACCACTCATATCTGGTGGACCATTAAATTGAACGCAAAATGCCACAAATTTGAAAGAGTAGGACCGACCAAGCATCTTTATCCGTCTCTTGGTTGCTCTAAATTATCTCTGTGTTCCATCTATGCCATACCTGTACTCTATTGTGCAAAAGGGTGGCATATGTGGTGTTTCATGCTGTTGTGCCTGTTGCGGGTCGTGGCCCATGGTATAAAAAGGCTTAAGGAGAATGACCTGTAATGGGTGCCCCATCAAATTTTTATAAAAATGTTCCTGGTTCCTCTTAATTATCTCTGTGTTTCTAAAATGGATGCCATACCTGTACTCTCTTGTGCAAAAGGATGGCATATGTGGTGGTGTTTCCTGCAGTTGTTTCTGTTGAGGGTGCTGGACCCTCTTATAAAAAAGCTGAAGGAGAACGACCTGGAGTGGGAGTCCAAGCATGGTTTTTGGGGCTATTTCACTTTTCCAAACAATTGTCTGTGGGATTCTAAAATCAATGCCGTACCAGTACTCTATTGTTCAAAAGGATGCCATATGTTCTCTTTCCTGCTGGTATTTTGTTTGAGGGTCCTGGACCCTCTTATAAAAAGGTTAAGGAGAAAGAGGTGTACTGGGTGTCCACTCATTTGTATTTTCTATTTCACATTTGACCAAAATTATATCTGGGTTTGTATTTCATTTGCTTGATTCAAATTCCCGGTTGCAACAAATTATCTCCGGGTTTCTAAAATTAATGCCTTTCCTGTAATCTAAATTGTTCAAAAGGATGCCATATGTCCTCTTTCCTGATGCTGGTTTTGTTGAGGGTCCTGGAGCCTCTGCTAAAAAGGCCTAAGGAGAAAGAGGTGTACTGGGTGTCCACTCATTTTTTTTTTCTATTTAATAATTGACCAAAATGATCTCTGGGTTTGTAAAATCAATGCTTTACCTGTAATCTATTGTTCAAAAGGATGCCATATGTCCTCTTTCCTACTGGTGTTTTTTTTGAGGGTCCAGGAGCCTCTTATAAAAAGGCCTAAGGAGAAAGAGGTGTACTGGGTGTCCACTCATTTGTTGTGCCTGTTGAGGGACCCTCGTATAAAAAAGCTGAAGGAGAACGACCTGTACTGGTTGTCCATGCTCCTCGACCCCCGGTATAAGCATAAAGTGCCTGAAATGTTACCCAAATTCCCGCAAGTCGGAAAGGATGGAGCATTTTCATAATAAATTAAAAAATATGCTTTACACAGCATATAAGGGTGATGTCACAGCACCACGGGAATGTAACAGGGGAAGAGATGAAATTAATCCTCCTCCTCCCACGACCACGGCGTCAAGGACTGGACGCTTTCCTGATGTCTTGTTGATGGAGGACATGCGTACCTTTTTAACTCCCATGCACCATCAGAGCCTTTCGGGATCCAGCCTTAGAGAAAGACTCAACCGACAGGTAGCAGACTACCTAGCTTTAACTGCGGATCTTGACACTCTCAGGAGTGATGGACCCCTTGACTACTGGGTGTGCAGGCTGGACTTGTGGCCTGAGCTATCCCAATTTGCAATGGAACTTCTGGCCTGCCCCGCTTCAAGTGTCCTGTCCGAAAGGACTTTCAGTGAAGCAGGAGGTTTTGTCACTGAGAAGAGAAGTCACCTAGGTCAAAAAAGCCTTGACTATCTCACTTTTATAAAAATGAATGAGGGCTGGATCCCGAAGGGACTGACATTGGGCGATACATTTGAATAAAAAAGGCCTGATGACGAGATGAGCTGGCTTGGGCTACAACTGGTACACAGGCTGGCCTTTTTTTTTTTTTTTTTTTATAAAGCCGGAGGACTTGCTTGACTTATCTGCCAACAACTAGTGTTCAAGCCACAAGCTTTTAGGGGACTTTATAAATGTTTTACAAACATACATTTTTCTGGCTGCTGCTACAGCAGTTGCTACAAAAATAAGCCAATTTTTCAGTCATTTGTACATTCCGAATTTTTATGGCCTGTGCTGCAGCTCTGTGGGTACAAAACTCAAATAAAAAAAATAAGGCACATAACACTAATGATTAAACTGTTACAAATTGTACAACTTAGCACACCACTCATATCTGGTGGACCATTAAATTGAACGCAAAATGCCACAAATTTGAAAGAGTAGGACCGACCAAGCATCTTTATCCGTCTCTTGGTTGCTCTAAATTATCTCTGTGTTCCATCTATGCCATACCTGTACTCTATTGTGCAAAAGGGTGGCATATGTGGTGTTTAATGCTGTTGTGCCTGTTGCGGGTCGTGGCCCATGGTATAAAAAGGCTTAAGGAGAATGACCTGTAATGGGTGCCCCATCAAATTTTTATAAAAATGTTCCTGGTTCCTCTTAATTATCTCTGTGTTTCTAAAATGGATGCCATACCTGTACTCTCTTGTGCAAAAGGATGGCATATGTGGTGGTGTTTCCTGCAGTTGTTTCTGTTGAGGGTGCTGGACCCTCTTATAAAAAAGCTGAAGGAGAACGACCTGGAGTGGGAGTCCAAGCATGGTTTTTGGGGCTATTTCACTTTTCCAAACAATTGTCTGTGGGATTCTAAAATCAATGCCGTACCAGTACTCTATTGTTCAAAAGGATGCCATATGTTCTCTTTCCTGCTGGTATTTTGTTTGAGGGTCCTGGACCCTCTTATAAAAAGGTTAAGGAGAAAGAGGTGTACTGGGTGTCCACTCATTTGTATTTTCTATTTCACATTTGACCAAAATTATATCTGGGTTTGTATTTCATTTGCTTGATTCAAATTCCCGGTTGCAACAAATTATCTCCGGGTTTCTAAAATTAATGCCTTTCCTGTAATCTAAATTGTTCAAAAGGATGCCATATGTCCTCTTTCCTGATGCTGGTTTTGTTGAGGGTCCTGGAGCCTCTGCTAAAAAGGCCTAAGGAGAAAGAGGTGTACTGGGTGTCCACTCATTTTTTTTTTCTATTTAATAATTGACCAAAATGATCTCTGGGTTTGTAAAATCAATGCTTTACCTGTAATCTATTGTTCAAAAGGATGCCATATGTCCTCTTTCCTACTGGTGTTTTTTTTGAGGGTCCAGGAGCCTCTTATAAAAAGGCCTAAGGAGAAAGAGGTGTACTGGGTGTCCACTCATTTGTTTTTTCTATTTCACATTTGACCAAAATTATCTCTGGGTTTTTAAAATTAATGCTGTACCTGTAATCTATTGTTCAAAAGGATGCCATACGTCCTCTTTCCTACTGATGTTTTTTTTGAGGGTCCAGGAGCCTCTTATAAAAAGGCCTAAGGAGAAAAAAGTGCACTGGGTGTCCATCGAATCATTTTTTTTAATTCAAATTTCCATTTGCAAAAAATAATCTCTGGGTTTCTAAAATCAATTCCTTTCCAGTACTCTATTGTTCAAAAGGATGCCATATGTCCTCTTTCCTGCTGGTATTTTGTTTGAGGGTCCTGGACCCTCTTATAAAAAGGCCTAAGGAGAAAGAAGTGTACTGGGTGTCCATCGAATCATTTGCTTGATTCAAATTCCAGGTTGCAACAAATTATCTCCGGGTTTCTAAAATCAATAGAATCAAGAATAATGGAAACAGCACACCAAGTTTCCTCTTTCAGTGGGGCACGGAGCAACAGACTTGCCAAGTCTCACCAAGATGCATGAATTCCAAAAAACTCCAGCCACCAATTTCTTTAAAAGACCTTTATTCTTTTGTCTTGGGTCCCATTAACAATACAACGTTTCAAGCCAACATTAGGCTCTTAGTCATGTACACTTTGGTTATACAGGTTTCTGCTACTTATACCTGCACCTGTTAATCATTCACCTGGTGTTAATTAACCCATTCCCTAAAGAACACAACCATTGCTGTTGCAACAGTGCCATCTTGTGGATGAAAAAATATGGTACATCACTGTTTTTTTCTATTTTTTCAGTGTTCCTTCATGGAATGGATAAACACCATCACATGTTATTAAAACAACATAAAACCTATATACATTTTAAAAAAGAGGAGCATAAAATCCCAATATCTATAAAGCCACAGTATTAGAGATCAATGTATATAATACATTTTCATCATCAAAATTTATACAAAAAGATAGTCATACAGAAAAATTAAAGAAATGTACCTTTCCAAAAAAGACACCTGCTTTGGAGAGAAATATATCCACAATTCTTTTTGCCAATATCTGACCAATTGTTATTATCCTTAAATATTAGTGTCTATACTCATGATATATTTTTCTCTTAACTAATCTATATGTCATACTAGATGAAGATTTAAAAGTCAACAGAACAGACTCCAATCAAAGTCTTTATTCAGGCCCCTGGGGGTCAGACATCTAATTTGTGAATCCAGAACATCTCCCTTATGCAGAAACCTGTATAACCAAAGTTTTCTAAAATCAATGCCTTTCCTGTAATCTAATTTTCAAAAGGATGCCATATGTCCTCTTTCCTGATGCTGGTTTTGTTAAGGGTCCTGGAGCCTCTGCTAAAAAGGCCTAAGGATAAATAAGTGTACTGGGTGTCTAATCAATTATTTTTCTATTTAACAATTGACCAAAATTATCTCTGGGTTTGTAAAATCAATGAGTTACCTGTACTCTATTGTTCAAAAGGATGCCATACGTCCTATTTCTTACTGATGTTTTTTTTTTAGGGTCCAGGAGCCTCTTATAAAAAGGCCTAAGGAGAAAGAAGTGCACTGGGTGTCAATCGAATAATTTTTTTGATTAAAATTTCCATTTGCAAAAAATTATCTCAGGGTTTCTAAAATCAATACCTTTCCAGTACTCTATTGTTCAAAAGGATGCCATATGTCCTCTTTATAAGAGGGTCCAGGACCCTCAAACAAAACACCAGCAGGAAAGAGGACATATGGCATCCTTTTGAACAATAGAGTACTGGAAAGGTATTGATTTTAGAAACCCTGAGATAATTTTTTGCAAATGGAAATTTGAATCAAAATTTTTTTTCGATTGACACCCAGTGCACTTCTTTCTCCTTAGGCCTTTTTATAAGAGGCTCCTGGACCCTCAAACAAAACACCAGCAGGAAAAACGCCTAAGGAGAAAGAAGTGTACTGGGTGTCTAATCAATTATTTTTTCTATTTAACAATTGACCAAAATAATCTCTGGGTTTGTAAAATCAATGCTTTACCTGTACTCTATTGTTCAAAAGGATGCCATATGTCCTCTTTCCTGCTGGTGTTTTTTTTGAGGGTCCAGGAGCCTCTTATAAAAAGGCCTAAGGAGAAAGAAGTGCACTGGGTGTCCATCGAATCATTTTTTTAATTCAAATTTCCATTTGCAAAAAATTATCTCTGGGTTTCTAAAATCAATGCCTTTCCAGTACTCTATTGTTCAAAAGGATGCCATATGTCCTCTTTCCTGCTGGTGTTTTGTTTGAGGGTCCTGGACCCTCTTATAAAAAGGCCTAAGGATAAAGAATTGTACTGGGTGTCCATCGAATCATTTTTTTGATTCAAATTTCCATTTGCAAAAAATTATCTCTGGGTTTCTAAAATCAATGCCTTTCCAGTACTCTATTGTTCAAAAGGATGCCATATGTCCTCTTTCCTGCTGGTGTTTTGTTTGAGGGTCCTGGACCCTCTTATAAAAAGGCCTAAGGATAAAGAATTGTACTGGGTGTCCATCAAATCATTTTTTTGATTCAAATTCCCGGTTGCAAACAATTATCTCTGTGTTTCTAAAATCAATGCCTTTCCTATAATCTTTTTTTCAAAAGTATGCCATATGTCTTCTTTCCTTCAACTGGTTTTGTTGAGTGTCCTGGAGCCTCTGCTAAAAAGGCTTAATGATAAATAAGTGTACTGGATCTCTATTCAATGTTTTTTTAAATTTCCCGGTTGTAACCAATTATCTCTGTCTGTGTTTCTAAAATCAATGCCTTTCCTGTAATCTATTTTTCAAAAGGATGCCATATGTCCTCTTTCATGCTGTTGTTTCTGTTGAGGCTCCGGGACCCTCTTATAAAAAGGTCTAAGGATAAAGAAGTGTACTGGGTGTCCAATCAATGTTTTTTTTCTATTTCCCGGGTCATATAAATGATCTCTGATCTCATATAAATGATCTTTCTTATGCAGAAACCTGTATAACCAAAGTTTTCTAAAATCAATGCCTTTCCTGTAATCTAATTTTCAAAAGGATGCCATATGGGGGGCGGAGCCAGCAGCTAACAGGAGCGGTCGCACATTAACATGGCTCCAGCAATACTAAATTTATAATAAATCTTGCATGTCATTCAGAACCTAGCTGAGCCTTGCACAAAGCCATGAAGCCTTTCTAAACCCCTTCTTGATGTCTAGGAAGCGCTAAACTTGTATCCTGTTACAGCTGTGCCGCACCAAGAACTGAAGCTGGTTCTCCTATTGCATATACAGCGGCCATCTTTGAGGACTAGCAATTCTATAGGCTTTGGGCCTATACAGCGCATTGAAGCCGAATACCCCACAGTGTGATCACCTAAAAGCCTGTTACCCAAGATCAGTATGACGGAAGCTAAAAATCTACTAGAAGCCCTACGTTATATACTTGCGGAACACCACGCCGCACTGGAACTTTCGCTTTATGGGGCATTCAGATCTGTCGACACCTGTACACCTCGATTAGACCTACTCCCTATTCTGACTTTGGCGGATGATGCGGGTGACTGCATTGCGGATCTTCAGCGCCCAAGTGAACCCGTCGATCGGATAACAGATTTGCCTACTTCTGTTTGGGAGCCCGATGAGGGGGAGGTAAACCTTGTGACCACGACTTTTGCTTTACACGACACCGACCTACAGAAGATCAGAGATACTGGCGACGCCGTTGTACAACTAATCCCTACATTGGGTCCTGCAAGAGGGGTTCAGACACCCAAGAGAGTTCACGCCGCAGTTCCTTTTCGTGAACAGAGGGAGACAGAGAAGCATCTGCAGCGGTCTATCAGAGCTGCAAACATTTCTGTCATGGAGATCTTAGAACGGAGATTTGGCTCTATTGCTTTACAACCCGCTGAACATTCTAGGTATCACAGCTGCATACATTTATTGACATTAAAATGGGACCCTGGAGGCATAGCTTGAGAAGGGGCATCGGATAATCCGGAGTTCCCTATGATTATGCTAGCAGCTTTTGGTCTGCAGCATTTATGACACCCACTTTGAAACTGAACAATCTCTCGCACACTAACTAGTGGGACTGCTTATTGTGCTTACATTCCCGGCTGGACCCCTGCAGCAGTAAAATATTCTGGGGCAGATGAGTTTATATTTTTCAGGACTGTTCTGCAGTTGAGCCTGCTCTGGGACATAGCACGCAATAGTTGCTGAGGAAGCAGCCACCATATACAATAATAGGCAGTTTTTTGAAGACTGTAACTCTTATGACACTATAGCTCATTAAAGATGAGCCTACCTTTTCACAGTTTGGCAGCCTATGTTTGTGAGATAAGTCCAATGCACTACAGTATTTGTTGATTCTCTTAGGCTACTCATGACCCAAAAATGTTATACGCATGTTCTACATCTTGTTAGCATTCATTTGCCAGTGAGAATTTGCTATGCTCCTGTACCGCATGCTGGAGAATCCTGTTTGTTACAGTTCCTGTGTGTTATTTATGTGTCTCTAGGATACTTGTGGTTTTATACACCTGATGCTCTAAATATGTTGTATCATTTATAATAGCCTGCATATGGGATATGAGCACTTTGTTGCTTGCAGTTGGATACCATCATGTTGGGGTGTTATATTGACAATTTGTCTCCTATACCTCTCACAAGCCTTTGCCCCTTCATGATCATTACATTTTATATATAGGCCCTTACTGTTTATTTGCACCTACCATGTTTTTAATATATTTTAAATACCTCCTCACATAACAGTTGTATGTTTGTAATCTTCCTGTGTGACGTTCCGCGGCCTGCGGCCGGGGCGGCGAGACGTCTATATCTTATACACTTACAGCTCCACAGCATCATTTTGGTCCAATTTTTCCATCAGTATGCAAATTACCACACTTGAGCGTTGATTACACTGTGCTTTATGATAGAGCTCCAGCTGTGCTCCCAACATTAAAACTAGAACTAGGCTCTCATATTCCAGAAATACCACTGCCTTACTAGGTAGTCAGCCTATTTTTGTTTTCTTCTTGCTTACTACTCTGTTTAAGAGGTTTTACATGCGATCATACTGCCCTGCACCCCTGCACCTCTATGGTCTGCCCGCTCTGCATTTGCTGCCTCTCATTTTACTATGTTACTTCCTCTCCAACCCATAGTGAACACTTTAGTATTTAAATCACATATGCTAATTACTTTATCCACAACCTTTTTACTTCCTTTGTAGTTACTTGCAGGCCAAACAGCATGTTCACATTTACATGTACACATGCTGGCTTCTCTGTTCTTATATTTACCCCAGTCAGTAAGTCAAGCCACTCACATATTTACCAACTCAGCATTTTTAGTCTGTGGGCATCTTACTGAGTGCTCTCCTGACCTATTTCAGGGCATAGAGTGTAGACTTACAACTTGCTAGTATAGATATAGACACACTATGACGCAATGTTTTAATTTTGCAGCTTAACATAGTGCCTCTAGTGCAGGCAGGTCCTGCATCTCTACAATCACCACTTATGCCCTCCCTATACACTACATTGCGAATAAGTCCCATGCATTTCGCCAATTTTGTTAATACAGAACCCATGGCTTCCTTGACCTAGGTATAATCTTAACCTATCATCTAATTACTATACCAATAACTTAGTACGCTATAGTGACCACCTTATCTCCACCATACCACCTCCCCCCCTCCCCCCCCCCACCATAATGTGCCTCCTAATTCAGGAGGACTATCTACGCGGTCTCTCTAACTAGTACCGCAACCATCTCTACTTTTTTTTTACTTGCAGCTTTTCATTTTCCCACAGCAATGGCTTTACCCCTCTTTTTTTTGCCTTTAGCATAATTAAAATGATCAGCTTCCCTTACAAATTGAGTTAAAAGTTTTAAATCTAACAACTCTCCCAGTCTTAAACCTACTCAATTTAAAGTCCACCCTACTTATACACCGTTAAAATTGTATTACTGTATTATTAGTTACCAGTTATAACATCATGAAAATGTAAAATCTGAGGTGAATGCTAAAAGATCTGTAATAGATCTACCCTATTTTAGGTAGCCTTCTACAAATGTTTATTCTTTCTTTTCATGGTTTGAGACCCTGGTGAGGCCTCATATTTTTGCAGAGAAGGTTACGATTTTCATTGGCATCTATCTACTTTGTCTTGCAATAGTACAATTGATATTATTAACCTTGGTTTATGCAGCCTATAATGTATACTATATATGTTTCCTTGTTATTGTTTCTCTTTGCAGGCGACTGTATATTGCTCAATTGTTTGACTTGTTTGCCGACATTTTTCCCTCAATAAAAATAATTAAAAAAAAAAAAAAAAAAAAAAAAAAAAAAGGATGCCATATGTCCTCTGTCATGCTGCTGGTTTTGTGGAGGGCCATGTAGCCTTTGCTAAAAAGGCCTAAGGATAAATAAGTGTACTGGGTGTCTAATCAATCATTTTTTAGATTTCACGGTTGCAACAAATTATCCCAGGGTTTCTAAAATCAATGCCTTTCCTGTAATCTATTAGTCACAAGGATGCCATATGTCCTCTTTCATGCTGTTGTTTCTGTTGAGGCTCCAGGAGCCTCTTATAAAAAGGCCTAAGGATAAAGAATTGTACTGGGTGTATAATCTATGTTTTTTTAGATTTCATGGTTGCAACTAATGATCTCTGTGTTTCTAAAATCAATGCCTTTCATGTAATCTAATTTTCAAAAGGATGCCATATGTCCTCTTTCATGCTGCTGGTTTTGTGGAGGGTCATGGAGCCTCTGCTAAAAAGTCCTAAGGATAAAGAAGTGTACTGGGTGTCTAATCAATCATTTTTTAGATTTCACGGTTGCAACAAATTATCCCAGGGTTTCTAAAATCAATGCCTTTCCTGTAATCTATTAGTCACAAGGATGCCATATGTCCTCTTTCATGCTGTTGTTTCTGTTGAGGCTCCAGGAGTCTCTTATAAAAAGGCCTAAGGATAAAGAATTGTACTGGGTGTATAATCTATGTTTTTTTTAGATTTTACGGTTGCAACTAATGATCTCTGTGTTTCTAAAATCAATGCCTTTCATGTAATCTAATTTTCAAAAGGATGCCATAAGTCCTCTTTCATGCTGCTGGTTTTGTGGAGGGTCCTGGAGCCTCTGCTAAAAAGGCCTAAGGATAAAGAAGTGTACTGGGTGTATAATCTATGTTTTTTAGATTTCACGGTTGCAACTAACGATCTCTGTGTTTCTAAAATCAATGCCTTTCCTGTAATCTAATTTTCAAAAGGATGCCATATGTCCTCTGTCATGCTACTGGTTTTGTGGAGGGTCCTGGAGTCTCTGCTAAAAAGGCCTAAGGATAAATAAGTGTACTGGGTGTCTAATCAATCATTTTTTAGATTTCACGGTTGCAACAAATTATCCCAGGGTTTCTAAAATCAATGCCTTTCCTGTAATAGTTCAAGCTTGTAGTTCAAGCTTCGGACTTGCTGTGGGAAACAGTGGCCTGTCCATAACAGGAAGATGATTTAGACAGAAGTAACGAGCTCTGCTTGCAGGTGACACATGTTTATCGTCAATCGTCAAAGGGGTTGGTTGCAGAATATGGCTGATGGCCCCTTATTGACATGTTTGTCCAGAGCCACAACATTTGCAAACAGCCAGAAGAAAGGTCGGTTCTCACCAGCCTTAAGTTGAGCTTCATTTACCAAATGCTGATATTCAAAAAAATAGACAAACAGTGCCTTAAATAACACATTTGCGATATGGATTCACCAGAGCAAGGTCATTGCAAGTACTAAGTTCCCACGATAACAAAATTAAAATGCCACCACTACGCAATCTTCACCTTCACATTATTATTGTCACATTGTACTCCTATGCCCAGCTCCCTGCTCTTGTTTTTGTTGAGGGTCCATGGAGCCTCTGCTAAAAAGGCCTATGGATAAATGGTGCACCCGGAAGAAGCTCCATGCTGGTTTGCAGCACTTTTCCAGAGGATCTTTGGTTTGCCTGTGGTCTACCCCAATCTACCCCGGAAGATATTACGTTATGGGAGCAACCGCTGAGGGAAGAGCAACCGCGTGAAAAAGACAGGTATCGAAGTGAACTGTTATTTATAACATCTCTCTCCATTACCTCTTGTGTACCTGTGAAAAAGATGCGGCAGAGCTAAGCTCTCCTTGTTTACAGACGTTCTAACGTAATCACACTCTATTACATATATAGGGGTATAGACCATATTCACCTGGCTTGTGTACTTTGGGGACACGTACTACATCTTTGGATTACAAATATATGCAATTTATATATGCATTATTGTTACGAACATCTATCTATTTGTTGCATACTGGTGCACCAGTCTCCTTCACGGCCAATTTGTTACATTTTATGCAACCAGGAGATCCTCTGCATGGATGTGATTTGTATGTTTGGTTGTTTGGATGTATGTTATGAAATTTTATTAAACTTTTTTGTACTTTAAGAATCTGCTGTATTTTCTTTATTTTTCTACATACAGTTGTGCTTTTTTGCCTAGACTTTTAGAATCCTATATTTTAGGTTTTTACTTTCTTTCTAATGTTGTAATATCATATAAATCATCTCTGGGATTCTAAAATCAATGCCTTTCCTGTAATCTATTATTCAAAAGGATGACATATGTCCTCTTTCATGCTGTTGTTTCGGTTGAGGCTCCGGGACCGGGAACCTCTTATTAAAAAGGTCTGAGGAAAAATAAGTCTACTGGGTGTCTAATCAATGTTTTTTTCTATTTCACGGTTGCAAATAATGATCTGTGGGTTTCTAAAATCAATGCCTTTCTTGTAATCTATTATTCAAAAGGATGCCATATGTCCTCTGTCATGCTACTGGTTTTGTGGAGGGTCCTGGAGTCTCTGCTAAAAAGGCCTAAGGATAAATAAGTGTACTGGGTGTCTAATCAATCATTTTTTAGATTTCACGGTTGCAACAAATTATCCCAGGGTTTCTAAAATCAATGCCTTTCCTGTAATAGTTCAAGCTTGTAGTTCAAGCTTCGGACTTGCTGTGGGAAACAGTGGCCTGTCCATAACAGGAAGATGATTTAGACAGAAGTAACGAGCTCTGCTTGCAGGTGACACATGTTTATCGTCAATCGTCAAAGGGGTTGGTTGCAGAATATGGCTGATGGCCCCTTATTGACATGTTTGTCCAGAGCCACAACATTTGCAAACAGCCAGAAGAAAGGTCGGTTCTCACCAGCCTTAAGTTGAGCTTCATTTACCAAATGCTGATATTCAAAAAAATAGACAAACAGTGCCTTAAATAACACATTTGCGATATGGATTCACCAGAGCAAGGTCATTGCAAGTACTAAGTTCCCACGATAACAAAATTAAAATGCCACAACTACGCAATCTTCACCTTCACATTATTATTGTCACATTGTACTCCTATGCCCAGCTCCCTGCTCTTGTTTTTGTTGAGGGTCCATGGAGCCTCTGCTAAAAAGGCCTATGGATAAATGGTGCACCCGGAAGAAGCTCCATGCTGGTTTGCAGCACTTTTCCAGAGGATCTTTGGTTTGCCTGTGGTCTACCCCAATCTACCCCGGAAGATATTACGTTATGGGAGCAACCGCTGAGGGAAGAGCAACCGCGTGAAAAAGACAGGTATCGAAGTGAACTGTTATTTATAACATCTCTCTCCATTACCTCTTGTGTACCTGTGAAAAAGATGCGGCAGAGCTAAGCTCTCCTTGTTTACAGACGTTCTAACGTAATCACACTCTATTACATATATAGGGGTATAGACCATATTCACCTGGCTTGTGTACTTTGGGGACACGTACTACATCTTTGGATTACAAATATATGCAATTTATATATGCATTATTGTTACGAACATCTATCTATTTGTTGCATACTGGTGCACCAGTCTCCTTCACGGCCAATTTGTTACATTTTATGCAACCAGGAGATCCTCTGCATGGATGTGATTTGTATGTTTGGTTGTTTGGATGTATGTTATGAAATTTTATTAAACTTTTTTGTACTTTAAGAATCTGCTGTATTTTCTTTATTTTTCTACATACAGTTGTGCTTTTTTGCCTAGACTTTTAGAATCCTATATTTTAGGTTTCTACTTTCTTTCTAATGTTGTAATATCATATAAATCATCTCTGGGATTCTAAAATCAATGCCTTTCCTGTAATCTATTATTCAAAAGGATGACATATGTCCTCTTTCATGCTGTTGTTTCAGTTGAGGCTCCGGGACCGGGAACCTCTTATTAAAAAGGTCTGAGGAAAAATAAGTCTACTGGGTGTCTAATCAATGTTTTTTTCTATTTCACGGTTGCAAATAATGATCTGTGGGTTTCTAAAATCAATGCCTTTCTTGTAATCTATTATTCAAAAGGATGACATATCTCTTCTTTCATGCTGTTGTTTCAGTTGAAGCTCTGGGACCCTCTTATTAAAAAGGCCTGAGGATAAATAAGTGTAACGGGTGTCTAATCAATGTTTTTCTCTATTTCCCGGGTCATATAAATGATCTCTGGGATTCTAATATCAATGCCTTTCCTGTAATCTATTATTCAAACGGATGACATATGTCCTCTTTCATGCTGTTGTTTTGGTTGAGGCTCCGGGACCCTCTTATTAAAAAGGCCTGAGGAAAAATAAGTGTAACGGGTGTCTAATCAATGTTTTTTTCTATTTCCCGGGTCATATAAATCATCTCTGGAATTCTAAAATCAATGCCTTTCCTGTAATCTATTATTCAAAAGGATGACATATGTCCTCTTTCATGCTGTTGTTTTGTTTGAGGCTCCGGGAACCTCTTATTAAAAAGGCCTGAGGAAAAATAAGTCTACTGGGTGTCTAATCAATGTTTTTTTCTATTTCACGGTTGCAAATAATGATCTGTGGGTTTCTAAAATCAATGCCTTTCTTGTAATCTATTATTCAAAAGGATGACATATCTCCTTTTTCATGCTGTTGTTTCAGTTGAGGCTCTGGGACCCTCTTATTAAAAAGGCCTGAGGATAAATAAGTGTAACGGGTGTCTAATCAATGTTTTTTTCTATTTCCCAGGTCATATAAATCATCTCTGGGATTCTAAAATCAATGCCTTTCCTGTAATCTATTATTCAAAAGGATGACATATCTCCTCTTTCATGCTGTTGTTTCGGTTGAGGCTCCGGGGCCCTCTTATTAAAAAGGCCTGAGGATAAATAAGTGTAACGGGTGTCTAATCAATGTTTTTTTCTATTTCCCGGGTCATATAAATGATCTCTCGGATTCTAATATCAGTGCCTTTCCTGTAATCTATTATTCAAAAGGATGACATATGTCCTCTTTCATGCTGTTGTTTCGGTTGAGGCTCCGGGACCCTCTTTTTAAAAAGGCCTGAGGAAAAATAAGTGTAACGGCTGTCTAATCAATGTTTTTTTCTATTTCCCGGGTCATATAAATCACCTCTGGGATTCTAAAATCAATGCCTTTCCTGTAATCTATTATTCAAAAGGATGACATATGTCCTCTTTCATGCTGTTGTTTTGTTTGAGGCTCCGGGAACCTCTTATTAAAAAGGCCTGAGGAAAAATAAGTCTACTGGGTGTCTAATCAATGTTTTTTTTCTATTTCACGGTTGCAAATAATGATCTGTGGGTTTCTAAAATCAATGCCTTTCTTGTAATCTATTATTCAAAAGGATGACATATCTCCTTTTTCATGCTGTTTTTTCAGTTGAGGCTCTGGGACCCTCTTATTAAAAAGGCCTGAGGATAAATAAGTGTAACGGGTGTCTAATCAATGTTTTTTTCTATTTCCAGGGTCATATAAATCATCTCTGGGATTCTAAAATCAATGCCTTTCCTGTATTCTATTATTCAAAAGGATGACATATCTCCTCTTTCATGCTGTTGTTTCGGTTGAGGCTCCGGGAGCCTCTTATTAAAAAGGCCTGAGGAAAAATAAGTCTACTGGGTGTCTAATCAATGTTTTTTTCAATTTCACGGTTGCAAATAATGATCTGTAGGTTTCTAAAATCAATGCCTTTCTTGTAATCTATTATTCAAAAGGATGACATATCTCCTTTTTCATGCTGTTGTTTCAGTTGAGGCTCTGGGACCCTCTTATTAAAAAGGCCTGAGGATAAATAAGTGTAACGTGTGTCTAATCAATGTTTTTTTCTATTTCCCGGGTCATATAAATGATCTCTGGGATTCTAAAATCAATGCCTTTCCTGTAATCTATTATTCAAAAGGATGACATATGTCCTCTTTCATGCTGTTGTTTCGGTTGAGGCTCCGGGACACTCTTATTAAAAAGGCCTGAGGAAAAATAAGTCTACTGGGTGTCTCATCAATGTTTTTTTCTATTTCACGGTTGCAAATAATGATCTGTGGGTTTCTAAAATCAATGCCTTTCTTGTAATCTATTATTCAAAAGGATGACATATCTCCTCTTTCATGCTGTTGTTTCAGTTGAGGCTCCGGGACCCTCTTATTAAAAAGGCCTGAGGATAAATAAGTGTAACGGGTGTCTAATCAATGTTTTTTTCTATTTCCCGGGTCATATAAATGATCTCTGGGATTCTAAAATCAATGCCTTTCCTGTAATCTATTATTCTTAAGGATGAAATATCTCCTCTTTCATGCTGTTGTTTCGGTTGAGGCTCCGGGACCCTCTTATTAAAAAGGCCTGAGGATAAATAAGTGTAACGGGTGTCTAATCAATGTTTTTTTCTATTTCCCGGGTCATATAAATCATCTCTGGGATTCTAATATCAATGCCTTTCCTGTAATCTATTATTCAAAAGGATGACATATGTCCTCTTTCATGCTTTTGTTTCGGTTGAGGCTCCGGGACCCTCTTATTTAAAAGGCCTGAGGAAAAATAAGTGTAACGGGTGTCTAATCAATGTTTTTTTCTATTTCCCGGGTCATATAAATCATCTCTGGGATTCTAAAATCAATGCCTTTCCTGTAATCTATTATTCAAAAGGATGACATATGTCCTCTTTCATGCTGTTGTTTTGTTTGAGGCTCCGGGAACCTCTTATTAAAAAGGCCTGAGGAAAAATAAGTCTACTGGGTGTCTAATCAATGTTTTTTTCTATTTCACGGTTGCAAATAATGATCTGTGGGTTTCTAAAATCAATGCCTTTCTTGTAATCTATTATTCAAAAGGATGACATATCTCCTTTTTCATGCTGTTGTTTCAGTTTAGGCTCTGGGACCCTCTTATTAAAAAGGCCTGAGGATAAATAAGTGTAACGGGTGTCTAATCAATGTTTTTTTCTATTTCCCGGGTCATATAAATGATCTCTGGGATTCTAAAATCAATGCCTTAACTGTAATCAATTGTTCATAAGGATGCCATATGTCCTCTTTCATGCTGTTGTTTCAGTTGAGGCTCCGGGAGCCT
This sequence comes from Bombina bombina, assembly GCF_027579735.1. Taxonomy (NCBI): domain Eukaryota; kingdom Metazoa; phylum Chordata; class Amphibia; order Anura; family Bombinatoridae; genus Bombina; species Bombina bombina. The sequence continues at coordinate 61,021,673 of NC_069502.1, read as the reverse complement.
CTTATAAAAAGGCCTAAGGATAAAGAAGTGTTCTGGGTGTCCAATCAATTTTATTTCACAGTTGCAAAAAAAATATCTATGGCTTTGTAAAATCTATGCCTTACCTGTCATCTATTGTTCAAAAGGATGCCATATGTCCTCTTTCCTGCTGTTGTTTTTGTTGGGGGTCCGGAACACTATTCTAAAAAGGCCGAAGGAGAATGACCTGTACTGTACTGGGTGTCCAATCATTTTTTTGTTTTCAATTTCACGGTTCATAATAAATATCGCCGTGTAACTAAAATCAATGCCATACCTGTACTCGGTTGTTCAAAAGGATGGCATATGTGGTGTTTCATTCTGTTGTGGTTGTTGAGGGTCGTGGCCGTGGGACAGCGTATAAAACGGCTGAAGGAGAACAACCTGTACAGCCTTGCTCCTCTTTTTAGGCAGGCCAGCTCTTTGCATACATGCCCACAGACTCTGTAACGCATGCCTCTTTTAGGGAGAGGTGCAGCCATAATGCAGGGTCAGAACCTCTGCCTGCAACTGTTATACTCGATTTTGCGAAAGGAAGTAAGGTTACCATGGTTCCCTGCACGCACGTATTGTTGATATATTTTGGTGAGGGTAATCATGATGGCCATGTAGACCACCACCACTGAGAGTCCTGGAAGTAACAGGGATGAGATTAAAGAGCTAAGAATAGTAGAACTTGAAACAACAGAGTTAGCCATGGGTGTTAATGCAAAACCGCTTGGCTTTTTGTGGGCTTTGGGTGCGGCTATTCATGCAGGCCATATAGAGCTGCCACCATTCGGTGTCATATCAGCTATTAAACTAATAAGAACAGTACTACCAAAATACAGCCAATGAAGGGCCTTAGGAAGACTGAGCCAAGGTTGGATTGTTGTATTTGGTTAGGCTAATCATGATGGCCATGTAGACCACCACCACTGAGAGTCCTGGAAGTAACAGGGATGAGATAAAAGAGCTAAGAATAGTAGAACTTGAAACAACAGAGTTAGCCATGGGTGTTAATGCAAAACCGCTTGGCTTTTTTTGGGCTTTGGGTGCGGCTATTCATGCAGGCCATATAGAGCTGCCACCATTCGGTGTCATATCAGCTATTAAACTAATAAGAACAGTACTACCAAAATACAGCCAATGAAGGGCCTTAGGAAGACTGAGCCAAGGTTGGATTGTAGTATTTGGTTAGGCTAATCATGATGGCCATGTAGACCACCACCACGAGAGTCATGGAAGTAACAGGGATGATGAGATGAAAGTGCTAAGAATAGTACTACTTGAACAACAGAGTTAGCCATGGGTGTTAATCCAAGACCCCTTGGATTTATTTTTGTTTTGGGTGCGGCTAATCATGCAGGCCATATAGAGCTGCCACCATTCGGTGTCGTATCAGCTATTAAACTAATAAGAACAGTACTACCAAAATACAGCCAATGAAGGGCCTTAGGAAGTCTGAGCCAAGGTTGGATTGTAGTATTTGGTTAGGCTAATCATGATGGCCATGTAGAAGACCACCACCACTGAGAGTCCTGGAAGTAACAGGGATGATGAGATGAAAGTGCTAAGAATAGTACTACTTGAAACAACAGAGTTAGCCATGGGTGTTAATCCAAGACCGCTTGGATTTATTTTTGTTTTGGGTGCGGCTAATCATGCAGGCCATATAGAGCTGCCACCATTCGGTGTTGTATCAGCTATAAAAATAATAAAAACAGAATTTATGCTTACCTGATAAATTACTTTCTCCAACGGTGTGTCCGGTCCACGGCGTCATCCTTACTTGTGGGATATTCTCTTCCCCAACAGGAAATGGCAAAGAGCCCAGCAAAGCTGGTCACATGATCCCCCCTAGGCTCCGCCTTCCCCAGTCATTCGACCGATGTAAAGGAGGAATATGCATAGGAGAAATCATATGATACCGTGGTGACTGTAGTTAGAGAAAATAATTCATCAGACCTGATTAAAAAACCAGGGCGGGCCGTGGACCGGACACACCGTTGGAGAAAGTAATTTATCAGGTAAGCATAAATTCTGTTTTCTCCAACATAGGTGTGTCCGGTCCACGGCGTCATCCTTACTTGTGGGAACCAATACCAAAGCTTTAGGACACGGATGATGGGAGGGAGCAAATCAGGTCGCCTAGATGGAAGGCACCACGGCTTGCAAAACCTTTCTCCCAAAAATAGCCTCAGAAGAAGCAAAAGTATCAAATTTGTAGAATTTGGTAAAAGTGTGCAGTGAAGACCAAGTCGCTGCCTTACATATCTGATCAACAGAAGCCTCGTTCTTGAAGGCCCATGTGGAAGCCACGGCCCTAGTGGAGTGAGCTGTGATTCTTTCAGGAGGCTGCCGTCCGGCAGTCTCATAAGCCAATCGGATGATGCTTTTAAGCCAAAAAGAGAGAGAGGTAGACTTTGCTTTTTGACCTCTCCTTTTACCAGAGTAAACAACAAACAAAGAAGATGTTTGTCTGAAATCCTTTGTAGCTTCTAAGTAGAATTTTAGAGCACGAACTACATCCAAATTGTGCAATAAACGTTCCTTCTTTGAAACTGGATTTGGACACAAAGAAGGCACGACTATCTCCTGGTTAATATTTTTGTTAGAAACAACTTTCGGAAGAAAACCAGGTTTAGTACGCAAAACCACCTTATCTGCATGGAACACCAGATATGGAGGAGAACACTGCAGAGCAGATAACTCTGAAACTCTTCTTGCAGAAGAAATTGCAACCAAAAACAAAACTTTCCAAGATAATAACTTTATATCAACGGAATGTAGGGGTTCAAACGGAACCCCCTGAAGAACTGAAAGAACTAAATTGAGACTCCAAGGAGGAGTCAAAGGTTTGTAAACAGGCTTGATTCTAACCAGAGCCTGAACAAAAGCTTGAACATCTGGCACAGCCGCCAGCTTTTTGTGAAGTAAAACAGATAAAGCAGAAATCTGTCCCTTCAAAGAACTTGCAGATAATCCTTTCTCCAAACCCTCTTGAAGAAAGGATAGAATGTTAGGAATTTTTATCTTGTTCCATGGGAATCCTTTAGATTCACACCAACAGATATATTTTTTCCATATTTTATGGTAGATTTTTCTAGTTACAGGCTTTCTAGCCTGAACAAGAGTATCAATGACAGAATCTGAGAACCCTCGCTTTGATAAAATCAAGCGTTCAATCTCCAAGCAGTCAGTTGGAGTGAAGCCAGATTCGGATGTTCGAACGGACCTTGAACAAGAAGGTCCCGTCTCAAAGGTAGCTTCCATGGTGGAGCCGATGACATATTCACCAGGTCTGCATACCAAGTCCTGCGTGGCCACGCAGGAGCTATCAAGATCACCGATACCCTCTCCTGTTTGATCCTGGCTACCAGCCTGGGAATGAGAGGAAACGGTGGGAACACGTAAGCTAAGTTGAAGGTCCAAGGTGCTACTAGTGCATCCACTAGAGTCGCCTTGGGATCCCTGGATCTGGACCCGTAGCAAGGAACCTTGAAGTTCTGACGAGACGCCATCAGATCCATGTCTGGAATGCCCCATAATTGAATTATTTGGGCAAAGAATTCCGGATGGAGTTCCCACTCCCCCGGATGAAACGTCTGACGACTCAGAAAATCCGCTTCCCAATTTTCCACTCCTGGGATGTGGATTGCAGACAAGTGGCAGGAGTGATTCTCCGCCCATAGAATTATTTTGGTCACTTCTTCCATCGCCAGGGAACTCCTTGTTCCCCCCTGATGGTTGATATACGCAACAGTCGTCATGTTGTCTGATTGAAACCTTATGAATTTGGCCTTTGCTAGCTGAGGCCAAGCCTTGAGAGCATTGAATATCGCTCTCAGTTCCAGAATGTTTATCGGTTGAAGAGATTCTTCCCGAGACCAAAGACCCTGAGCTTTCAGGGGTTCCCAGACCGTGCCCCAGCCCACCAGACTGGCGTCGGTCGTGACAATGACCCACTCTGGTCTGCGGAAGCTCATCCCTTGTGACAGGTTGTCCGGGGTCAGCCACCAACGAAGTGAATCTCTGGTCCTCTGATCTACTTGTATCGTCGGAGACAAGTCTGAATAATCCCCATTCCACTGTCTGAGCATGCACAGTTGTAATGGTCTTAGATGAATTCACGCAAAAGGAACTATGTCCATTGCCGCAACCATCAAACCTATTACTTCCATGCACTGCGCTATGGAAGGAAGAGGAACAGAATGAAGTACTTGACAAGAGCTTAGAAGTTTTGATTTTCTGGCCTCTGTCAGAAAAATCTTCATTTCTAAGGAGTCTATTATTGTTCCCAAGAAGGGGACTCTTGTTGACGGGGATAGAGAACTTTTTTCTACGTTCACTTTCCACCCGTGAGATCTGAGAAAGGCTAGGACAATGTCCGTATGAGCCTTGCTTGAGGCAGCGACGACGCTTGAATCAGTATGTCGTCCAAGTAAGGTACTACTGCAATGCCCCTTGGTCGTAGCACCGCTAGAAGGGACCCTAGTACCTTTGTGAAAATTCTTGGGGCAGTGGCTAATCCGAATGGGAGTGCCACGAACTGGTAATGTTTGTCCAGAAAGGCGAACCTTAGGAACCGATGATGTTCCTTGTGGATAGGAATATGTAGATACGCATCCTTTAAATCCACCGTGGTCATGAATTGACCTTCCTGGATGGTAGGAAGAATTGTCCGAATGGTTTCCATTTTGAACGATGGAACCCTGAGAAATTTGTTTAGGATCTTGAGATCCAAAATTGGTCTGAATGTTCCCTCTTTTTTGGGAACTATGAACAGATTGGAGTAGAATCCCATCCCTTGTTCTCTTAATGGAACAGGATGAATCACTCCCATTTTTAACAGGTCTTCTACACAATGTAAGAATGCCTGTCTTTTTATGTGGTCTGAAGACAATTGAGACCTGTGGAACCTTCCCCTTGGGGGTAGCTCCTTGAATTCCAGAAGATAACCTTGGGAGACTATTTCTAGGGCCCAAGGATCCAGAACATCTCTTGCCCACGCCTGAGCGAAGAGAGAAAGTCTGCCCCCCACCAGATCCGGTCCCGGATCGGGGGCCAACATCTCATGCTGTCTTGGTAGCAGTGGCAGGTTTCTTGGCCTGCTTACCTTTGTTCCAGCCTTGCATTGGCCTCCAGGCTGGCTTGGTTTGAGAAGTATTACCCTCTTGCTTAGAGGATGTAGAACTTGAGGCTGGTCCGTTCCTGCGAAAGGGACGAAAATTAGGTTTATTTTTAGCCTTGAAAGACCTATCCTGAGGAAGGGCGTGGCCCTTTCCCCCAGTGATATCTGAAATAATCTCTTTCAAGTCAGGGCCAAACAGCGTTTTCCCCTTGAAAGGAATGTTAAGCAATTTGTTCTTGGATGACGCATCCGCTGACCAAGACTTTAGCCAAAGCGCTCTGCGCGCCACAATAGCAAACCCTGAATTTTTCGCCGCTAATCTAGCTAATTGCAAGGTAGCGTCTAAAGTAAAAGAGTTAGCCAATTTAAGAGCGTGAATTCTGTCCATAATCTCCTCATAAGAAGAATCTCTATCTAGCGACTTTTCTAGTTCATCGAACCAGAAACACGCTGCTGTAGTGACAGGAACAATGCATGAAATTGGCTGTAGAAGGTAACCTTGCTGAACAAACATCTTTTTAAGCAAACCTTCTAACTTTTTATCCATAGGATCTTTGAAAGCACAACTATCTTCTATAGGGATAGTAGTGCGTTTGTTTAGAGTAGAGACCGCCCCCTCGACCTTAGGGACTGTCTGCCATAAGTCCTTTCTGGGGTCGACTATAGGAAATAATTTCTTAAATATAGGGGGAGGGACAAAAGGTATGCCGGGCCTTTCCCATTCTTTGTTTACAATATCCGCCACCCGCTTGGGTATAGGAAAAGCTTCGGGGGGCACCGGGACCTCTAGGAACTTGTCCATCTTACATAATTTCTCTGGAATGACCAAATTGTCACAATCATCCAGAGTAGATAACACCTCCTTAAGCAGAGCGTGAAGATGTTCCAGTTTAAATTTGAATGTAATAACATCAGGTTCAGCTTGTTGAGAAATTTTTCCTGAATCTGAAATTTCTCCCTCAGACAAAACCTCCCTGGCCCCTTCAGACTGGTGTAAGGGCATGTCAGAACCATTATCATCAGCGTCCTCATGCTCTTCAGTATTTTCTAAAACAGAGCAGTCGCGCTTTCGCTGATAAGTGGGCATTTTGGCTAAAATGTTTTTAATAGAATTATCCATTACAGCCGTTAATTGTTGCATAGTAAGAAGAATTGGCGCACTAGATGTACTAGGGGCCTCTTGTGTGGGCAAGACTGGTGTAGACACAGAAGGGGATGATGCAGTACCATGCTTACTCCCCTCACTTGAGGAATCATCTTGGGCATCATTTTCTCTAAATTGTTTGTCACATGCATCACATCTATTTAAATGAGAAGGAACCTTGGCTTCCTCACATACAGAACATAGTCTATCTGATAGTTCAGACATGTTAAACAGGCATAAACTTGATAACAAAGTACAAAAAACGTTTTAAAATAAAACCGTTACTGTCACTTTAAATTTTAAACTGAACACACTTTATTACTGAATATGCGAAAAAGTATGAAGGAATTGTTCAATATTCACCAAAATTTCACCACAGTGTCTTAAAGCCTTAAAAGTATTGCACACCAAATTTGAAAGCTTTAACTCTTAAAATAACGGAACCGGAGCCGTTTTTATATTTAACCCCTATACAGTCCCTGGTATCTGCTTTGCTGAGACCCAACCAAGCCCAGAGGGGAATACGATACCAAATGACGCCTTCAGCAAGCTTTTTCTGTGTATCTGAGCTCCTCACACATGCATCTGCATGCCTTGCTTCCCAAAAACAACTGCGCATTAGTGGCGCGAAAATGAGGCTCTGCCTATGATTAGAGAAGGCCCCCAGTGAAAAAGGTGTCCAACACAGTGCCTGCCGTTTTTTTAACAAAATTCCCAAGATTAAAATAACTCCTCAAAGCTATAAACCATTAACCATGCTTATAAAATAATCGTTTTAGCCCAGAAAAATGTCTACCAGTCTTTAAAGCCCTTGTGAAGCCCTTAATTCATGTTAATAAAATGGCTTACCGGATCCCATAGGGAAAATGACAGCTTCCAGCATTACCAAGTCTTGTTAGAAATGTGTCATACTTCAAGCAGCTAAAGTCTGCACACTGTTCCCCCCAACTGAAGTTACTTCATCTCAACAGTCCTGTGTGGAAACAGCCATCGATTTTAGTAACGGTTGCTAAAATCATCTTCCTCTTACAAACAGAAATCTTCATCTATTTTCTGTTTCAGAGTAAATAGTACATACCAGCACTATTTTAAAATAACAAACTCTTGATTGAAGAATAAAACTACATTTAAACACCAAAAAACTCTTAACCATCTCCGTGGAGATGTTGCCTGTGCAACGGCAAAGAGAATGACTGGGGAAGGCGGAGCCTAGGGGGGATCATGTGACCAGCTTTGCTGGGCTCTTTGCCATTTCCTGTTGGGGAAGAGAATATCCCACAAGTAAGGATGACGCCGTGGACCGGACACACCTATGTTGGAGAAAACTGTACTATCAAAATACAGACAATGAAGGGCCTATGAAGACTGAGCAAAGGTTGGATTGTAGTATTTTGTTCGGCTAATCATGATGGCCATGTAGACCACCCATAACAGGGATGAAAGTGCTAAGAATAGTACTAATTGAAACAACCGATTTAGCCATGGGTGTTAGTCTAAGACCACTCAGCTTTTTTGGGGGTTTGGGTGCAGCTAATCATGAAGGCCAGATAGACCTGCCACCATTTGGTGTTGTAACAGGTATTAAACTGCAAAGAACAGTACTACTTAACACAACCTACTTACTATGGGTCCCAGAGCATAGGTTTGGTTATTATATTTTGTAAGGGTAATCATGCAGGCCATATAGACCTACACCGATAGGGTGAGTATGAGTAACAGCTATTAAAATGCGAAGGACATTACTAATTAACACAACATAGTTACCATGGGTCGCAGACCAAGAGCAGATGTCTTATTATTATATTTTGTATGGGTAATCATCAGGCCGTATAGACCTCACCAAATAGGGGGAGTTACAGAGATTAAAGTGCTAAGAATGGTAGTACTTAAAACACAACCTAGTTAAAATTGGTACCAGACCGCATGTCTTATTATTATATTTTTTCAGGGTAAACAGGCAGGCCATATAGAACACCCCCGATAGGGGGGGGGGGGGAAACAGGGATTAAAGTGCTAAGAAAAGTACTAATTAACACAAGCTAGTTGGGTCCAAGAACGCATGTTTAATTATTAGACTTTATTAGGGTAATTATATATCTAACAAATCTATCTATTTCTCTTCTATCGATTCTATCTAACTATGAATCTATGTATATCTATCTATCCTATCTATCAATCTATCTTCTGTCCGGGATGTTTTGAGACAGCCACTTTGGGAATGATAGTTGATTTAGGCCCATTATGGCTTAAAAGCAGATTCTGCAAAAAATATGTAATTTTCCATGGGAGTTTTGCCAGGGATCCCCCTCCAGCATGCGACAGTCCAGGTGTTAGTACCCTTGAAACAACTTTTCCATCACTATTGTGGCCAGAAAGAGTCCTTGTAGGTTTTAAAGTTCGCCTGCCTATTGAATTCAATGGCGATTCTCACGGATCGCGCGTTCGCGAACAATACTGGAAGTTGTATATTGATGTATATATGTCTATAAGGGATGTGCATTCATTTTCAGAAGAATCAAAGAAAATAACGAAAATTTTATTTTCTTTGCATAGCGAAGACACAACCATTTGAAAACAAAACATAAATGATAACGAAAATAAATGTGCATTATTTTCTTTTGTATTTTCATTTTTCATTTTTGGATGCTGCTTTTTATGATGCATGTAGGCTTTTGTCAATGTATGTATAGCAACTAATTGCAATTGTCAGTATATGGCCGGGTTTTAATACAATATATTTAATAATTATTCTTTAAACAAACCCCCAATAAAATGCATATACAAACAATACAATACTCCTTTCACCTGCGCACTATGGAGCTCTCGCTCTGTCTGCAACAAACTTACAGCAATTCATGACCTGTTTATATCAAATGCTTTCACCATTTTAGCAATTACAGAAACCTGGCTATCTCCTTCTGACACTGTTTCCATTGCTGCTCTCACACACGGCGGTCTTCACTTTAGCCATACCCCTAGGCAAGGTGAGAAACGTGGCGGCGGTGTTGGCATCCTGCTCTCCCCCTCCTGCACTTATCAATACCTACCTCAAATCCCATCTCTTTCCTTCTCCTCCTTTGAAGTCCACTGTATTCATCTGTTCTCCCCCCTATCCCTAAAAGTGGCAGTCATCTATCGCCCTCCTGGACCAACCTCCCAATTCTTTGACAACTTCGCTGCCTGGCTTCCTCACTTTCTCTCTTCAAATATACCAACCCTAATTCTTGGGGACTTCAACATTCCCATTGACAACCCATCTGCCCCTGCTACCTCTAAACTTCTTTCACTCACATCCTCCTTCGGTCTCTCACAATCCACCCCATTCCCGACTCACCGTGATGGACACTCCATCGACCTGGTATTTTCCTACCTCTGCTCTATATCTGACACCACCTGTCGCCCTTTTCCCATTTCAGACCATCACTTGGTCACCTATAATATTAATGCTACAGCTAAACCCACTTCTCCATCCCGCCCCCGCAGCTGTAGAAATACACATGCTGTGGATCCGCTCCAATTTTCAAAAATCATTCAAAATCTCCTCCCTCACACCTCCACTATAACCTGCCCTGATCTCGCTACAGCCCACTATAACAAAACTCTCTCATCTGCATTAGACACACTTGGCCCTCCCCAGCTGCGCAAAACACCACGCCGTCAGTTACAGCCCTGGCATGCTCAGCAAACACGCTATTTGCAAAAATGCTCCCGTACCACTGAGCGTGTCTGGAGGAAAACTCACTCTGAACCTGACTTCATACACTATAAGTTTATTCTTCGTTCATACACTTCCGCCCTTTACTTAGCCAAACAAACTTACTTCTCTTCTCTCATATCTACTCTTTCCTCAAACCCTAAACGACTCTTCTCCACCTTTAACTCTCTCCTCTACCCACCTGCTCCACCACCCCTGCCTGTCTTTAGTGCTCAAGACCTGGCTGACTACTTTTTAAACAAAACACATACTATCCGAAGCAACATCCCAACACCAACCTGCAATACTCCAACAACAGGCCCAATTACTCCCTCTGCCACCCTCTGTAACTTCCATCCAACCACTGAGAATGAAGTTTCTTCCTTACTATCTTCCTCACGCCTCACTACCTGCCCACTCGACCCTATCCCTTCCCATCTAATTCCCTCCCTATCTTCCACCCTCACTCCTGCTCTTACCCACATCTTCAACCTATCTCTCTCTACCGGCTCATTCCCATCTTCTTTCAAACACGCAAAAGTCACTCCCATACTCAAAAAACCCTCCCTCAACCCTAATTCTCCTGAAAGCTACCGCCCCATATCACTGCTTCCACTAACATCAAAACTCCTTGAAAAATTAGTTTATAATCGCCTAACCCACTTCCTGTCTGCCAACTCCTTGCTTGACCCACTACAATCCGGATTCCGCCCAGAACACTCAACTGAGACTGCCCTTACCAAGGTCACAAACGATCTTCTCTCTGCTAAAAATATTGGCCACTACTCTATACTCATCTTACTTGACCTCTCAGCTGCCTTTGACACAGTTGACCACCCCCTCCTCCTACAGACCCTCGGCTCTTTTGGCCTCTGTGAAACTGCTCTTTCCTGGATTCACTCCTATCTTTCTCACAGGTCTTTTTCTGTGTCACTTGCCGGCAACTCCTCCTCTCCTATGCCTCTGTCTGTTGGAGTACCTCAAGGATCTGTTCTGGGTCCTCTACTCTTCTCCATCTATACTTCTTCGCTAGGTAAACTTATCAACAGTTATGGTTTCAAATATCACCTCTATGCTGATGACACCCAGATCTACCTTTCCACCCCTGCTCTCTCTCCCTCTGTCCTCTCTCATGTCAGCAACTGCTTATCTGGTATTTCTTCCTGGATGGCCTCTCACCACCTAAAGATTAACATGTCCAAGACTGAGCTCCTTCTTATCCCCCCCTCAAGCTCTATGCCGACTTCTGACTTCTCTATCCCTGTTGACGGCATTACCATTTCCCCATCGCCCCAAGTCCGCTGCCTCGGAGTCACACTTGACTCAAACTTATCCTTCATCCCCCATATCCAATTGCTTTCTACATCCTGCCGCAATCATCTATGCAATATTTCTAAAATTCGCCCTTTTCTGAGCACTGACACCACAAAGCAAATAATCCACTCCCTTGTTATCTCCCGACTTGACTACTGCAACAACCTGCTCGCTGGCCTTCCTCTTTCCCGCCTCTCCCCCCTTCAATCCATCCTAAATGCCTCTGCCAGGCTGATCCACCTTTCCCGTCGAACTGTATCTGCTGCACCTCTCTGTGAGTCCCTTCATTGGCTCCCCATTCACAGCAGAATTAAATTCAAAATTCTCACCCTTACATACAAAACTCTCACCAACGCCGTTCCCCTCTACCTATCCTCTCTAATACACAAGTATACTCCAGCCCATCCACTAAGATCCAACAATGACCTGCTCCTTGCATCCGCAACTATCACCTCCTCTCATGCTAGACTGCAGGACTTCTGTCGTGCAGCACCTACCCTCTGGAACACTCTCCCTCGTGCTGTCAGGCTTTGCCCTAATCTTTCTTCCTTTAAATGCTCCCTGAAGACTTTTCTGTTCAGGGAAGCCTACCACCCAACTCAATAATAAATTTATTTCACTTACCTAATATTGCCCTCATCTAACTCTGTATTAACATCCTTCTCAATCTTGCAGTCCTCACCTCCTGTTTCCCAACCTCCTACCCTTCTAGATTGTAAGTTCCCATGGGAATAGGGCCCTCAATCCCTCCTGTATGTGCTTGTAAATTTTGTCCTGTATCTTACAAGTCTTGTATTGTTTTATTTAAATGAATTGTATCCATGGACAGCGCTGCGGAATATGTTGGCGCTTAATAAATAAAGTATAGTAATAATAATAATAATAATGTAAATTCCTAAATTCTTTATATTAGTTAAATTTATAAACACATTGAATTATATTTCTAGAAAACCAGATATGAACCAAACAATGTTTAAACTGTTACAATATTCTTTACAAAGCAAACCAAATTGTAACTTTATAATTACCCTTATTCACAATTGAATTACATTAAAATACCATAATGAAATACCAGAATCTTCTGTTATTAGCCAATAACTCTAGTCCAATGCTCAATATGGATTACCCATTTAATATGCTTACTTAATAACTACCAGGGATATAATCACAATAACCAGTTTATGTACAGTTCTGAAAGAGTTCACTATAATAATTGACTTATAAATCTGGAGAATAAAACCCTATCTAATAAATAAATTATTTTTGCAACAATGACTAGTTTAGACTATACAGGACTATGAAACACAAACTTAAAATACTTTAAATCTATTAACTGCAATTTGACTGTAACACTAATGAATGTATTTTCTTTAAAATATCAAATTATATACTTAACAAATTCTTATACTTTACCAGGTCATCAGTTTGAGAATTCAGTTAATATCAAAATATGTCTATCGTCATATGCTTAGAGGAATTATGCACATTTGTGAGAGAATTAATCTTGATAGTCTCTTATCCACAAAGAGTGTCCCAATGTATTAATCTTACAGAAAACTGTGTTCGCACACTGGTTTCTCTTAAAAGCAAAATGGCAGCAAGCAAGATTGCAACAGTTACCAGTCAATTTTTCCCCCCAAGATCCCTCTCTCTCTGTGCAAGGAGCTTTTTTGTCTGAGACAAGACTCCTCCTCATCTCTTAATCATTCGATAGATTTGGGTATGCACATTTCTCTTATTGGCTACTGGGAAATTTCATTTTCAACAGCCAAATGCCTTTTTGCTGTAATACCGGATTTAGGCCATCGGGGGCAGCAGACAGAGACAACAGTTTCATTCAAATATTGCTACAGTTAAATTATCCAATCTTATAAAATGTCTATCAAATACACCATTTCTTTATATTAATAAACCTTTCTAGTCATATTTTAATATACATGGATTACATTTTGTCATTTTTCCTGATTATTTTGATATGAAACATCAGTATTATTTCTAACATCATATTATTATATATTATTATTATCTTAAAATCCATATAAAATTGTGTTTGATTATTTCCTTATATTCATATAAAAACACAGCATATTACACACACACAGTACACCTCTTTCTGATTGCGTAAAAAATATTACACGATTTATGGGACAACCACACATGTATTTGTAAAATGCGTGAAAAAAATAAAAAGACTAGCTTACTAACATTGGACATTTTAAATTGACTGTATTGCTATTTAATAACTCAGCATATGTATCCCAATGTGTCCTTTAGATAACTGGAAGACAGAAAAAAAATATAAATATGTTACATATTTTTAAAGTGGGACTATTACAATTGCCATTCAATTCTCTACAATCTGAATTGCATTATATACATTTAATACAGTTTAAGGCATATATTTAATGTTTGAGATTTAAACATAAATTGTGATTCAAAAATTAGTTCAGATGTCCTAAGTGTACTTAGATCTCAGCAGGGATAATTTATCATGTAGATGGTAAAAACTACAATTCTTTGAGCATGTCTGTATATTTAAACATTCCCTGTGAGTTCATTATCCATCTTGGGCAGGAAGCCCATATATGGGCATACACTTCTGAGGCTCCATCATGCTAATATTTGCTTTGAAGTAACTGTCTGATCTAAGATTTGCAATACACAACCATATAGATGACAATCTTTTTGAAGTAATTTGTCTTTCTTTGAAATGATTGCCTGTACTTAACTAGACCAAATGTCTTCCCTTTGTTCTCACCTTGATGCATTGTAATTTCGCATATTGAGTGGGGGAGGATTGAATTGTGGTCAGCCAGGCATCTAATGTCTTACAAATAAATGAATCATCAGCCAATCGGAATTCGAGGGACGCCATCTTGGATGACGTCCCTTAAAGGAACAGTCATTCGTCGTTCAGTCGTCGGGCCGGATGGATGTTCCGCGCTGGAGGTCTTCAGGATCCTGCCGCTTCGCTCCGGATGGAAGACCATAGAAGATGCCGCCTGGATGAAGACTTCAATCGGATGGAAGATCCTCTTCTGCCCCGCTTGGATGAAGACTTTGACCGGATCATGGACCTCTTCAGCCCCCCGCTTGGGCTTGGATCAGGACATCGGAGGAGCTCTTCAGGACGGATCGGTGAACCTGGTATGGTGAAGACAAGGTAGGAAGATCTTCAGGGGCTTAGTGTTAGGTTTATTTAAGGGGGGTTTGGGTTAGATTAGGGGTATGTGGGTGGTGGGTTGTAATGTTGGGGGGGGGTATTGTATGTTTTTTTTTACAGGCAAAAGAGCTGAACTTCTTGGGGCATGCCCCGCAAAGGGCCCTGTTCAGGGCTGGTAAGGTAAAAGAGCTTTTAACTTTTTTAATTTAGAATAGGGTAGGGCATTTATTATTTTGGGGGTCTTTGTTATTTTATTAGGGGGCTTAGAGTAGGTGTAATTAGTTTAAAATTGTTGTAATAATTTTCTTATGTTTGTAAATATTTTTTTATTTTTTGTAACTTAGTTCTTTTTTATTTTTTGTACTTTAGCTAGTTTATTTAATTGTATTTATTTTTAGGAATTGTGTTTAATTAATTTATTGATAGTGTAGTGTTAGGTTAATTGTAGGTAATTGTAGGTAGTTTATTTAATTAATTTATTGATAGGGTAGTGTTAGGTTTAATTATATCTTAGGTTAGGATTTATTTTACAGGTAAATTTGTTATTATTTTAACTAGGTAACTATTTAATAGCTATTGTACCTGGTTAAAATAAATACAAAGTTACCTGTAAAATAAATATAAATCCTAAAATAGCTATAATATAAATATAATTTATATTGTAGCTATATTAGGATTTATTTTACAGGTAAGTATTTAGCTTTAAATAGGAATAATTTATTTAATAAGAGTTAATTTATTTCGTTAGATGTAAATTATATTTAAGTTAGGGGGGTGTTAGTGTTAGGGTTAGACTTAGCTTTAGGGGTTAATCCATTTATTATAGTAGCGATGATCTCCGGTCGTCAGATTAGGGGTTAATAATTGAAGTTAGGTGTCGGCGATGTTAGGGAGGGCAGATTAGGGGTTAATACTATTTATGATAGGGTTAGTGAGGCGGGTTAGGGGTTAATAACTTTATTATAGTAGCGGTGCGGTCCGCTCGGCAGATTAGGGGTTAATAAGTGTAGGCAGGTGTCGGCGACGTTGAGGGGGGCAGATTAGGGGTTAATAAATATAATATAGGGGTCGGCGGTGTTAGGGGCAGCAGATTAGGGGTACATAGGGATAATGTAGGTTGCGGCGGTTTACGGAGCGGCAGATTAGGGGTTAAAAAAAATATGCAGGGGTCAGCGATAGCGGGAGCGGCAGATTAGGGGTTAATAAGTGTAAGGATAGGGGTGTTTAGACTCGGGGTACATGTTAGAGTGTTAGGTGCAGACATAGGAAGTGTTTCCCCATAGGAAACAATGGGGCTGCGTTAGGAGCTGAACGCTGCTTTTTTGCAGGTGTTAGGTTTTTTTTCAGCTCAAACAGCCCCATTGTTTCCTATGGGAGAATCGTGCACGAGCACGTTTTTGAGGCTGGCCGCGTCCGTAAGCAACTCTGGTATCGAGAGTTGCATTTGCGGTAAAAATGCTCTACGCTCCTTTTTTGGAGCCTAACGCAGCATTTGTTTGAACTCTCGATACCAGAGTTAAATTTATGGTGCGGCCAGAAAAAAGCCAGCGGAGCGTTAACAGCCCTTCTACCGCCAAACTCCAAATCTAGGCCTTAGAGTCTAACCAGGATTAAATAAAGGAAGATGTGCAGACCCTAACAGATCAAGTTTCCTCCCAACAAGACACAATCATATTGCTCCAAGAAAAATTGGAGGATTTAGAAAATTAGAGCAGACGCAAGAACATAACAATTAGAGGGGTCCCTGAGGATGTACTCCCCGAGATTTTCCAGTTTATCTACAGTCTCTATTTCAACAGATCAAGGAATCCTCATGTACCACAGACATTCAATGGGTGCGAGTCCACAGGTCTCTCCGTCCTAAACCTCCCGATTCAGCACCCCTCAGAGACATAATTATTTGATTCAAGATTTTTTTGGAAAAAGAAATGTTGCTAAACCAGTCAAGGAAACTACAGCCGGTCAGATTCAGAGGAAATGTTTTACAGTTTTATCAGGACCTTGCCTCTCAAACACTGCAACGCAGAAAAGAATTTGGTCCCCTCACTACATTACTCCGCAACAAAAAAATCCCATATCGTTGGGATTTTCCCACCCAAATCTGGGTACTTCGGAATAACACCCATTTGACATGCAGATCTCCAGAGGCTACCATTCCCTTCTGCAAAACATTGGGGATAGACCTCCCAACCAATGCTATGACACAGGATCAAAGCCCTACTCCACAACCTGGAAACAAAAAGGCCTCACCCACATCCTGGAATACTGTCAGCAATAAACAAATTAGAAAATCTACTACATCGCAAGCACCGAACAATGTCTCTAAGACTCTTTCGCCATCCACACAACGTATGGAAGCTGAGACATACAAGGACTCAACACAATGATCCCGCCGGAGGCCTACTTCTCCCGATAGATGAGGACTTGATAAGTATACCCCAAAAATTTGTAGTGTATTTTGTCTGTCTCTTTATCAGATTACAGCCGCTAAAGAAATGCCTTTGTATGACTTCAGTTTATTTTGATGTTATATTAATAATTTATGTCAAAATATCACGCCACATTTTGACTGACAAATTTGGATGTATAGTAAATATTAGATGTAGCATTGAAAGACCTAAACACAGGGCCTAGTCTGTTTTCTCTCCTATCATATTACCTCTTTAAATGTTTGTGGCCACTGCGGTACTGCTTCTGTATGGCTTTATCTTGATGCTATAACAAATAGTCAATGCCAAACTGCCGCCTCACATTTAATCTGCCGAAAATGTATGTATTGTAAATGTTAGATGTTGCTTAGTGAGACTTAATCACAGCGCCTAGTTTTAGTTTTAGCTTGGTTACTCTTATACTATATTCAATGTTTCACTTCTCAGTTATATTAGCTATTTGCGGTGTCCTGATGGACTAATATACCGCAGACAACGTATGGGAAAAATCATTTTATTTGATATAAATAATCACCTAGGGCCAACTGCATCCCCCCCCCCAAGTTCTGCTCTCAATAATGGCCTATATTAGGAAGAGAGCTTATAATTTGTTAGTTTTATTTTTTAGAGTAAGTTGGTTTTGTTTATTTTACTTGCCTAACATGACATCAAACTTTTATAGATTGTTTTATTTTTACCTGTTATGTTTTCAAAATGATGCAACTTCTGAATGTACATTTCTGTTTTTCACTGATCATCTCATGCTGTAATGACCCAAATAACACTTATGATTGAGTGAACAAAAGTTATAATAAAGTCTCCTTATTTCTTAAATTTCTGTAAATATAGTTTGAACATTTAGCATTGCTGAGATATATATATATAGTGTTCCTTACGAATTACCCCTTATATTATAACTTAACATAAGGGGATGTGAGTAAGGGTTTAATATTGATACAAAGCTTATATATTGCCATTCCTTTAAGCAACAAAGTAAACTTTAGTACTCAGTACAAGTATGACAAGATATATATAAACTAGTTAACATAGATTTATATGACATTGGTGATTCGTGTGTTAATTGCGCAGTAAATGTATATACAAGTAAGACTCTCTGCAGATTATAGCAAACATATATCACAATGCAGTCTCAGTACAAACTCTGTACTCACGAGGAGAATGGAGGATGCGGTCTGAGATCGGTTGAGACCGGAAGCAGCTGATGGTGACGTCCCCCGGTGTTCTGTGAGGCTGTCAGGTCTGGAGATAGAGTGCAGTAGCAGTGGTAACCGCATAGGAAGCAGGGAGAGTGTTGTCAGAAAACACTGAGCAACAAGGTAGGCAGAAACTGCAGGAGATATCCAGCTGAGGGCAATCCCTTAGTAGAAGGGGGAGGGTAACAGCTGAGTTCAGAAGCAGTGTAAGACAGGCTGATACAAGGGTGTGACCAGAATACCAAGCAATGTATTCTGGGAGCACCTAGACTTTGTAGGATTATGGGATAAATGTCTTAAAGGCACAGTACACATTACAGATCACCCCTCCAAAGATGAACACCACTGGGGTTCATGGATGAGGACGTTCAGGATTCCGCTGATGAAATAAGGTAACCAAACGTGGAGCAGATAAATTTGAAGCCAGCTCCCAAGAATCGTCGTCAGAGGTGTATCCCTTTCAACAAATTAGATATTGTAATCTCCCAGACACCTTTCAGGAATCCAGGATACTCTGTACTTCAAATTCACGTTCTGGCTCAATGGGAGGTACCACAGGCAACTGATCCACCACTGTTCGTAATGATTTGTACGGTTTCAAGAGGGACACATGGAAAGTGGGGTGTATTTTATAGTGACTAAGCAGCTCCAAAGTTACAGCATTTTGATTGATCACTTTTTGCACAGGAAAAGGTCCTATGAAGAACCTATTAAATTTTATCGAGGGAGCAGTCAAACATAGGTGCTTTGTGGACAACCATACCAGATCTCCTGGTTTGTACTCGGGTGACGGTTGGCGCCGTAAATCATAAAACTTTTTCTGTCTGTCTTTTGATGCCTTTATGTGATTTGCAGTTATAGTGAAGGTTTCAGCAATAGTATTAACCAAGTCATTAATGACTGGGGAACTATTTTCTCTTTGCTCAAGATAATTGAAAGTGGGATGAAACCCAAAGTTGGTAAAAAAAGGGGTACTTTTGATTGAAGAGTTCAAGGAATTATTGTGAGCAAATTCTGCCAATGGCAGTAGATCTGCCCAATTATCTTGTTGTTGAGTGGAAAAACATCTTAGATACTCTTCTAACCATTGATTTGTGCGCTCAGATTGGCCATTTGTCTGTGGATGGAAGGAGGTACTCAAGCGTCTAGTAATGTTTCTACAAAGATCCTTCCATAAGTTTGAGGTAAATTGGGTTCCTCTGTCAGTTATTATAGTCAGAGGTAACCCATGTAATTTGAAAACATTCTGAATGAATAAAGACGCAGTTTCCAAAGAAGTTGGTAACTTGTGGTACGGAATAAAATGGCACATCTAGGAAAAAAGATCTACCACTACTAAGATGGTATTGAAAGATTTAGATGGTGGTAGATCCACAATAAAATCAGCTGCTATATGCGTCCATGGCCTTTCTGGGATGGGCAAAGAAAGTAGCTGTCCATAAGGTTTTTTGCCTATTAATTTTACATGTGGAACACGTTTCACAATGAGTGACATATTCTTGTACATCATTCCTCATTTTAGGCCACCAATAATTGTGTTTAACCAAATCATAAGTATGTTGTATACCCGGGTGACCTGATAACTGTGAGTCATGAAAGGTTTGTAGGATAGTTTGTCTTTTCTGTGGAGGAACATATATGTTATCTCCATTGTAGTATAAACCATCTGTTTTTCTAATTAAACTATCCTTTGGGTAGGTTACATCAAGAAGCTGTTCGCTTTTGAGTTGTAATTCTGCTGGAATGGTTACTCCAATGCAAGGGGTAAAACATTCTCTTGGTATCACGGAACCAAATGAAGGTTTAATCTGAGGTTTTTCCATAAGTCTGGATAGAATGTCAGCTTTTTTATTTTTACTCGCAGGTCTATATGCGAGTATATACGAAAAGCGAGAGAAAAATAAACTCCAACGCACCTGCCGTGCTGTCAATGTCTTATGTGTCTTCAAGTATTGGAGGTTTCTGTGGTCTGTAAAAATTTGTATAGGATGTTCTTTACCCTCCAAAAGATGTCTCCATTGTTCTAGAGCTGACTTCATGGCTAACAATTCTTTTTCTCCTATATGATAGTTAAGTTCTGATGAAGTTAACACCCTAGAAGAATATGCCACAGGGTGTATAGGAGCTGAGCTAGTTTCTTGTTGAGATAAAATTGCACCAATTGCATATTCAGAAGCATCTATTTCTAGAATATAGTGATATTTTGGATTAGGGTATTGCAGTATAGGTGCTGTGGTGAAACTGTTTTTTAATGTTTGGAAAGCTTGATCAGCTTTTTGTGTCCAAAGGAAATGTATAGTACTCTTAGTTAACGATGTTAGAGGTTTGGATATTGAAGCAAAGTTTTTAATAAATTTCCTATAGAAATTTGAGAAACCGAGAAATTTTTGAACATCTTTCTTGGTTTTAGGTGTTGGCCAGTCTTGGATAACCTGTACTTTTCCATTATCCATGGATATACCATCTGGTGTTATATGGTAACCTAGGAAGGTTATATCCTGGCTATGGAAGATTCATTTTTCAAGTTTGACATAGAGATGGTGAGCTTGTAATCTGGAAAGAACTTTCCTTACATGCATTACATGTTCCTGTA
Source organism: Bombina bombina (assembly GCF_027579735.1). Lineage (NCBI taxonomy): Eukaryota > Metazoa > Chordata > Amphibia > Anura > Bombinatoridae > Bombina > Bombina bombina. Next base: position 61,000,991 of record NC_069502.1, on the reverse strand, counting down.
GGTTTGATGAATAAATTAAAATATCATTTAAATAGATCACAATGCAGATATCCAAAAGATCTCTAAAAATATCATTGATAAATCTCTGAAAGGTTGCGGGAGCATTACATAGCCCAAAGGTCATCACAGTATATTCATACAACCCATATCGCGTTCTAAAAGCAGTGAGCCACTCATCTCCTGGTCTCATGCGAATAAGGTTGTACGCCCCTCTTAGATCTAACTTAGTATAGACAGTTGCTCCCTTCAACCTTTCAATCAGTTTAGGTATCAGGGGCAAGGGGTATCTATTTTTGACTGTTCTTTAATTAAGTTCCCTATAGTCTATTATAGGTCTTAAACTTTGATCTTTATTACGTACAAAGAACATCCCTGCTCCTGCAGGTGATGTCGAGGGACGTATAAACCCTTTACGCAAATTATCTGTCAGATATTTTTATAGTTCCAATAATTCAGGTTCTGAGAGGGGGAAAATATGACCATAAGGTATGTCAGAACCTGGTATCAAATCTATTGGACAGTCATAAGATCGATTGGGAGGTAAATTTTCTGCCTCCTTTTTACTAAAAACAAGCTCAAAATCAGTGTATTCAGGTGGTATAGGATGTTCCGCCACCATCATGATTGTAAAATTCTGGTTACAAGTGTTTTCACAGTATTCAGATTTAAATGTGACACTACTTGTTTGCCAGTTAATGGTAGGTTGATGCAATCTCAACCATTGTAATCCCAGAACCACTGGGAAAATAGGAGATGTTAAAACATCAAAAGAAATATATTCTTTATGGTCATTAGATATCATAAGTAAAGGTATTGTCTCATGTGTTATGGGACCTGATTCTAGATGATTGTCATCAATTAAATGTACTGACACAGGTATAGTTTTTTAAATTAAGGGTATTTTATTAATCTTATTTATATCAGAATCAATATATGACATGAAAGCTCCTGAGTCAATAACAGCGTCAAGCGGATGCTGATGGTGTTCCCACTGTAGAAAAATAGGACATTTTGTATAAGTCAATTGTTTATTAGGAAAAGAGAAAATCAATGTTGTGTCATGTCCCTTACCTTTCTTAGGTTTTTGAAGGACAGGACAACTTGAGACTTCATGCTCCTTGGAAGCGCAGTACAGGCATAGATGGTTTTCTTTTCTTCTTTGCTTTTCTTCAAATGATAGAGGGCCCCTTATTACCCCTATATCCATAGGCTCGTCACCTAGCCTTCCTGGAGTGGGGTTTGTGTGTGCATCTCTATGTCTGGTTGGATTATCTACAGTGTACCTTTCTCTTTTCCTTTCTCTTATCCTATGGTCTATTTTAATAACTAAATGCAGCAGCTGCTCCAAATCTTCTGGGATATCCATTCTGGCTAGTTCATCTTTAATGAGCTCAGAAAGTCCCAGTCTGAAAAGATTTCTTAATGATATAAGATTCCATTCTGAATCTTTTTGCCAAATCTTAAATTCAGATATATAGTCTTCTACAGCTCTCTTGTTTTGTATTAATGCTCTCAATTTTGTGTCTGCAGTGAGCTGTCTGTGTGGATCCTCATACAGAGTAGATAAGGCTTTAAAGAATTCATTTGAAGAATTTAGTATAATATCATTCTGTTCATATAAACTGTCTGCCCATGCTCTGGGCTCTCCTCTTAAGTAAGAAATAATTGTTAGAACCTTGGTTCTTTCATTTTGAAATGTTTTAGGTTTCAAGGAAAAAAAAAGTGTGCAAGAGTTAAAAAACTGTCTGTATTGTTGTCTATTCCCTGAGAATATATCAGGAGGACTGACAGGAGGCTCTGGAATTGTTTCAGAGTGAGGTTGCATTTTATTCAAACCTTCAGTAATTATTCCCTTAAGTGTTTGATTCTCAACTTGCAATTCTCTCAGCCCTTGACTAAGCTGATCTACTCTTTGTCCTAAATTTAGTACTTGGTTATATAACTCCTGTGGATCCATCATTCTTTTTTAGGGCTTGGTATTTCCTGTAATGACCCAAATAACACTTATGATTGAGTGAACAAAAGTTATAATAAAGTCTCCTTATTTCTTGAATTTTATATATATATATATATATATATATATATATATATATATATATATATATAGTGTTCCTTACGAATTACCCCTTATATTATAACTTAACATAAGGGGATGTGAGTAAGGGTTTAATATTGATACAAAGCTTATATATTGCCATTCCTTTAAGCAACAAAGTAAACTTTAGTACTCAGTACAAGTATGACAAGATATATATAAACTAGTTAACATAGATTTATATGACATTGGTGATTCGTGTGTTAATTGCGCAGTAAATGTATATACAAGTAAGACTCTCTGCAGATTATAGCAAACATATATCACAATGCAGTCTCAGTACAAACGCTGTACTCACGAGGAGAATGGAGGATGCGGTCTGAGATCGGTTGAGACCGGAAGCAGCTGATGGTGACGTCACCCGGTGTTCTGTGAGGCTGTCAGGTCTGGAGATAGAACGTAGTAGCAGTGGTAACCGCACAGGAAGCAGGGAGAGTGTTGTCAGAAAACACTGAGCAACAAGGTAGGCAGAAACTGCAGGAGATATCCAGCTGAGGGTAATCCCTTAGTAGAAGGGGGAAGGTAACAGCTGAGTTCAGAAGCAGTGTAAGACAGGCTGATGCAAGGGTGTGACCAGAATTCCAAGCAATGTATTCTGGGAGCACCTAGACTTTGTAGGATTATGGGATAAATGTCTTAAAGGCACAGTACACATTACACATGCTCGAGTATTGTACCAGCATATATCTAAGTATTCAGATAAACCTTACACCCTTACTTCACGTCCATGTTATGACTACGTAGTGAAGCCACACCACACCTGACCCTCTTGACCCAAAATGTTAAGGGATTTAACTCACCGCAAAAAAGATCAAAAGCCTTTTCAGACATAGGTAGACGCAATATTAATATACAATTCCTTCAGGAAACACATTTCAAGAAACATAAAGAACCCAAATATTTTGGGAAAACTTTTAATACACACTTTCACAGCTCAGGCTTGAGTAAAAAAAATGGAGTGAGCATTCTCATAAACAAATCTCCCCCATTAGTGCTAGACCGAAAAGTAGTGGATAAAGAGGGACGGTTCCTAGGACTAATTGGCATGTTACATGGAAGGCCGATCACACTTGTCAACATATATGCTCCAAATACCAACCAACTACCCTTCTTCCGTAGCATGTTTCAAAGTTTTTTTAGATATAGCTAAAAGCACAATATTCCTAGCTGGAGATTTTAATGTCCCCCTACAACCTCACATTGACATCTCTAACCCTAAGATCCAAATTTCTCGTAGACTTACCAAAACTTTATGGAACGGTAAAAGGGACATGAACTTATACGATACTTGGAGATTTATACACTATAACAAACAAGACTACACCTTTTTCTCCCACCCTAATAAATCTTATAGTCGGCTAGACTATCGCCTAGATTTAGAGTTCTGTGTTAGCCGTAAAAACCTCCTAACGCTGGTTTTGGGCTACCGCTGGTATTTAGAGTCGTGTAAGTAAGGGTCTAATGCTCACTTTCCAGCCGCAACTTTTCCATACTGCAGATCCCTTTACGCCATTTGCGTATCCTATCTTTTCAATGGGATCTTTCTAATGCCGGTATTTGGAGTCATGGCTGAAGTGAGCGTTAGAAATCTAACGACAAAACTCCAGCCGCAGAAAAAAGCCAGGAGTTAAGAGCTTTCTGGGCTAACGCCGGTTCATAAACCTCTTAACTACTGTGCTCTATAGTACACTAACACCCATAAACTACCTATGTACCCCTAAACCGAGGTCCCCCCACATCGCCGCCACTCTATTAAATTTTTTTAACCCCTAATCTGCCGACCGCACAGCGCCGCCAGCTACGTTATCCTTATGTACCCCTAATCTGCTGCCCCTAACACCGCCGACCCCTATATTATATTTATTAACCCCTAATCTGCCCCCAAAACGTTGCCGCCACCTACCTACAATAATTAACCCCTAATCTGCCGACCGGACCTCACCGCTACTCTAATAAAGTTATTAACCCCTAATCCGCCTCAATAACCCTATAATAAATAGTATTAACCCCTAATCTGCCCTCCCTAACATCACCGACACCTAACTTCAAGTATTAACCCCTAATCTGCCGACCGGACCTCGCCGCTACTCTATTAAATGTATTAACCCCTAAAGCTAAGTCTAACCCTAACACTAACACCCCCTAAGTTAAATATAATTTTTATCTAACGAAATAAATTAACTCTTATTAAATAAATTAATCCTATTTAAAGCTAAATACTTACCTGTAAAATAAATCCTAATATAGCTACAATATAAATTATAATTATATTGTAGCTATTTTAGGATTAATATTTATTTTACAGGCAACTTTGTATTTATTTTAACCAGGTACAATAGCTATTAAATAGTTAATAACTATTTAATAGTTACCTAGTTAAAATAATTACAAAATTACCTGTAAAATAAATCCTAACCTAAGTTACAATTAAACCTAACACTACACTATCAATAAATTAATTAAATACAATACCTACAAATAAATACACTTAAATAAACTAACTAAAGTACAAAAAATAAAAAAGAACTAAGTTACAAAAAATAAAAAAATATTTACAAACATTAGAAAAATATTACAACAATTTTAAGCTAATTACACCTACTCTAAGCCCCCTAATAAAATAACAAAGCCCCCCAAAATAAAAAAATGCCCTACCCTATTCTAAAATAAAATTAGAAAAGCTCTTTTACCTTACCAGCCCTTAAAAGGGCCTTTTGTGGGGCATGCCCCAAAGAAAACAGATCTTTTTGCATGGAAAAAAAAAACATACAATACCCCCCCCCAACATTACAACCCACCACCCACATACCCCTAATCTAACCCAAACCCCCCTTAAATAAACCTAACACTAAGCCCCTGAAGATCTTCCTACCTTATCTTCACCACGCCGGGTATCACCGATCGGTCCAGGCTCCGATGTCCTGATCCAAGCCCAAGCGGGGGCTGAAGACGTCCATCCTCCGGCTGAAGTCTTGATCCAAGCCAGAGCGGGGGCTGAAGACGTCCATCCTCCGGCTGAAGTCTTGATCCAAGCGGCGGCTGAAGAAGTCCATAATCGGGCAGAAGTCTTCATCCTATCCGGGCAGAAGAGGAGATCAGGACCGGTAGACATCTTCATCCAAGCGGCATCTTCTATGTTCTTCCATCCGACGACGAGCTCCATCTCCAAGACCTCCAGCGCGGATCCATCCTCTTCTTCCGACGACTAGACGACGAATGAAGGTTCCTTTAAGGGACGTCATCCAAGATGGCGTCCCTCGAATTCCGATTGGCTGATAGGATTCTATCAGCCAATCGGAATTAAGGTAGGAAAATTCTGATTGGCTGATGGAATCAGCCAATCAGATTGAACTCTAAATACCAGCGGTATTTAAAAGGTGCGGGGAAAAAAAAGCATGCGTAGCTAACGCACCCCTTTGGCCGCAGAACTCTAAATCTAGCCGTATATATTTACAAACCAACAAGGCTTATTCTATGTCACTAAATGTGATATCACCCCTACTTTCTGGTCGGACCATTCCTCTGTCCAATTACAATTTACATGGCTGAATGTCCCTTCCTCCCCACATCAGTGGAAACTTGATGATACCTTATTAGAACACCCTGAATTAGTCACTAAACTTACAAGAATCATTGAAGAGTATTTTAGTCTCAATTCGACCTCAGTCAACAATAAATACATATTATGGAATTGACCACGGAATACACACGCCTAGACTATGCACTAAAAAGGTCCCCTTCTGACATCAACATATTGACAGACCTACAAACTAACAGTATGTTTTACTTTGAAAACAACAGAGCAGGCAAACTCTTAGTTAGGGCTTTAAAGAAGAAGAAGTTTAAATCATACATCTATGAACTCAATGACCAGCAAAAGAGACCTATACAAACTACCCCAGAGATCCTACAATCTTTCCACAAATACTACACCTCTTTGTATAACCTTAAGACAGATAACCCATCACCAGACTACTTAGCCAACATGTCAGATTATATCAAAAACTGTACACTACCGAAATTGACTGATGACTAGTGATGTTGCGAATAGTTCGCCGGCGAATAGTTCCCGGCGAACATAGCATGTTTGCGTTCGCCGCAGCGGGCGAACATATGTGATGTTCGATCCGCCCCCTATTCTTTATCATAGAGTAAACTTTGACCCTCTACCTCACAGTCAGAAGACACATTACAGCCAATCAGCAGCAGACCCTCCCAGACCCTCCCACCTCCTGGACAGCATCCATTTTAGATTCATTTGGAAGCTGCATTCTTAGTGAGAGGAGGGACAGTGTAGCTGCTGCTGATTTAATAGGGAAATCGATAGCTAGGCTAGTGTATTCAGTGTCCACTACAGTCCTGAAGGACTCATCTGATCTCTGCTGTAAGGACAGCACCCCAAAAAGCCCTTTTTAGGGCTAGAACATCAGTCTGCTGTTTTTTTTTTTTTTTTCCTGTGTAATCTAATTGCAGTTGCCTGCCTGCCAGCGTGTGTGTCAGGCTCACAGCGTATACTGTGCCCACTTGCCCAGTGCCACCACTCATATCTGGTGTAACATTTAAAAAAAACAACACTTTTTTGACTGTGAAATAATAGCAGACAGCTGCCAGTACCCAAGATGGCCGCCAATAAGGCAGATGGGGAGGGTTAGAGAGCTGTTTTGGGGGGGATCAGGGAGGTTGGTGGCTAAGGGGGGATGCTACACCACAGCATATGTAAATATGCTAAAACAAATAAAAAAAAAATTTAAAATTTTATCGGTTCGCATCTGGTGGTAAAATGGTGGCATGAAATATACCAAAATGGGCCTAGATAAATACTTTGGGTTGTCTACTACACTACACTTAAGCTAAAATTAACTCTACAAGCTGCCTACATGCTCCCTAATTAACCCCTTCACTGCTGGGCATAAAACAAGTGTGGTGCGCAGTGGCATTTAGCAGCCTTCTAATTACTAAAAAGCAACGCCAAAGCCATATAAGTCTGCTATTTCTGAACAAAGGGGATCCCAGAGAAGCATTTACAACCATGTATGCCATAATTACATAAGTTGTTTGTAAATAATTTCTGTGAGAAACCAAAAGTTTGTGAAAAAGTGAACAATTTTTTTTTATTTGATCGCATTTGGCGGTGAAATGGTGGCATGAAATATACCAAAATGGGCCTAGATCAATACTTTGGGTTGTCTACTACACTACACTTAAGCTAAAATTAACTCTACAAGCTGCCTACATGCTCCCTAATTAACCCCTTCACTGCTGGGCATAAAACACGTGTGGTGCGCAGTGGCATTTAGCAGCCTTCTAATTAGCAAAAAGCAATGCCAAAGCCATATAAGTCTGCTATAATGGCATGTCTGGCACACAGTGTTGGGGCAAGGGTCCATCTGACCACTGATACCTGGTCTGCAAAGCATGGTCAGGGCAGGTATATCACCTACACTGCGCACTGTGAAGCGGGCGTAACCCTTACACTACCTGATCGATACAACATCATACCTGATGTTTTAAAGCACATTATTCCAAACAATTTAGGAATGTTAGGTGATTTATGCCCTTTATGGATTAAAAACAGACTCTGCATCAACTATGTAATTTTCCATGGGAGTTTTGCCATGGATCCCCCTCCGGCATGCCCCAGTCCAGGTGTTAGTCCCCTTGAAACAACTTTTCCATCACTATTGTGGCCAGAAAGAGTCCCTGTGGGTTTTAAAATTCGCCTGCCTATTGAAGTCTATGGCGGTTCGCCCGGTTCGCCTGTTCGCAAACTTTGGGGAACTTCGCGTTCGCCGTTCGTGAACCCAAATCCAGCCTCAGAGAACAACTCAACCAACAGGTAGCAGACTACCTCGCCTTAACTACAGATCTTGACACTCTGAGGAGCAATGAACCCCTTGACTACTGGGTGTGCAGGCTTGACCTGTGGCCTGAGCTATCCCAATTTGCAATCAAACTTCTGGCCTGCCCCGCTTCAAGTGTCCTGTCAGAAAGGACCTTCAGTGCAGCAGGAGGTATTGTCACTGAGAAGAGATGTCGCCTAGGTCAAAAAAGTCTTGATTACCTCACCTTTATTAAAATGAATGAGGGATGGATCCCGAAGGGACTGACATTGGGCGATACATTCGAGTAAAAAATGCTTGGTGAGATGAGCTGCCTTGGGCTAAAAATGGTCCTCACGCTGCTGTATTTTATCTTCGAATGCTGGATGACTTGCGTGACTTATCCTCCAACTACTAGGGTTCAAGCCGCAATGTTTTAGGGCACTTAGGGATTAAACTGCTAAGAATAGTACTACTTAACACACCACTCATATCTGGTGGCACAGTAGATTGCACGCGCAGTGCTCCAAATTTGAAGTAGGAGGACCGACCAAGCATCTTTTTCCATCTCCCGGTTCCTAAAATCCATGCCATATACACGTCCCCTGATAGGGGACACCGCAGTTGAAGGTACATGGCCGAAATTTCTTTGCACAAAAGGCAATCCCCAACCTGTACTCGATTGCAAAAGGAAGTAACCTTACCATGGGTCTCAGACCGCACGTCTTGTAAAATCCTCTGTCTGGGAAATTATCTATCTATCTATCAAATCTATCTATTTATCTATCAAATCTATCTATCTATCTATTGTATCTCTCAAATGTATCTAGTGCATCTATTGATCTATCTATCTATCTATCTAATCTATGTATCTATCTATCTATCTATCTATCTATCTATCAAATCTATCTATCTCGTGGCCGGACCGACCAAGCACCTTTTTCCATCTCCCGGTTCCTAAAATCCATGCCATATACACGTCCCCTGATAGGGGACGTAACAGGTATTAAACTGATAAGAATAGTACTACTTGACAGACCACTCATATCTGGTGGCACAGTAGATTGCACGCGGTCCTCTGCCAAAATGCAGACGGACATTTGGCAGACGGACGTTTGGCAGACGGACATTTGGCCGACAGACAGAAAGCTAAAGAATGTTCCAATTTCGGCCGAGGGCAGATACACAGAGTGCTCTGTTCTAATCAGAGCCTCGGGTGCCGCAACTGCCTCTGGGAACCTTACCATGGGTCACAGACCGCACGTCTTGTTATAATTCTCTGTCTGGGAAATTATCTATCTATCTATCAAATCTATCTATTTATCTATCAAATCTATCTATCTATCTATCAAATGTATCTATTGCATCTATTGATCTATCTGTCTAATCTATGTATCTATCTATCTATCTCGTGGCCAGACCGACCAAGCATGTTTTCCATCTCCCGGTTACTAAAATCATCTCCGGGTTCCTAAAATCGATGCCATACCTGTACTCGATTGTGCAAAAGGAAGTAATGGCATATGGGGTCTTTCATGCTGTTGTGCCTGTTGAGCGTCGGGGACCCTCGTATAAAAAGGCTGAAGGAGGACGACCTGTACTGGGTGTCCAAGCATCTTTTTCCATCTCCCAGTTCCTAAAATTATCTCCGGGTTCCTAAAATCAATGCCAGTGTACATTTAAAAAAAATAAAAATACATTTTTGACTGTGAACCATCAGTCTGGTTTTTTGTGTCAGGCTCACAGCGTATACTGTGCCCACTCACAGTAGCTTGCACGCATAGTAGCACTAATTGAAAAAAAAATGACAGGCAAAGGCAGGCCAACCCACAGGGGCCGTTGGGGTCGTGGTGCTGTGATTCCCTTTGGCCATAGAATAATACCGAGTGTTAGGCCACGTACCATGAACACGAAAAGTTCTGATGAAATAGTTGACTTTATAACACAGAACACCCAATCTTCTACAGCTTCCACTAGTAACCTTGACGCACCATCCTCCTCCAGCTTAGCTTCTGGCACCTCTCAACTTACCACTCGCCTGCCTGCCGTCACCACCGACACTAGCACCACAGCTGCCTCACTTGTTCTGTCAGAGGAGTTATGTACACCTCAGTGTGAAGAAATGAGTGATGCGCAACCATCATTGACAGAGGATGTAGATAACTGTGATATGTCTCAGTCAGGCAGCATTACAGACATGGACGATGCACGGTGTGATGATGATGATGTACCCGCTGTTGCTTCCGTTGTTGAGTTGTCAGATACAAGTGAAGGGGTTGATGATGACGATGCGTCCGTGGATGTCACGTGGGCGCCTGGTAGAAGAGATGAAGAACAGGTGGAAAGTTAAGATGGGGAGACAGAGAGGAGCAGGAGGAGGAGACGAGTTGGAAGCAGAGGGAGGTCATCGCAAGGAGCTAGTGGCACAGTAAGACAGCATGCATCGGCACCCGGGGTCAGCCAGACAGCACGCCAATCAACACATGCTGTTGCCACCACCAGAATGCCGTCATGGCAGAGCTCAGCAGTGTGGTATTTGTTTTATGTGTCTGCCTCTGACAACAGCAATGCCATTTGCAACCTGTGCCAAAAGAAACTGAGTCATGGGAAGTCCAACACCCACCTAGGTACAACTGCTTTGCGAAGGCACATGATCTCACATCACAAACGCCTATGGGATTAACACATAAGGACAAGCAGCACACAAACTCAAAACTGCCATCCTCCTCCTGGTCCAGCATCTTCAGCCATGTCAACCACTGCTGTGCTCCTTGCCCCCTCTCAACCATCCACCAATCCGTCTCTCTTCTGGAGCAGTTCATACTCATCTGCCCACAGTCAGGTGTCTGTCAAGGACATGTTTGAGCGTAAGAAGCCAATGTCACCAAGTCACCCCCTTGCCCGGTGTCTGACAGTTGGCTTGTCTGAACTCTTAGCCCGCCAGCTTTTACCATACAAGCTGGTGGAATCTGAGGCGTTCAAAAAATTTGTAGCTATTGGGACACCGCAGTGGAAGGTACCCGGCCAAAATTTCTTTGCACAAAAGGCAATCCCCAACCTGTACTCAATTGTGCGAAAGGAAGTAATGGCATGTCTGGCACACAGTTTTGGGGCAAGGGTCCATCTGACCACTGATAGCTGGTCTGCAAAGCATGGTCAGGGCAGGTATATCACCTACACTGTGCATTGGGTAAACCTGCTGACGGCTGCCAAGCATGGAATGCCTGGCTCTGCAGAGGAGTTGGTGACACCGCCACGACTTGCAGGCAGGCCTGCTGCCACCTCCTCCTCTACTCCTCCTACTCCATCCTCTTCCATAACCTCCTCGGCTGAGTCCTCTTCTGCTGTTGCGTCTTGCTTCACATCAATGGCACCCCCCCAGCTCCCCAGGTACTATTCCACATCCCGGATACGGCAGTGTCACACCGTGATGGGGTTGACTTGCCAGAAAGCAGAGAGTCACACCGCAGCAGCACTCCTGTCCGTCCTGAACGCACAGGTGGATCAGTGGCTGACTCCGCACCAACTGGAGATCGGCAAAGTGGTTTCTGACAACAGAAGTAATTTGGTGGCGGCATTGAAATTGGGCAAGTTGACATATGTGACGTGCATGGCACATGTGTGTAATCTGATTGTACTATGCTTTGTGCATAAGTACCCAGGCTTACAGGACGTCCTGAAGCAGGCCAGGAAGGTGTGTGGCCATTTCAGGCGTTCCTACACGGCCATGACGCACTTGTCAGATATCCAGCGGCGAAACAACCTGCCAGTGAGGCGCTTGATTTGCGACAGCCTGACAAGTTGGAATTCAACACTGAAGGAGAACGAACTGTACTGGGTGTCCACGCTACTAGACCCCCGGTATAAGCATAAAGTTACTGAAATGTTACCGAAATCCCACAAGTCGGAAATGATGCAGCAGTTCAAAAATATATTAAAAAGTATGCTTTACATAGCATATAAGGGTGAAGTCACAGCATAACGGGAATCTAACAGGAGAAGAGGTGAAAGTAATACTCCTCCTCCCACGACCACGCCGGCTAGGACAGGACGCTTTCCAGACGTGTTGATGGAGGACATGCGGACCTTTTTAACTCCTATGCATCGCCACAACCCTTTCGGGATCCGTCCTCAGAGAACGACTCAACTGACAGGTAGCAGATAGGGGACACCGCAGTGGAAGGTATACAGCCGAAATTTCTTTGCACAAAAGGCAATCCCCAACCTGTACTCGATTGTGCAAAAGGAAGTAACCTTACCATGGGTCCCACTCCGCACATCTTGTAAAATTCTCTGTCTGGGAAATTATCTATCTATCTATCAAATCTATCTATTTATCTATCAAATCTATCTATCTATCTATTGTATCTATCAAATGTATCTATTGCATCTATTGATCTATCTATCTAATCTATGTATCTATCTATCTATCTTGTGGCCGGACCGACCAAGCATCTTTTTCCATCTCCCGGTTCCTAAAATCCATGCCATATACACTTCCCCTGATAGGGGACGTAACAGGTATTAAACTGATAAGAATAGTACTACTTGACAGACCACTCATATCTGGTGGCACAGTAGATTGCACGCGGTGCTCTGACAAAATGCAGAAGGACATTTGGCAGACGGACATTTGGCAGACGGACATTTGGCCGACAGACAGAAAGCTAAAGAATGTTCCGATTTCGGCCGAGGGCAGATACACAGAGTGCTCTGTTCTAATCAGAGCCTTGGGCGCCGCAACTGCCTCTGGGAAACTTACCATGGGTCCCAGACCGCACGTCTTGTTGTAATTCTCTGTCTGGGAAATTATCTATCTATCTATCAAATCTATTTATTTATCTATCAAATCTATCTATCTATCTATCTATCATATCTATCATCAAATGTATCTATTGCATCTATTGATCTATCTATCTAATCTATTTATCTATCTATCTATCTCGTGGCCGGACCGAACAAGCATCTTTTTCCATCTCCCGGTTCCTAAAATCATCTCCGGGTTCCTAAAATCGATGCCATACCTGTACTCGATTGTGCAAAAGGAAGTAATGGCATATGGGGTCTTTCATGCTGTCATGCCTGTTGAGGGTCGGGGACCCTCGTATAAAAAGGCTGAAGGTGAACGAACTGTACTGGGTGTCCAAGCATCTTTTTCCATCTCCCGGTTCCTAAAAATTATCTCCGGGTTCCTAAAATCGATGCCATACCTGTACTCGATTGTGCAAAAGGAAGTAATGGCATATGGGGTCTTTCATGCTGTCGTGCTTGTTGAGGGTCGGGGAACCTCGTATAAAAAGGCTGAAGGAGAACGACCTGTACTGGGTGTCCAAGCATCTTTTTCCATCTCCCGGTTCCTAAAATTATCTCCGGGATCCTAAAATCGATGCCATACCTGTACTCGATTGTGCAAAAGGAAGTAATGGCATATGGGGTCTTTCATGCTGTCGTGCCTGTTGAGGGTCGGGACCCTCGTATAAAAAGGCTGAAGGAGAACGACCTGTACTGGGTGTCCAATCATCTTTTTCCATCTCCCGGTTCCTAAAAATTATCTCTGGGTTCCTAAAATCGATGCCATACCTGTACTCGATTGTGCAAAAGGAAGTCATGGCATATGGGGTCTTTCATGCTGTCGTGCCTGTTGAGGTTTGGGGACCCTCGTATAAAAAGGCTGAAGGAGAACGACCCGTACTGGGTGTCCAAGCATCTTTTTCGATCTCCCGGTTCCTAAAAATTATCTCCGGGTTCCTAAAATCAATGCCATACCTGTACTCGATTGTGCAAAAGGAAGTAATGGCATATGGGGTCTTTCATGCTGTCGTGCCTGTTGAGGGTCGGGGACCCTCGTATAAAAAGGCTGAAGGAGAACGACCTGTACATGGTGTCCAAGCATCTTTTTCCATCTCCTGGTTCCTAAAAATTATCTCCGGGTTCCTAAAATCGATGCCATACCTGTACTCGATTGTGCAAAAGGAAGTCATGGCATATGGGGTCTTTCATGCTGTCGTGCCTGTTGAGGGTCGGGGACCCTCGTATAAAAAGGCTGAAGGAGAACGACCTGTACTGGGTGTCCAAGCATCTTTTTCCATCTCCCAGTTCCTAAAAATTATCTCCGGGTTCCTAAAATCGATGCAATACCTGTACTCAATTGTGCAAAAGGAAGTAATGGCATATGGGGTCTTTCATGCTGTCGTGCCTGTTGAGGGTCAGGGACCTTCGTATAAAAAGGCTGAGGGAGAACGACCTGTACTCGGTGTCCAAGCATTTTTTTCCATCTCCCGGTTCCTAAAAATTATCTCCGGGTTCCTAAAATCGATGCCATACCTGTACTCGATTGTGCAAAAGGAAGTCATGTCATATGGGGTATTTCATGCTGTCGTGCCTTTTGAGGGTCGGGGACCCTCGTATAAAAAGGCTGAAGGACAACGACCTGTACTGGGTGTCCAAGCATCTTTTTCCATCTCCCGGTTCCTAAAATTATCTCTGGGTTCCTAAAATCGATGCCATACCTGTACTTGATTGTGCAAAAGGAAGTCATTGCATATGGGGTCTTTCATGCTGTTGTGCCTGTTGAGGGTCGGGGACCCTCGTAAAAAAAGGCTGAAGGAGAACGACCTGCACTGGGTGTCCAAGCATCTTTTTCCATCTCCCTGTTCCTAAAATTATCTCCGGGTTCCTAAAATCGATGCCATACCTGTACTCGATTGTGCAAAAGGAAGTCATGCCATATGGGGTCTTTCATGCTGTCGTGCCCGTTGAGGGTCGGGGACCCTCGTATAAAAAGGCTGAAGGAGAATGACCTGTACTGGGTGTCCAAGCATCTTTTTCCATCTCCCGGTTCCTAAAATTATCTCTGGGTTCCTAAAATCGATGCCATACCTGTACTCGATTGTGCAAAAGGAATTCATGGCATATGGGGTCTTTCAAACTGTCTGGCCTGTTGAGGGTTGGGGACCCTGGTATAAAAAGAGTGAAGGAGAACGACCTGTACTGGGTGTCCAAGCATTTTTTTCCATCTCCCGGTTCCTAAAAATTATCTCCGGGTTCCTAAAATCGATGCCATACCTGTACTCGATTGTGCAAAAGGAAGTAATGGCATATGGGGTCTTTCATGCTGTCGTGCTTGTTGAGGGTCGGGGAACCTCGTATAAAAAGGCTGAAGGAGAACGACCTGTACTGGGTGTCCAAGCATCTTTTTCCATCTCCCGGTTCCTAAAATTATCTCCGGGATCCTAAAATCGATGCCATACCTGTACTCGATTGTGCAAAAGGAAGTAATGGCATATGGGGTCTTTCATGCTGTCGTGCCTGTTGAGGGTCGGGACCCTCGTATAAAAAGGCTGAAGGAGAACGACCTGTACTGGGTGTCCAAGCATCTTTTTCCATCTCCCGGTTCCTAAAAATTATCTCTGGGTTCCTAAAATCGATGCCATACCTGTACTCGATTGTGCAAAAGGAAGTCATGGCATATGGGGTCTTTCATGCTGTCGTGCCTGTTGAGGTTTGGGGACCCTCGTATAAAAAGGCTGAAGGAGAACGACCTGTACTGGGTGTCCAAGCATCTTTTTCGATCTCCCGGTTCCTAAAAATTATCTCCAGGTTCCTAAAATCAATGCCATACCTGTACTCGATTGTGCAAAAGGAAGTCATGCCATATGGGGTCTTTCATGCTGTCGTGCCCGTTGAGGGTCGGGGACCCTCGTATAAAAAGGCTGAAGGAGAATGACCTGTACTGGGTGTCCAAGCATCTTTTTCCATCTCCCGGTTCCTAAAATTATCTCTGGGTTCCTAAAATCGATGCCATACCTGTACTCGATTGTGCAAAAGGAAGTCATGTCATATGGGGTATTTCATGCTGTCGTGCCTTTTGAGGGTCGGAGACCCTCGTATAAAAAGGCTGAAGGACAACGACCTGTACTGGGTGTCCAAGCATCTTTTTCCATCTCCCGGTTCCTAAAATTATCTCTGGGTTCCTAAAATCGATGCCATACCTGTACTTGATTGTGCAAAAGGAAGTCATTGCATATGGGGTCTTTCATGCTGTTGTGCCTGTTGAGGGTCGGGGACCCTCGTAAAAAAAGGCTGAAGGAGAACGACCTGCACTGGGTGTCCAAGCATCTTTTTCCATCTCCCTGTTCCTAAAATTATCTCCGGGTTCCTAAAATCGATGCCATACCTGTACTCGATTGTGCAAAAGGAAGTCATGCCATATGGGGTCTTTCATGCTGTCGTGCCCGTTGAGGGTCGGGGACCCTCGTATAAAAAGGCTGAAGGAGAATGACCTGTACTGGGTGTCCAAGCATCTTTTTCCATCTCCCGGTTCCTAAAATTATCTCTGGGTTCCTAAAATCGATGCCATACCTGTACTCGATTGTGCAAAAGGAATTCATGGCATATGGGGTCTTTCAAACTGTCTGGCCTGTTGAGGGTTGGGGACCCTCGTATAAAAAGAGTGAAGGAGAACGACCTGTACTGGGTGTCCAAGCATTTTTTTCCATCTCCCGGTTCCTAAAAATTATCTCCGGGTTCCTAAAATCGATGCCATACCTGTACTCGATTGTGCAAAAGGAAGTAATGGCATATGGGGTCTTTCATGCTGTCGTGCTTGTTGAGGGTCGGGGAACCTCGTATAAAAAGGCTGAAGGAGAACGACCTGTACTGGGTGTCCAAGCATCTTTTTCCATCTCCTGGTTCCTAAAATTATCTCCGGGATCCTAAAATCGATGCCATACCTGTACTCGATTGTGCAAAAGGAAGTAATGGCATATGGGGTCTTTCATGCTGTCGTGCCTGTTGAGGGTCGGGACCCTCGTATAAAAAGGCTGAAGGAGAACGACCTGTACTGGGTGTCCAAGCATCTTTTTCCATCTCCCGGTTCCTAAAAATTATCTCTGGGTTCCTAAAATCGATGCCATACCTGTACTCGATTGTGCAAAAGGAAGTCATGGCATATGGGGTCTTTCATGCTGTCGTGCCTGTTGAGGTTTGGGGACCCTCGTATAAAAAGGCTGAAGGAGAACGACCTGTACTGGGTGTCCAAGCATCTTTTTCGATCTCCCGGTTCCTAAAAATTATCTCCGGGTTCCTAAAATCAATGCCATACCTGTACTCGATTGTGCAAAAGGAAGTAATGGCATATGGGGTCTTTCATGCTGTCGTGCCTGTTGAGGGTCGGGGACCCTCGTATAAAAAGGCTGAAGGAGAACGACCTGTACTGGGTGTCCAAGCATCTTTTTCCATCTCCTGGTTCCTAAAAATTATCTCCGGGTTCCTAAAATCGATGCCATACCTGTACTCGATTGTGCAAAAGGAAGTCATGGCATATGGGGTCTTTCATGCTGTCGTGCCTGTTGAGGGTCGGGGACCCTCGTATAAAAAGGCTGAAGGAGAACGACCTGTACTGGGTGTCCAAGCATCTTTTTCCATCTCCCAGTTCCTAAAAATTATCTCCGGGTTCCTAAAATCGATGCCATACCTGTACTCAATTGTGCAAAAGGAAGTAATGGCATATGGGGTCTTTCATGCTGTCGTGCCTGTTGAGGGTCAGGGACCTTCGTATAAAAAGGCTGAAGGAGAACGACCTGTACTCGGTGTCCAAGCATTTTTTTCCATCTCCCGGTTCCTAAAATCGATGCCATACCTGTACTCGATTGTGCAAAAGGAAGTCATGTCATATGGGGTATTTCATGCTGTCGTGCCTTTTGAGGGTCGGGGACCCTCGTATAAAAAGGCTGAAGGACAACGAACTGTACTGGGTGTCCAAGCATCTTTTTCCATCTCTCGGTTCCTAAAATTATCTCTGGGTTCCTAAAATCGATGCCATACCTGTACTTGATTGTGCAAAAGGAAGTCATTGCATATGGGGTCTTTCATGCTGTTGTGCCTGTTGAGGGTCGGGGACCCTCGTAAAAAAAGGCTGAAGGAGAACGACCTGCACTGGGTGTCCAAGCATCTTTTTCCATCTCCCTGTTCCTGAAATTATCTCCGGGTTCCTAAAATCGATGCCATACCTGTACTCGATTGTGCAAAAGGAAGTCATGCCATATGGGGTCTTTCATGCTGTCGTGCCCGTTGAGGGTCGGGGACCCTCGTATAAAAAGGCTGAAGGAGAATGACCTGTACTGGGTGTCCAAGCATCTTTTTCCATCTCCCGGTTCCTAAAATTATCTCTGGGTTCCTAAAATCGATGCCATACCTGTACTCGATTGTGCAAAAGGAATTCATGGCATATGGGGTCTTTCAAACTGTCTGGCCTGTTGAGGGTTGGGGACCCTCGTATATAAAAAGAGTGAAGGAGAACGACCTGTACTGGGTGTCCAAGCATTTTTTTCCATCTCCCGGTTCCTAAAAATTATCTCCGGGTTCCAAAAATTGATGCCATACCTGTACTCGATTGTGCAAAAGGAAGTCATGGCATATGGGGTCTTTCATGCTGTCGTGCCTTTTGATGGTCGGGGACCTTCGTATAAAAAGGCTGAAGGAGAACGACCTATACTGGGTGTCCAAGCATCTTTTTCCATCTCCCGGTTCCTAAAATCGATGCCATACCTGTACTTGATTGTGCAAAAGGAAGTCATTGCATATGGGGTCTTTCATGCTGTCGTGCCTGTTGAGGGTCGGGGACCCTCGTATAAAAAGGCTGAAGGAGAACGGCCTGCACTGGGTGTCCAAGCATCTTTTTCCATCTCCCTGTTCCTAAAATTATCTCCGGGTTCCTAAAATCGATGCCATACCTGTACTCGATTGTGCAAAAGGAAGTCATGCCATATGGGGTCTTTCATGCTGTCGTGCCCGTTGAGGGTCGGGGACCCTCGTATAAAAGGGCTGAAGGAGAATAACCTGTACTGGGTGTCCAAGCATCTTTTTCCATCTCCCGGTTCCTAAAATTATCTCTGGGTTCCTAAAATCGATGACATACCTGTACTGGATTGTGCAAAAGGAAGTCATGGCATATGGGGTCTTTCAAACTGTCTGGCCTGTTGAGGGTCGGGGACCCTCGTATAAAAAGACTGAAGGAGAAGGACCTGTACTGGGTGTCCAAGCATCTTTTTCCATTTCCCGGTTCCTAAAAATTATCTCCGGGTTCCTAAAATCGATGCCATACCTGTACTCGATTGTGCAAAAGGAAGTCATGGCATATGGGGTCTTTCAAACTGTCTGGCCTGTTGAGGGTCGGGGACCCTCGTATAAAAAGACTGAAGGAGAAGGACCTGTACTGGGTGTCCAAGCATCTTTTTCCATTTCCCGGTTCCTAAAAATTATCTCCGGGTTCCTAAAATCGATGCCATACCTGTACTCGATTGTGCAAAAGGAAGTCATGGCATATGGGGTCTTTCATGCTGTCGTGCCTGTTGAGGGTCGGGGACCCTCGTATAAAAAGGCTGAAGGAGAACGACCTGTACTGGGTGTCCAAGCATCTTTTTCCATCTCCCAGTTCCTAAAAATTATCTCCGGGTTCCTAAAATCGATGCCATACCTGTACTCAATTGTGCAAAAGGAAGTAATGGCATATGGGGTCTTTCATGCTGTCGTGCCTGTTGAGGGTCAGGGACCTTCGTATAAAAAGGCTGAAGGAGAACGACCTGTACTCGGTGTCCAAGCATTTTTTTCCATCTCCCGGTTCCTAAAAATTATCTCTGGGTTCCTAAAATCGATGCCATACCTGTACTCGATTGTGCAAAAGGAAGTCATGTCATATGGGGTATTTCATGCTGTCGTGCCTTTTGAGGGTCGGGGACCCTCGTATAAAAAGGCTGAAGGACAACGACCTGTACTGGGTGTCCAAGCATCTTTTTCCATCTCTCGGTTCCTAAAATTATCTCTGGGTTCCTAAAATCGATGCCATACCTGTACTTGATTGTGCAAAAGGAAGTCATTGCATATGGGGTCTTTCATGCTGTTGTGCCTGTTGAGGGTCGGGGACCCTCGTAAAAAAAGGCTGAAGGAGAACGACCTGCACTGGGTGTCCAAGCATCTTTTTCCATCTCCCTGTTCCTGAAATTATCTCCGGGTTCCTAAAATCGATGCCATACCTGTACTCGATTGTGCAAAAGGAAGTCATGCCATATGGGGTCTTTCATGCTGTCGTGCCCGTTGAGGGTCGGGGACCCTCGTATAAAAAGGCTGAAGGAGAATGACCTGTACTGGGTGTCCAAGCATCTTTTTCCATCTCCCGGTTCCTAAAATTATCTCTGGGTTCCTAAAATCGATGCCATACCTGTACTCGATTGTGCAAAAGGAATTCATGGCATATGGGGTCTTTCAAACTGTCTGGCCTGTTGAGGGTTGGGGACCCTCGTATAAAAAGAGTGAAGGAGAACGACCTGTACTGGGTGTCCAAGCATTTTTTTCCATCTCCCGGTTCCTAAAAATTATCTCCGGGTTCCAAAAATTGATGCCATACCTGTACTCGATTGTGCAAAAGGAAGTCATGGCATATGGGGTCTTTCATGCTGTCGTGCCTTTTGATGGTCGGGGACCTTCGTATAAAAAGGCTGAAGGAGAACGACCTATACTGGGTGTCCAAGCATCTTTTTCCATCTCCCGGTTCCTAAAATCGATGCCATACCTGTACTTGATTGTGCAGAAGGAAGTCATTGCATATGGGGTCTTTCATGCTGTCGTGCCTGTTGAGGGTCGGGGACCCTCGTATAAAAAGGCTGAAGGAGAACGGCCTGCACTGGGTGTCCAAGCATCTTTTTCCATCTCCCTGTTCCTAAAATTATCTCCGGGTTCCTAAAATCGATGCCATACCTGTACTCGATTGTGCAAAAGGAAGTCATGCCATATGGGGTCTTTCATGCTGTCGTGCCCGTTGAGGGTCGGGGACCCTCGTATAAAAGGGCTGAAGGAGAATAACCTGTACTGGGTGTCCAAGCATCTTTTTCCATCTCCCGGTTCCTAAAATTATCTCTGGGTTCCTAAAATCGATGACATACCTGTACTCGATTGTGCAAAAGGAAGTCATGGCATATGGGGTCTTTCAAACTGTCTGGCCTGTTGAGGGTCGGGGACCCTCGTATAAAAAGACTGAAGGAGAAGGACCTGTACTGGGTGTCCAAGCATCTTTTTCCATTTCCCGGTTCCTAAAAATTATCTCCGGGTTCCTAAAATCGATGCCATACCTGTACTCGAATGTGCAAAAGGAAGTAACCTTGCCATGGGTCCCAGACCGCCCGTCTTGTAATTCTCTGTCTGGGAAATTATCTATCTATCAAATCTATCTATTTATCTATCAAATCTATCTATCTATCTATCTATTTATCTATCTATCTTATATATCATCAAATGTATCTATTGCATCTATTGATCTATCTATATAATCTATGTATCTATCTATCTATCTCGTGGCCGGACCGACCAAGCATCTTTTTCCATCTCCCGGTTCCTAAAATCATCTCCGGGTTCCTAAAATCGATGCCATATATACGTCCCCTGATAGGGCACGTAACAGTGATTAAACTGATAAGAATAGTACTAGTTAACACACCACTCCTATCTGGTGGCACATTAGATTGCACGCGCAGTGCCCCAAATTGGAAGTTGGAAGTAGGAGGACTGACCAAGAATCTCATCTCTGTGTGATTCCTGTTCTTGTATGACAGTTAATGGGTCAGTCATGTTGCACAGCTCCTCAATGTGACAAATCTTCCTGGTTAGCTCATCATTCTCTTTTTCCCAGCTGCTGGATCAGATCATAGATTGTGAGTAAAACCTGCTCCTGCTGCCGGGTGATCTCACTCAGGACTCGCTTCTCTAGGTCTTCCAGCTGTTTACTGATGTCCCTAATCAGGGCAGTGAGTCTCTCTGTTACACCAGCTGCTTTCTCTTGCACCCCTCTCCTGTGCTTCTGCAGACTCTGGACTCTTTTCTCAGTCTCCTCTCTCTTTGTGGTCAGTTTCTGCAGAACATTTCTCAGTTTCTTTTTCTTCTTCACTAATTTTTTGTTTCCTATCCCCTTCAAATAAAATATCAAATACATATACTCTGTATATACACACACATAGAAGTGGCAAATATAACGTAATCATAGTAAGATGTCCTATATATAAAATGTTTAAAAAAAATAATTCCCTCTCCATTTTGCTAAGAATATTTTGCTACTTGCTATCTTTAAATTTCAATTTAAAACAATTACAATATCTATATACAATCATCTGCTGACAACGTATGTGCTATGTTCCTGGACTTTACTGCAGATATAAAGTTGTGAAAAGCCAAAATCACTATGACGTTGATGACTGTTATTTATCAACAGTCCGCTCCTCTTCGCACCGTACTTGACTCGCATGTTTTGGACGTTTTTATTTATAAATATGGCGAACGTATTAAGGTCCGCGACGGCGATGTATAGCGAAGTTTGGCGAGCATATTGAAACCCGCGAATGCACCATATTAGACGCTTTGATAACTAGAGGCCATTGGGTTGACTCTGTGGCCTGCCCTGGCTACAGTAGCTCAGGAGCTCCATTCTTGTCCCCCAACCACCATCCAAATTGAGCAAGAGTTTTCATTAACTGCTAATATACTGAACCCTCAGTGCTCAAAAATGTATCCATAGCTCGTGGAGTGAATGGGATTTCTCAAATTTAACATTTCAAATCTAGGTTACCCTGCCCTTAGCATTGAAATGACAAATTTTTTAATATTTCCCATTTCAGTTCCTGCCATTCCTGCTCTGTGGTGGTAATCCTCCATCAATTCCAGATCATCAGGGAACTGCTGGCCACTGTGTCCAAGGGTCTTTAGGCACATGTCTGCCCTCCTTCTCCCAGGAGGTGTATTTTTTAGGTTTTTGTACTGCTAGGCCTATCTAGTTCAGTAGGAAGCAGTAGGAGAATCGGCGCTGATATCTACCCTATGCCTAGTATAAGGGGGGTCCCTCTCTAAAAAAAAAAACAGAAAAAAGGGAACAAGAGACTGGAAAATACTGGCGCTATAGCTAGGGTATGGTCTAAATATTGGTGTGTGATACAAGGTCACCTTAAATCATAGTGTAAGAAATGAGATAAAACTAAATCAAGTTAACAATGAAAATAACACCATATGGTGCTAATATAAATATAGTACCAACAAAGACAAAAATAGTACACATTTATTATCAAATATAAAATATACAATATATAGGAGACAAGGTTACAAAACAGTGAGGATCCTAATATAATGAATATTACTATCTGGGGTAATTAATTGAGCTCTTAAGACTAGCTCGAACAAAGCAGATTACAAAAGAGATGCAGTTAGTCTCCGGGAGTTAATAATTCATATATTAATTCATATATTAATTCATAAATAAGGGGTATATTAATTCATAAAATAAGAGAGTCAGTATATTAAAAAATCTTAAAAAATCATTAAAAAATAAGCACAATAATAATCTTGACGTCCAGAGTAGGCAATGACAAAAGTATTTAAACATGGGCTATCCAATTAATAGAGTTGAATCCTTAAGCGGTTCTTCGTGTGGGTGGTGGGTTTTACTGTTGAGGGGGTTGTTCGTATTTTTTTTTTACAGGTCAAAGAGCTAATTTCTTTGGAGCAATGCCCCGCAAAAGGCCCTTTTAAGGGCTATTGGTAGTTTAGTTTAGGCTAGGGTTTTTTTTATTTTGGGTGGGCTTTTTTTATTTTGATAGGACTATAAGATTAGGTGTAATTAGTTTAAAGATCTTGTAATTTGTTTTTTATTTTCTGTAATTTAGTGGTTGTTTTTGTAATTTAACTATTTTAATTTAATTTAGTTAATTGTATTTAATTTAGGTAATTTATTTAATTGTAGTGTAGTGTTAGGTGTTAGTGTAACTTAGGTTAGGTTTTATTTTACAGGTACATTTGTATTTATATTAGCTAGGTAGTTAGTAAATAGTTAATAACTATTTAGTAACTATTCTACCTAGTTAAAATAAATACAAACTTGCCTGTAAAATAAAAATAAACCCTAAGCTAGCTACAATGTAACTATTAGTTATATTGTAGCTAGCTTCGAGTTTATTTTATAGGTAAGTATTTATTTTTAAATAGGAATTATTTAGGTAATGATAGTAATTTTTATTTAGATTTATTTAAATTATATTTAAGTTAGGGGGGGTTAGGGTTAGACTTAGGTTTAGGGATTAATAAATTTAATATAGTAGCGGCGACGTTAAGAGCGGCAGATTAGGGGTTAATAAATGTAGGTAGGTGGCTGCGATGTTAGGGACAGCAGATTAGGGGTTAATAATATTTAACTAATGTTTGCGAGGTGGGAGTGCGGCGGTTTAGGGGTTAATATGTTTATTATAGTGGCGGCGATGTCCGGAGTGGCATATTAGGGGTTAATAATTTAATTTTAGTGTTTGCGATGCGGGAGGGCCTCGATTTAAGGGTTAATAGGTAGTTTATGGGTGTTAGTGTACTTTTTAACACTTTAGTTATGAGTTTTATGCTACAGCGTTGTAGTGTAAAACTCATAACTACTGACTTTAGAATCCGTTACGAATCTTGACGGGGTAGGGTGTACGGCTCACTTTTTGGCCTCCCAGGACAAGCTTGTTATACCGGCGCTATGGAAGTCCCATAGAAAAAAGACTATACGCAATTTGTGTAAGTTGATTTGCGGTAATGCCAAAAAAGTGTGCGGTGCCCCTAAATCTTCAAGACTCGTAATACCAGCGGGAGTAAAAAAGCAGCATTATGAGGCTTAACACTGCTTTTTTAACTCATAACGCAACACTCGTAATCTAACTGATTGTATGGAAATTTCTTAAAAAAACAGAAAACTTGAAAGTTCAAATACATAAACCACAGAATTTAAGAAACTATTTCCTTGCCCAGGGGGAAAATATCAAGTAGATAAAATAATAGTTACTCAACTGCCTCTATAGATGCAGAACTTACATCTATGTTTTATCTCTAAGCTACTCTAAGCTAGTCTCTACACTATAGAAGAGAGAACACATCCTTACAATAGACATGTGTGATTCGTTTCGGATAGATTCGGAAATTTCGGTAAATTCAGGGATTCGGAACGATTTGAATTTCCGAATTAAAATACTGCCGAATCTACCGAATAAATCCGGATTTATTCGGTAAATTCGGATGGCCATGGATTACACTAGTATTGTACAGTATCACTCTGCTATGGGTTACACCTAATATACAGAACATAATACTAATCTAATACACAGCATATCCCACCTAACACATACCGAAATTCCGAATTTCCGAACCGAACCCAGCCAAATTTATCCGAATCCGAAACAAATTAATTCAAATTTTTCTGAATTCAAATCGATCCAAATCGAAATTCAAAAAATTCAGAATCGATCTGAAACAAATTTTTCGATCATGCCCATATCTACCTTACAACAGCAAAGACACAAGACAAAAAAAAAAAAAGGGGAGAAGGGGAATGGAAAAATGAAAAACTAGTCCCTTAAATGCTTAATTAATACTCTGATATGAAAATAAGAGATCTCGTAAGGATAATAACCCACTGAATGAATCTGTATTTCGATCCCTATTCTTCCACTCTATTTAAGAAAAGAGAGTTTTCCCCTAAAATTTTAATCCTTTTCCCTGTAACTAGAAAAAATAAATAATCGATTTAACCCCAGAGCTGCCTAATCTTGGGACATAGAAATAGCATGTGGAGAATACTAGGGTCCTCCTCCCCATATTTCTTACACTTATTTTCTATCTGAGTATTCCATTTAAGTGCTCTCCTTGGGGTAATATAATCCTGATGAACCAATCTAAAATGTGATTCTCTAATTTTAGCCGACTTGTTAACTTTTTTAACCATTACAAAGCTATTTTGAATGTCCAGGTTTTCACTGAAATTAAATCTACTCCATTTACTGGTATAATCCTTAGTTAACCCTTCAATAAGTGTGGCTTGTAAGATGCCATATAAAAAGGAAAGTAAGCCTTTTTTTAATCTTGGGGCAATCCAAGATGGGATGCTTTTGACCAATGTTTGGTACTATTCTAATCATCTGAAGCAAATAATGCTTTGCCCGTAGAAAGAAAAACTTATCTGATGCTGGTACCCCATATGTTTTCTGGAATTCCTTCAAATTGTACGGAAGCAAAGTCAGAGGGTCCATCAGATGGTAAATATAACCAATCTTCAGGTCCTTCAATCGATGGAACACCATATAATTTAGACTCAAAATAAATCTGGGGTTACATAAGAAGGGCAGTTGTTTAGATATCAAAAAACTATAACCCATCAAAGGATGAGATTAAATCCTGCTTCCAAGTTCTCTGTTTGAAGCATGTAAAATAAATGATAATGATAAAGGGGCACATATATTTTCATCCATTTTACAATTAGTAAAATTGTTTATGTGTGCTATCCAATCCAGTGGATATCTAAGCATTGCTATACAGTTATACATTTTTATATTTAGCAAGGCCAAGCCTCCTATAGCCACTGGGAGAAATAACTTATCTAATCTGACCCTTGGCTTCTTTCCATGACATAGAAAATACCGTAGGGCTTTCAGGAATTTATGAAGATCGACTAACTTGATTATGAGGGGCAACATCCTAACAGGGTGTAAAATTCTTGGAAGAATGAACATTTTAAACGCTGCTACCCTACCCATGAGGGAAAGCGGCATATTAACCCAATTCCTTAATCTTTCTGCATTTTGCTGAAGTGATGGAACAATATTTAAACTGTACCATTTTAATGGATTTGATGTCAGATAGCTTCCTAGGTATTTCAATATCTGGGTTTCTATAAATGCATAAGATTGCATTAGCAAAGTTTATTTTTAACCACAACATTTTAGATTTAGAACAATTAATTTTATAACCTGAGACCTTGCTGTATACTTCCAATAACTCTATTATTTAATTAATTTGTTTATCTGGGGAGGATACACACATGAGTAAGTCATCCGCAAAAAGCGAGAATTTAAAGGTCTCCTTGCCTATCTTTGAACCCTCTAGGAGCTTTCTAAGGCTCATGGCCAATGGTTTTAATATCAAATCGAAAAGCATAGGGGACAGGGGACAACCTTGCCTAGTTCCTCTACTTAAGGGAAATGGAGCTGAGAGGTAATTATTAAACAAGATAGAATCATTTGAATCTGAGTATACATTCGACACTAATACCAAGAAATTCCCCCTCAGGCCAAATCTCATCAAATTTTCCTTCATAAAGCTCTACTCTGGGGTCGGAGCCAAATCTCAAACAGAGTAGATGTGCAGGGGCTTAGCTCCTGCTAAAAAGACAGAAATACTAGTTTAATAACATCTAAAAGTGGCAATCAAGCGACAATCTGATATCACATAACACCTGGAGGCACCCAGTATTGCTAGCGGAGTGACTTCAGGAGACTAAAAACTGGTGACACTAAATCCTGTCCCAGACTGGGGTCTACAACTCCCAGGAATTGGAGCGGAAGGTTCCGCTTTACAGAGGCTAGCTACAAATCTCTGGTCGACTCCTGCAACTAGAGAACGATACCGGCAAGCCAGAGGAGGAGTTGATTGGCGAGGAAGGCACCCGAAAACACAACTACCCATCAGAGGGGCGTGGGCCTACCTCGGACCGTGCCGTGTGCAACACGGGGAGAAACGTGACACTCTGGAAGATCCCTTGTCTAACAGGACAGCAGACACTAATTTGAAGTGGACGCCTATAGACTAAGAGATGACTACAAGGCGGCAGATATAATCATAGAGGGCCGGAATACTTCAAGGAAGGCAACGCCATCTTGATTCCACAAGTAAGTGCGCAATAAACAATTCACACGCACAAAGAGCTAGTGAGCAGCCCTACATAGTAGGAATTAGACAACACTTAATCTAACTGCTTGAACAGAGACTTGGGGTGTTACAATAAATACAGGCAACAGCTGACGCCAGGGAAACTGCATAAACATAAACCCAGGAGACAGCAAAGGGGACATTCTGTTTAATATAGCACATGCCAGCTCTAACGATACCCTCTGACCTATATAACAGACTTCAAAGCCACTGATCAGGGTCTGCAATCAAGGCTCCACACATTATTAGGGCTGATTAAGAGATTGTTAAACATAGGCATACAATCTAAATTAGCATTTGCCTTTAAGGCCTAAGTTAAAGGAGAAAGAAGGTCAAGAGAAGTAGTGCATCTGCATCTGAGCAAACTATATGCAGGTCTTAGACAAAAACTAGCTTAACTCCCAGGGGCTAGAGAAGCCTCCCCCAACAACACCCCCAATACTACAAGTAATCATGTAGAAATATAACCGAGGAAGGAGGGGAGACTCAACCGGCTCACCAAGTTCAGAAATGTAAACTCATATACTCTATATATGTTCAGCTGATATGAGAGACTCTCTCCCTGCCCCATAATATACTTTGGTGTGCCTTCATGGCTACTTAATCTCTACAGTACCCCGTACACCATATTTATAACCAAGTGCTGAGCTTGGAGTAAAACCTGCTTAAGTAAATAACTGGAGCAGACATAGAGGTGGCGGTGCCCCGGGACCCGAGAAATGGCTTCTAGGAGATCAGTAAAGGGTGATAAGTCATTAAAAACCACAAACATGTCTACCTTCTTCAAGCCTTCTCAATCTAACAAGAGAATTAAAGACACAGAGATAGAAGAGGGATCAGATGGGGAGTCCCCACAACTTCCAGATAACAACATCCCTCTAACAAGGGCAGATCTGCGTACATTAGTCTCTAAAAAAGACATTACAAACAGTTTTGAGAAGCTTTGGGAAAAGATTGACTCGATACATACACCGGTCACATGCAGCTTATCCATGATTAAATAAGATTTAGTAGACATGGGAGGCAGGATTGAGACCCTAGAAGATCAACAAGACTCCATTGTGGGAAATATGGATGAAATCTCACAGACAGTTTCCTCGCAACAACAACAAATAAGGAAATTTCAAGACAAACTGGAAGATCTTGAAAACAGGAGCAGGAGGAATAACATCAGGTTAAAGGGAGTCCCTGAAGAAGTGACCAATAAAGATCTACCAGCATACCTATCCCAACTTTTCAGCCAGATCACTGGAACACCAGCTGAATATGTCTTCCATGTGAAAAGGGCTCACAGAGCCTTAAAGGCGAAGCCGAAGAATGGGCTCCCTCCCAGAGACGTAGTAATCAGGTTGACCTTTTTTCCAAATAAAGAAAAAATCCTACAGGCTACTAGGAAAAACCCCACCTTCAAATTCCAGGGGAATGTGATCCAGTTTTACCAAGACTTAAGCTTGAGGACTTTGCAACATAGAGGTGCCCTACGACCCCTCACATCACTACTCCAGAAACAACAGATACAGTACAAGTGGGGATTCCCCTTTGCCCTCATTATATCCAAAGACTCTAAAATGATAATTATTAAAGAGCCAGAGGACATCCCGAAATATGTAAAGTCTTGGGCCTGGAAGTGCCACCACTATTTCCCCTGGAGTCTCTCCCTGGGGCCAGAAGTATGTCTCACCAGCCTATTCACCGGGCAATGTGGCAGAAAACTAGCTACAAACGACAAAAAACAAAGGAGTCCAGAGGAAATGGTACTTAGAAACTTAGAAAAAAGAGAATAAGCAGATAGAAAGAGCCCTTATGGCACAAAGGACGAGGACTAATGGTCCTCTCTAAGCTGTTGAGACACCTGAGGACGCAGAGTGAGAAACAGACTGTTGTAATTTTGTTTGCAGCCCTATACAGTGCCTTTGAGTTTACTAATCACATTATACCAATAGCCACATTAAAGCTCTTCCCAATAGGGGATTGAGTCAACTTGTGGTTTAACTTACCTTGTGAGTTAGGGGGGTTACCACTCCCCCATAATGTTGAATATTGAATATTTGTCTATTGACACTATGAGGCCTATTTATCATATGTCTGTCAGACCTAATCTGACAGTGCGGATCAGGTCCGACAGACATCGCTGAATGCGGAGAGCAATACGCTTTCCATTTTCAGCATTGCACCAGCAGCTCTTGTGAGCTGCTGGTGCAACACCGCCCCCTGCAGACTCGCAGCCAATCGGCCGCCAGCAGGGGGTATCAATCAACTCGATCGTATTCGATCGGGTTAATTTCCGGCGATTCCTGTCCGCCTCATCAGAGCAGACGAACAGGGTTATGGAGCAGCGGTCTTTAGTCTGAAGACTCGCCAGAAACACGGGGCATCAAGCTCCATTTGGAGCTTGATAGATAGGCCCCTATGTTGTTTTCAAGTTGGTTGTCCCAAAGATAGGGACCTGTTATTTGTTTTCATATTTATAATATGCTGTTTTCTTCCCAGTTCTCTTTCCCATTTCAGTGACAACACCGCAATGCCTAATGTTCAAGATAACACCATTCTACTGGGACACCATACAAAGGGTAGGAATTTGATTCATAAGGTAACAAAGCACATTTTAACAACACATAATACAGTACTAATCAATGATTCCTGAGATACATCTAATTTCCCACAACGTCAGGGGTTTAAACACTGATGTCAAGCGTAAGATAGCTATGTCTCAATACATTTCCCTAAAAGCCAATCTGCTGCTTCTACAAGAAACTCATCTCCTTAAAGCTAACATCCCAAAATATTGGGCCAGACACTTCAATACTCACTTTCATGCCACTGCACACACTAAGCAATAAGTTTCAATCTTAATCCACTCCATTGATTTTACCCATGATTACACCATAACAGACCCAGAAGGGAGATATCTTGTGGTTAAAGGCCGAATTCTAGACATAGAGGTGACACTATGCAATTTTTATGCACATAATGAGAACCAGCACACGTTCTTTCTGCAGATTTCCCAGCTACTGACGCAGTGGTCTCAATACAAGATTATCTTGGCGGGGGATTTTAATATCACCATGACCCCAATAAAATCAAAGACTGATAACTCATTAACTAACAAACAACTCCGACATAATTGACTGATTAACTCTATCCAGGAGTCTCTGATGCCCCATTCTTTGATTGAAACATGGGACACACTATATGGAGTGACTACAGACACCACATTTCACTCAGCAGCACATAATTCATATGAGGTTAGACTATATATACATAAACCAGGTCCTCCAGCCCCTATTGCGGAATTCCAACATATATGCATGTGTATGGTCGGACCACTCTATTGTTTCCCTACAAATAGATGGACTGAGAGACCCACAAAACAGCAGGACATGGACATTTGATCCTACATACCTTAAGAATCCTCAGGCACACGATTCCACCATACGGGCATTAATGGAATACTGGAGAATCAATACTGATTCCACATCAAATCCAACAAACACCTGGGCAGCTCATAAGGTAGTACTCAGGGGGTTACTTATAAAAGAATATACAAAAAAAAAAATACAAAAATAACTTTACACAACTGTACAGAGAAATAGAACTGCTAGAAAGGCAGCATAGACTGACGAAACAGACTTTGACCTTACATACTCTTCACACTAAAAAAAAAACTCACTGGCATCACTACTCAACTCCCAGGCAACCAGAGCCATTTAAAGATTAAAATCCCACTATTTTGTTTATGCCAATAAGGCAGACAAGTATATGGCTTATAATATTAGGGGAAAATGTAGAGCCTCAGACATCCCCATTATCGAAACAACCCAAGGCACCACAACCTCACACCCACAAGAAATAGTTGATACCTTCGCTACCTATTATGGGGAACTTTACAATGGGGATAAAGTCACTCACAACACAGGAACGGAGGCCCTTACTACAGAGTTTTTCGTAAACTCCCCCCTAAAAACCTTATCTACGGAACATGAAGAAGCCCTTAATGCCCCATTATCTGTCGCAGAGGTGATGAGAGCAGTCAGAGACCTTAAACCAGGAAAAGCAGCAGGCCCGGACGGCAACCCTGTTCCACTGGAACTCCTACACGCTAAAATGGTGGTGATCCACAAGCCAGGCAGAAATCACAAACAATGTAGGAATTACCGCTCAATCTCCCTGATAAATCAGGACCTAAAATTCTGTACAAAAATTATGGCAACCCACCTTAAAGTAATTATGCCCCACCTAGTGCATCCTGATCAGGTGGGATTCATAAAAGACAGGGAAGCCCCAGATAATATTCGGAGAGTGACAAACCTAATACACTGTCTGGATGAGTCATGGACGCCTTCTATGCTCCTATCATTGGATGTGGAGAAGGCGTTTTTTAGAATCACCTGGAGATATATGTTCACTACCCTCACGAGGATGGGATTCGATGACAGGTTTATAACAGCCTTACAGGCAATATATTCTTCCCCAAACGCCAAAGTAGCTTCAGCAGACTATAAATCCAAAAATTTCCCAATACTGGGAAACAGGGTTGCCCTCTCTCACCACTACTATGCACTCCTTGTATTGAACCACTAGCTGCCAGGATTAGATCACACCCAGACATTGCTGGAGTCCCCATAGCAAATTCGGAGTATAAACTCGCACTCTTTGCGGATGACATTCTAATGACTATCACCAAGCCACTTCCCAATCTTTATGGGATCCTAGATACATTTTCGACAATTTCAGGATATAAGATAAACGCAGATAAATGCAAGGCCCTACCTATAGCTATCCCTATACAAACCCGAAAACTATTAGAATCAAATTTTGATTTTAAATGCATGAAACACATGCTTAAATATCTGGGAATACATCTACCAATGCAAACTCACCTATTATATAAATCCAATTACACTCCTCTCTTCAAACAGATCAGACGAGACCTATTGAAATGGAGAAGTTATAATTTCTCCTGGCTAGGTAGGCTTGCAGCCGTTAAAATGACTATCTTACCGCAAATCTTATACTTATTCAGAGCACTCCCTATAAAGGTCATCAGATCTGATATAAATAAACTGCATGCTGATCTGCTCTCCTTTATCAGAGGAAACAAATCGGCGAGAGTAACAAAATTCTTAATCAACAGACACAAAGCGTTGGGGGGCATGGGAGGTCCAAATTTAATGGACTACTATAAAGCAGCTAGAATAGCACAAGATAAAATGATCCTACAGAGGTCAAAGGATGCGTTATGATCCTCGCTAGAGGCAGAAATAGGAGACTGGAGCGATCCAGACTCAATCTTCTGGGACACAAAAATAACACAATCTATCAAAACCTCCCTCAAACCTTTCACTCTAGAGCACACACTACATACACGGACAAAGGTGGTAGTGCAGCATTCTCTAATGCCGGGATTTTCCCTTTCATCCCCAATCTGATACTTGCTACCTAGTGAGACATGATCACAGATTAAGAAGTGGGAAAACAAAGGTCTATATAGGTTGGCAGATATTCTGGAGAAAAGAGTGCTGCTCTCATTCTGTCAACTACAAGAGAGAATAGAACCATTAAGATTACACTGGAATTTATATCTTTAAATAAGCTCCACAGTGGGGCCACTTATCAGGGGGGCCCCGAGGGAAGCCCCTACTATCCTAGAATCACTCTGTAATAAACCCCAAAGATCCAAGCATTCCATATCTAGATTGTATTTGGCTATTCAGTCCAGCCTACACAAGACCAAATCCTCTGTAATGGTAGCCTGGGAAAGGGACTTAAACATAACTAAGGAGCTAGGGGAATTGAAACAAGTATTCCAGTCTGCCGATAAAGGACTATTGAGTGTAGACCTGAAGGAGAATACCACGAAAACACTTTTTAGATGGTACTTGACACCAGTGAAAACCATACATATGTATCCACAGGGCAATAGATTATGTTATACGGGATGCGGAGAGATAGGCACATACCGACACATGTGGTGGGACTGCACTGAGGTCAACACAGTTTGGAAATGACTAGCCTCTTTCATTGGTCAACTACTGGATGAGGAGATTAATATCTCAGGCTCTACTACACGAACACAACACTACATACAATAAACACATTAACACTTTTATCAGAATCCTATGCACAGTTACCAGAACCTGCATTGCAAAACACTGGAAGTCAGGTTTCCCTACATGGGCCGAAATATATAATAAAGTGCAACACACTTACAACATGTATGAATTGGCCTCTGGGATACTAAACAACAGAGTAACAGTCAATCAGATCTGGTATTACTGGATCAGTAAGGGAGAATCAGTTAAATAATTGCCCACTCATGGTGTTTTATCTGGTTCAAGATACATTGCAAAGAACCTTCTTGAAGAGATAAAATTATATATTTACTATGTTGCCACTTTCCCTTTTATTGTTTATTTTATGGGGGGGTTTTTGTTTGTTTTCTCTTTCTCCCCTCCCCCCACACAAATACTTGAAGTTGCTGGCTTCAATTGTTCTGGGACTAGGAAGAGATGAGATTTTCTTTTTTTCCTTATCTCTCCCGTGTATAGTTGACAAAGTCTAGTGATAATAACTATATTGTACCACATCATAGTTGCAAAGAACTGTTGTCAGGATTATGAATCTTTTGGATCCACAAGTTTGAGATTTGATATCTCTGGGAATATGTTCTACCTTTTATTTGTCTGAAATTGTGATATGCAAACCTTGATGTAAAAGTAACATACAAAATGTGAATAATTTATTAAAAAATATTTAAACATAAAGCTCCACTCTGTCGAAGGCCTTCTCTGCATCCAAGGATAGCAGGAAGGCCTCCGGCAGAGTCGAGAGCTCTTCCCCCCACTTAGATCCAGTATACTTACAGTACCTCACAAAAGTGAGTGCACCCCTCACGTTTTTGTAAATATTTTATTGTATCTTTTCATGTGACAACACTGAAGAAATGTCACTTTACTACAATGTAAAGTAGTGAGTGCACAGCCTGTATAACAGTGTCAATTTGCTGTCCCCTCAAATCAACATAGCCATTAATGTCTAAACTGTTGGCAACAAAAGAGAGTACAACCCTAAGTAAAAATGTCCAAATTGGGCACAATTAGCCATTTTCCCTCCCCAGGTTCATGTGACTCATTAGTGTTACAAGGTCTCAGGTGTGAATGGAGAGCAGGTGTGTTAAATTTGATGGTATCGCTCTGTTATACTGGTCACTGAAAGTTAAAAATGGCACCTCATGGCAAAGAACTCTCTGAGGATCTGAAAAAAAGAATTGTTGCTCCACATAAAGATGTCCTAGGCTATAAGAAGATTGCCAAGACCCTGAAACTGAGCTGCAGCACAGTGGGCAAGACCATACAGTGGTTTCACAGGACAGGTTCCACTTAGAACAGGCCTCGCTATGGTCAACCAAAGAATTTGAGTAATCGTGCCCAGCGTCATATCCAGAAGTTGTCTTTGGGAAATAGACGTATGAGTGCTAGCAGCATTGCTGCAGAGGTTGAAGGGGTGGGGAGTCAGCCTGTCAGTGCTCAGACCATACGCCACACACTGAATCAAATTGGTCTGCATGGCTGTCGTCTCAGAAGGAAGCCTCTTCTAAAGATGATGCACAAGACTAAGGACATGGATTACTGGAACCTTGTCCTGTGGTCCGATGAGACCATAATAAACTTATTTGGTTCAGATAATGTCAAGCGTGTGTGGTGGCAACCAGGTGAGGAGTACAAAGACAAGTGTGTCTTGCCTACAGTTAAGCATGGTGGCAGGAGTTTCATGGTCTGGGGCAGCATGAGTGCTGCTGGCACTGAGGAGCTACAGTTCATTGAGGGAACCATGAATGTGGAGACTGGGCCACAGGGCAGTATTCCAACATGAGAAAGACCCCAAACACACCTCTAAGACGACCACTGCCTTGCTAAAGAAGCTGAGGGTAAAAGTGATGGACTGGCCAAGCATGTCTCCAGACCTGAAACGTATTGAGCATCTGTGGGGCATCCTCAAATGGAAGGTGAGGGAGCTCAAGGTCTCTAACAATGCTAGATCCGTGATGTCATCATGGAGGAGTGGAAGAGGACTCCAGTGGCAACCTGTGAAGCTCTGGTAAACTCCATGCCCAAGAGGGTTAAGGCAGTGCTGGAAAATAATGGTGGCCACACAAAATATTAATACTTTGGGCCCAATTTGGACATTTCTACTTAGGGGTGTACTCACTTTTGTTGCCAACGGTTTAGACATTAATGTCTGTGTGTTGAGTTATTTTGAGGGGACAGCAAATTTACACTGTTATAAAAGCTGTACACTCACTACTTTACAGTGTTTTCACATGAAAAGATATAATAAAATATTTACAAAAATGTGAGGGGTATACTCACTTTTGTGAGATACTGTACATATTACCTATAGAATCTGTCTAATATTTAGTTTTGGGTTTCTATCTATTACAAAAGCTGCCTGGTCTATATGGAGTAGTTTTGGAAGGATTGACTTAAGTCTATCAGCCAAAGTCTTCATAAGGATCTTGTAGTCAAGATTTAAGAGGGATATAGGCCTATATGAAGACAGCTGTGTGTTCTCCTTCTCTTCTTTAGGCAGGAGTATACCATTGGCTGCTTTAAAATGAAGAGACAACTTTTGTTTATGTGTATAAAATTGATCATATAATTCTCTCAATACTCCAGTGATTTCATCCTTCAGAAGCCAATTGAATTCCAAAGATAGACCATCTGGTCCTGGGGCTTTACATTTACTCATGGCCTTCATTGTTTTTATTATATCTGATTCAGAAATGGGAGCATTCAGTATTACCAGATCTTCTTCTGCAATTGTGGGAAGTTTAATATTTTCCAAAAATCCCTGAATATCCTCCTTCCCTGGGAGTTGGGATGAGTATATGTTTGAAAAGTAATTTTGGAAAAGTGATTTCCTCTACCTTATTAATAATTCTCCCCTCTTCATTTATAGGCCCTATACATTTTCTTTCTTGTTTGTTTTATTAAACATATTTGCTAAATATTTACCTCCTTTATTACCAAATCTCTCAAAATGT
This sequence comes from Bombina bombina, assembly GCF_027579735.1. NCBI lineage: Eukaryota > Metazoa > Chordata > Amphibia > Anura > Bombinatoridae > Bombina > Bombina bombina. Next base: position 60,964,276 of record NC_069502.1, on the reverse strand, counting down.
ACCGAACCCTTAACTAGTATGCCTTCCCTGTGTTCCCTGCCATACTCAAAAGAAAGTCCTCTCTCTCTTTTTTGATTTTATAGTAATCTAATTTATTGGCCTCTGTTGGGGAATTCCTTAATCGTGAATATGCTATGAAGAGAGCTGCTGCTAATTTCCTCTGCGTGCTCTGCCCTTCTTTTCTTAATTTAATTATGTATGATGTAATATCTGTTTTCAGTGCTGCCTTAGCTGCCTATATATATATATAGAGAGAGAGAGAGAGATTGCCCCTATGTTCCTCATTGTTGTTACTATACTCATACAACTTTGATTTGATTTAAAAAATTCTACGAATTTTAATGTTTTCAACAAGTAGCTAGGTGTAGTGATGATTTTAATTTAAATTTATTGTTTGAATATTCTTTGTTAAAATTGTTCTATTTCCTGTCTCTCAGGTAGATTACGAGTTTTGCGTTTATGTTTTAACGCTGAAAAAATAGCCATTTCAGCATTAAAACAGTAACGCAGCCATTACAAGTCGTGTCGGTATAGTTGTACTGCAAGCCTTTTAGCCTGTAATGCAGCGTCAGTCCTGCACTCAAAAAAATGATGTTTTTTCATGGGATTCCCATAGCGCAGCCATTATGAGTTTTGTGGTGAGGCTAAAAAACTTGCGTTGCAGTTTATACCGACGATCCATTATGCAATCTTAGAGCAGTCATTATGAGTTTTACGCAACAAAACTGTTACACAAATCTCATAACTAAACTGTTACAAAGTACACTAGCACCTATAAACTACCTATTAACCTCTAAACCGAGGCCCTCCCGCATCACAAACACTATATTAAACCTATTAATCCCTAATCTGCCGCTCCCAACATCGCCGCCCCTATTAAAATGTATTAACCCCTATTCCACCACTCCCCGACATCGTCGCTACTATAATAAAGTTATTAACCCCTATTTCCCCCACACCCCAACATCGCCCACGCCATAATAAAGATATTAAACCCTACTAATCGCCACCACTATTAAAATGTATTAACCCCTATTCCGCCGCTCCCCGACATTGCCGCCACTAAATAAAGCTATTAACCTCTAAACCTCTGGCCTCCCACATCACTGTCACTAAATAAACCTATTAACCCCTAAACCACAAGCCCCCCACATCGCAAAAAACTAAATTAAACTATTAAACCCTAAACCTACCAGCCCCATAACTTTACATTAAAATTACAAGATCCCTATCTTAAAATAATTAAAAACTTACTCTGGAAATTAAAAAAGCTACATTTAAACTATAAATTAAACTAACATAAGTATTAGACTAAAATTAAACTAACTACAAATTAAATAAACTAAATACAAAATAAAAAAATAACCCTACTAAATAAAATTAAATCTACAATTACAAAAACACAAAATTACGAAAAATTACAAATGAAATTATTCAAAATAAAAATAATTACTCCTAATTTAATAGCCCTATTAAAATAAAAAAGCCTTCTAAAATAAAAAAAAAACCTAACCTACAATAAACTACCAATAGCCCTTAAAAGGGCCTTTTGTAGTGCATTGCCCTAAGTTAGACAGCTATTTTACATTCAAAAATTACAAAAACAGGGGGCGGAGCAAGCCTTGAAATCTAGCGTTTACCACATTACCACAGCTTCATAAAATATGCATGATAATTCATAAAATCGGCCGCTCGGTTGTACTCATATTGCTACTAATTTGAGGCTAAATTTGAATAGATTCATCTGGGCCAGCTGGATTCCTAAAAGATAATCAAGAAGCCAACTTTTGCCCTATTTGATCAGAAAGCCCATTACGGAAGCCATTGAGGAACCTCCATTTTCCTAGCCGCGGGGCACACTTCCAATCCTTACGTTTGAGTCCTTGCTTATTCCACCTACCTGGTCTGCTGCTTGAGGTCAGGGAGCTTATCTCTATATAACTACATGATCATTCACTCTAAATATCTATACCTGTCACCATGGAAGCAGCCTGTCATACCGTGAAGACACTGCTGCAGGATTTTGAGAAAGAGTGCTCTACCCTAGTGGCAAATTACTTTTTTCACACGGCTTTCCCCCAATGGGGACCAAGTGAACCTGACAATGAAGTCTGTTGATGCTGCTAAAGATCGAGAGGCAAAGCGGCAGTGGAGATCTCAGGCATCTGACTCCCTACCTTTTGGCACGCTGTCTGAAATGGAGCAAGGGGCTGAGGCGATGGGCCAACAAATGGGGACTCAGGAGTATCTACCTGACAAGATGAAGGACCAGACGGAAGTACAGGATGAGCCATGGGAGGATTCAACTTACCGACACAGTAAGACCAGGTCGGCTTTGATGATACACATACTAGATGCAGCAGTTGATAAGGACATAGTGACTCCCCTTAATGAAAGATTCATCCCTGTTCCTGTGATTGCTAAACGGGATATGTACTGTGGCCACAACCTAGGGGACAAGTTGTATCTCCTGTTTAACCTGGCAGAAACTCTATTTGGGGAAAAGTGCCCTGTGAATATCCCTCGGTCTGCAATCACAGAGGGTGAGCTTCCTGGGCAGAGAGAGCTGCAGCCACAAATCGAACAAGCTGCCATTAAACTGACTCCTGTTAGTTAGCAATGTTTCTAAAATACCATTGGCACCATGTTTTCTTTACGGCTTACCGATAACAAGTTAATTAGTTCTATTTGTGTTTTCCCACCATGTTTATTAGGTATAATAATGTTTTAGGGCTGTTGTACCTTCACTGATTTAGTTTAATTACTAGAGGTTGCATGAGATCATTGCAGGTTCTATACCATTATATGTCCTAGAGGTACTCATTTACACATATATCCTATATACCTTAATATTACTAACCTCATAGGTACCTTTTTCCTTTCTAGTTATTCAGCATATTAGATATTTATTTATTTATTTATAAAATATTTTACCAGGAAGGATACATTGAGATTTCTCTCGTTTTCAAGTATGTCCTGGGATCACAAAACATTGCATTGATACAATAGGGTACAATAAAATACAAAAACAATAATAATAATACACAATATATGCAAACTTTTAACAGAGCAGGTACGAAATATTTAATCAACCATGACAGGAGCATTCTGTTTTGAGATATGTATAGAGGGATCTCTTAAAGGATTTAGGCTTGGGGAAGTTTTTAAAGTGTGAGGGAGGTCATTCCATAACTGTGGCGCTCTGTAGGAAAAGGAGGATCGAGCTGCTTTCTTTTTGTATTGAGGCAAGCTAAATAATGTGCTGTTATTGGATCGGAGGTTATAGGAGGTGGGAATAGCAGGGGAGAGCATTCTGCTCAGGTAGGGTGGGAGCTTCCCAGAAAGGCTCTTAAAGACAAGGCAGGAAAGATGGAGGGTGCATCTGGATTCCAGCGACAGCCAGTTTAGTTCTTTTAGCATGTCACAATGGTGGGTCCTGTAGTTACATTGTAGTACAAAGCGGCAGAACGAGTTATATAACGTATTTAGTTTATTAAGGTGAGTTTGTGGAGCAGGTGCATATACTATGTCCCCATAATCCAAGATAGGCATCAGCATTTGCTGTACAATCTTTTCCTTTACTGTAGGACTGAGGCAAGATTTGTTTCTGTACAGGGCACCTAGTTTTGGATAAAGTTTAGAGGCAAGTTTTTCTATGTGGAGTCCAAAAGATAGATTGGGGTCTAACAACATACCTAAGTATTTAAAAGAGTGGACTGCGGTCAGCGTGCAATTGGATTTTGTTTTGATGCGAAGATGGGAATTTTGTAATTTTTGTATTTTAGGTCCCGTTCCAAAGATCATTGTGACCGTTTTGTCAGTGTTTAGGAAGAGTTTGTTTTTCGAGATCCACTTCTCTACTTCTGTGAACTGGTCTTGGAGCACTGCTTCAAGCTGCAGCAGATCAGATTTGTTTGCATAGATTACCGTGTCGTCTGCGTACATGTGTACAGTTGAGGATTTACAGACATTAGGCAAATCATTTATAAATAATGTGAATAGTAGGGGGCCGAGAATGGAACCTTGGGGAACACCACACGTGACTGGGAGAGGGAGGGAGTCACTGTTAGAGACAGAGACATATTGTGATCGATCCGATACATATGATTTAAACCAGGTTAACGGGCGATCAGCAATACCAGAGTTTTTTAGTTTGAGAAGTAGTAGGTCATGGTCCACTGTGTCAAAAGCCTTTGCAAAATCAAGGAAAATAGCTCCAGTTAGGTCTCCTTGTTCCATGCCAGTTTGGATGTCGTTGCAAACTTTTAGGAGGGCAGTTGTAGTGGAGTGATTCGGTCTAAAACCTGATTGATTAGGGGTCAGATAGTTAGAAAGTTGATAATACTCGCATAATTGCGTATGGACGCATTTTTCTAAGATTTTTGACAATATAGGGAGCAATGATATAGGACGATAGTTAGAAACCAAGGTTAAATCCCCACTTTTATGAATAGGCACTACTCTTGCAGTTTTCCAGAGTTTGGGTATGTATCCAGACACCAAGGATTCATTAATTAGGGTTGCGACAGGCTTAGCAATTGCCGGCGCACTGAGCTTCAACAGCATTGCTGGGATTTGATCAGGTCCTGACTGGTTTTTCATTTTTAGATTATCGAGGTGTTTCTTGACGACATTGAAGGGTACAGGTCTAAAATTTAACTTTTCTATATTGGGTCTTTGCTGTTTTAGTGGGGCCTGATCCACATTTGTAGCTTCAGGATGCGTGCCATTTATTAGTTTGTCAATCAGGGTGGTGGAGCATCCTACAAAATAATTGTTAAAGGCATTTGCTACTTCTAAGGGGAGTTGCAGGTTTTGGTTATCCACATTGACAGTGGAGGGTTGGGAGTGGATTGGTGGATTTTGTAGGTTATTTATGAGTTTCCAAAACTTTCTAGGGTTACATATATTATTGTTCAGATTTTCACAGAAATATTGCGCCTTAGCCAATTTTGTTTGTTTAGTACATATATTTCGCCATTGTCTATATACACAGTGATCATTCATAGAGCCAGTATGCTTGAACTTTGACCACAATGAGTCTCGAAATTGGTACATTTGAATGAGGTCAGCTGTGATCCAATTTAAGTGTGCTCCTTTTACTCTCACCTTACGCAGCGGTGCATGTAAATTCCAAACTTGTAGGAGTTCAGACTGAAAGAATTCAACTGCAGAGTCTAGATCTGGGATATAACTGTTTCCTTATAAGTATTCTCTCTACCTGGGTATTTTACTGGATACACTGGGCGGATTAATAATAGACTATTTTGAGATATTATATGACCACCAACCCCGTACCACTAGGATGGATGTAAAACCTAGTGTAGACCTGTCTATTAGATAGTATATACTAATATTGCTTCGAAGGGCAATGCATGTACTGACCATGGGATATAATAGGAGGTTGATGATTATTAGTTGGACCTGAACAAAGCTGCTTACTTAACTGTATTTTGCCTCCAGGTCTAGATGTGATACTGGAGCTTACTTGACACTATACACTATGCTACTGCACTAATAGTACTTATGGGTAAGAGAAAAATAATTGTCCATCACCTTTTATGTCTAATACTTTTTGAGAGTTACTGAGAGAATAGTTGAAGTGATTGCTCGTCTTGTTTTGCCGCAGAGGCGACAGGACATAATCATTTCTAGTCCAATTTAGAGTCATTAACATCTGGAGCAATTCAATGTAATGATTTGAGAGCACATAGCTTGGGTACTGGTATTTTACCCAATTATTATATAGTGGTATTAATCAATATGCCACATTAACCATATATACTTATAGGAGTTACGCCCCTAGTCTACATATGACCCTTTGAAAACTTCTAGGATTGTGGCTAACCTAATAGCATACCCCTGCTGTTATTAGAAATGGTAATACATATTCATTAAACCTTTTCTGGATTTATACTTTCTCCGACCAGTAGAGGGATAATTGTACAGGTATTGTACAACATTTAAATTCTAACATATTTCATTCTAGAGTCTACTTCCTTTCAACTATATATCTATGCGAGTGTTGCGTAATTGTAATATATTTTCCACTCAATACCTTATATACACTATTAGTTTTGTCTATAATTATATACAAATAGTATAGTCCCAAACTTAACTCTATTAAGGTCTTTAAACTTCTGGTATGTGAATATGCATGGTTTATTTTTAAGTGTGTTCTACTCTCCTTTGCAGAGGCCTAAATGTGATGTTCAACTATGTTTCAAACTCTCCTCCCTCTACGTTTTTTAAAATGTATATTAACTCCTACTGTTACCAAAGCCTATAAGCGATTACACCAGATTTAAAGATGATACACCGCTCATAACACAAGGATACAGACTCCAGCCATTTTAGGGTTAAATGAATTACTAAACCACAGTGTCCATACTAGTCTCCATTCTTTACATCTCCAGAGGTAAAACTTAAGGGACATGCTGTACATATATCTTCCTAGAGATGAGAGAAAATCCTAGCACATTGGCCTCCATCTAAGTTTAATATTGTTACCATCTTGTAACTATAGCTCTGATAAATCTGGCTCTGCCCTCCCTCCCTCAATTTTTGTTTATTTGATAAACAAAGGAACACAGATTCCAAATATCCTTTCCCTTTAACTATAAAATTACATGTTTTACTATTAAGAAGCAAGTATTCATATTGACTATTCTAGGTGGATAGAGATCTTACGATACGTGAACAATACAATGACCAACTTAGATATTTTATTTCAGTTATTGAGAATATGCAAAGAGCGTGTGATAATATTGTGGTTCCTACTCTAGATTAATATGCTGCCACAGGGTAAAACCTGTGTCCATGACACTCTGAATAAGTATCCTCTGGTAGGGCCTCCTGTGGGCTATCTCATAGAGCTCTTGGATCTGAGCCTGACTTTGAATTATTTTCACTTTAAGAGATTGTTTTACCAACAGATGATGGTGATGGGTTCAAATGTAGCCCCCATCGTTGGCCAACCTCTATATGTAGCACTATGAGTGTACAGTGATGAGGATCAATCAGAAAAAAAGAGGTAGTATTCTATCGAAGGTACATCGATGACCTGTTCATTATATGGACAGGGTCAGAACATGATCTGAAAGTAGGGTACGAGACTTTGAACCAACTAGCCTGCCCGGTGAAATTTAAGATATGAGTGCTGGGTGGCTGCCTGGCACAGACCAATTAACCAAAAGACTGAAAAAAATGAGGTATATTAATGCTGAGTGAGCCTGACAGACACAAGCCTGATATTAAATGTAATTAGTGAAATTCAGAAAGGGTTGATGGCACCACTCATAAATTTTACACTGCGTCTTTAACCGTTCTATAATAAGCTCAATGGCCTTAATATTCTACAGTTAATGTGGTTAGGTGCTATGTATCAACAAAGTTACATTCCAAATATGTTAGCTAGAGAAACTAACAGAAAAAGATACTATATAAGCACTCAAATGACACTAAATTATCTGGAATTTAAAAAAGATTCACACACATTAAAACATTAATCTTTATTAGAAATATTAAAATATGGGTTGATTAAAACTAAAATGCTGTTGTTCCCAGTACAAAGACTGGATAATAGAGACTAGAGTCAATTATATTATATTATATATAATATTATCTGGTGATTAGTGATGAAACCAACGACTAGAATAGTAGTGACTACTAGAGCAAATTGGAATCAGTATTGCTATAAAAATATATGACCAATGCAGCACTATACCCTAACGCTACGTATTAACATTCCATCACATCATTGTGTGAAGTAATAATACTGGGTATTAAGAACATAGATACACTGATATCAATGACTCAGAATGTGGTATTGTAAATTTCCTTGAGTTGGTAGCATATGATGGATTACATATGATTGATCCTAGTATCTGCTATAAAGTATACAAAATCATGCTTATCAAGTGCATTGGGACCTAGGAATATAGGAAATTTCCCTCTGAGCAGTAGATAGATCAAAGGCCTGTGCACTTCACCTTATGGGTTACTAGATAGTATAATCCTGATATTGGATACTATTAGAAAATTGATCGAATAGTATTTGAGTCACTATCAAATCTAAGTGTTATACTCAAATTGCTAGGAAAAGGTAATGAGTACTCAAGACATTCCAGTTGCACTGTTTATACCAAAATAGTTTGGCTTATTTACAACTTAAATCAGTGACTTATATAAGTTGCTATTTTGAACAGTACTGATCCTGCTGATATTACCATATATTATATTACAACACTGTTAATGAATTGAGACTATTATACGGCTAGATTTGGAGTTTTGTCGGTAACGACCCGAAAAACTAACGCCGGCTTTTTTCTGGCCGCACCATAAAAATAACTCTGGTATTGAGAGTCCACATAAAGGCTGCGTTAGGCTCCAAAAAAGGAGCGTAGAGCATTTTTAATGCAGCTTCAACTCTCGATACCAGAGTAGCTTACGCAAGCGGCCAGCCTCAAAAACGTGCTTGTGCACGATTCCCCCATAGAAAACAATGGGGCTGTTTGAGCTGAAAAAAAACCTAACACCTGCAAAAAAGCCGCGTTCAGCTCTTAACGCAGCCCCATTGTTTGCTATGCGGAAACACCTCCTAAGTCTGCACCTAACACCCTAACATGTACCCCGAGTCTAAACACCCCTAACCTTACACTTATTAACCCCTAATCTGCCGCCCCCGCTATCGCTGACACCTGCATTTTATTTTTAACCCCTAATCTGCCGCTCCGTAAACCGCCGCTACTTACATTATCCTTATGTACCCCTAATCTGCTGCCCCTAACACCGCCGACCCCTATATTATATTTATTAACCCCTAATCTGCCCCCCACAACGTCGCCTCCACCTGCCTACACTTATTGACCCCTAATCTGCAGAGCGGACCGCACCGCTACTATTATAAAGTTATTAACCCCTAATCCGCCTCACTAACCCTATAATAAATAGTATTAACCCCTAATCTGCCCTCCCTAACATCGCCAACACCTAACTTCAATTATTAACCCCTAATCTGCCGACCGGAGCTCACCGCTATTCTAATAAATGGATTAACCCCTAAAGCTAAGTCTAACCCTAACACTAACACCCCCCTAAATTAAATATAATTTTAATCTAACGAAATTAATTAACTCTTATTAAATAAATTATTCCTATTTAAAGCTAAATACTTACCTGTAAAATAAACCCTAATATAGCTACAATATAAATTATAATTACATTGTAGCTATTTTAGGATTAATATTTATTTTACAGGCAACTTTGTAATTATTTTAACCAGGTATAATAGCTATTAAATAGTTAAGAACTATTTAATAGTTACCTAGTTAAAATAATTACAAAATTACCTGTAAAATAAATCCTAACCTAAGTTACAATTAAACCTAACACTATACTATCATTAAATTAATTAAATAAAATACCTACAATTACCTACAATTAAACCTAACACTACACTATCAATAAATTAATTAAATACAATTCCTACAAATAACTACAATGAAATAAACTAACTAAAGTACAAAAAATAAAAAAGAACTAAGTTACAAAAAATAAAAAAATATCTACAAACATAAGAAAAATATTACAACAATTTTAAACTAATTACACCTACTCTAAGCCCCCTAATAAAACAACAAAGCCCCCCAAAATAAAAAAATGCCCTACCCTATTCTAAATTACTAAAGTTAAAAGCTCTTTTACCTTACCAGCCCTGAACAGGGCCCTTTGCGGGGCATGCCCCAAGAAGTTCAGCTCTTTTGCCTGTAAAAAAAAACATACAATACCCCCCCCAACATTACAACCCACCACCCACATACCCCTAATCTAACCCAAACCCCCCTTAAATAAACCTAACACTAAGCCCCTGAAGATCATCCTACCTTGTCTTCACCTCACCAGGTATCACCGATCCTTCCTGGCTCCAAAATCTTCATCCAACCCAAGCGGGGGTTGGCGATCCATCATCCGGTGGCTGAAGAGGTCCAGAAGAGGCTCCAAAGTCTTCATCCTATCCGGGAAGAAGAGGCGATCCGGACCGGCAACCATCTTGATCCAAGCGGCATCTTCTATATTCATCCGATGACGACTGGCTCCATCCTGAAGACCTCCACCGTGGACCCATCTTCTTCCGGCGACGTCCAACTGAAGAATGACGGTTCCTTTAAGGGACGTCATCCAAGATGGCGTCCCTCAAATTCCGATTGGCTGATAGGATTCTATCAGCCAATCGGAATTAAGGTAGGAATATTCTGATTGGCTGATGGAATCAGCCAATCAGAATCAAGTTCAATCCGATTGGCTGATCCAATCAGCCAATCAGATTGAGCTCGCATTCTATTGGCTGTTCCGATCAGCCAATAGAATGCGAGCTCAATCTGATTGGCTGATCGAATCAGCCAATCGGATTGAACTTGATTCTGATTGGCTGATTCCATCAGCCAATCAGAATATTCCTACCTTAATTCCGATTGGCTGATAGGATTCTATCAGCCAATCAGAATTCGAGGGACGCCATCTTGGATGAAGTCCCTTAAAGGAACCGTCATTCTTCAGTTGGACGTCGCCGGAAGAAGATGGGTCCGCGATGGAGGTCTTCAGGATGGAGCCGGTCGTCATCGGATGAAGATAGAAGATGCCGCTTGGATCAAGATGGTTGCCGGTCCGGATCGCCTCTTCTTCCCGGATAGGATGAAGACTTTGGAGCCTCTTCTGGACCTCTTCAGCCACCGGATGATGGATCGCCAACCCCCGCTTGGGTTGGATGAAGATTTTGGAGCCAGGACGGATCGGTGATACCTGGTGAGGTGAAGACAAGGTAGGATGATCTTCAGGGGCTTAGTGTTAGGTTTATTTAAGGGAGGTTTGGGTTAGATTAGGGGTATGTGGGTGGTGGGTTGTAATGTTGGGGGGGGGTATTGTATGTTTTTTTTACAGGCAAAAGAGCTGAACTTCTTGGGGCATGCCCCGCAAAGGGCCCTGTTCAGGGCTGGTAAGGTAAAAGAGCTTTTAACTTTAGTAATTTAGAATAGGGTAGGGCATTTTTTATTTTGGGGGGCTTTGTTGTTTTATTAGGGGGCTTAGAGTAGGTGTAATTAGTTTAAAATTGTTGTAATATTTTTCTTATGTTTGTAGATATTTTTTTATTTTTTGTAACTTAGTTCTTTTTTATTTTTTGTACTTTAGTTAGTTTATTTCATTGTAGTTATTTGTAGGAATTGTATTTAATTAATTTATTGATAGTGTAGTGTTAGGTTTAATTGTAGGTAATTGTAGGTATTTTATTTAATTAATTTAATGTTAGTATAGTGTTAGGTTTAATTGTAACTTAGGTTAGGATTTATTTTACAGGTAATTTTGTAATTATTTTAACTAGGTAACTATTTAATAGCTATTGTACCTGGTTAAAATAATTACAAAGTTGCCTGTAAAATAAATATTAATCCTAAAATAGCTACAATGTAATTATAATTTATATTGTAGCTATATTAGGGTTTATTTTACAGGTAAGTATTTAGCTTTAAATAGGAATAATTTATTTATTAAGAGTTAATTAATTTTGTTACATTAAAATTATATTTAATTTAGGGGGGTGTTAGTGTTAGGGTTAGACTTAGCTTTAGGGGTTAATCCATTTATTAGAATAGCGGTGAGCTCCGGTCGGCAGATTAGGGGTTAATAATTGAAGTTAGGTGTCGGCGATGTTAGGGAGGGCAGATTAGGGGTTAATACTATTTATTATAGGGTTAGTGAGGCGGATTAGGGGTTAATAAGTGTAGGCAGGTGGAGGCGACGTTGAGGGGGGCAGATTAGGGGTTAATAAATATAATATAGGGGTCGGCGGTGTTAGGGGCAGCAGATTAGGGGTACATAGCTATAATGTAGGTGGCGGCGCTTTGCGGTCGGCAGATTAGGGGTTAATTATTGTAGGTAGCTGGCGGCGATGTTGAGGGGGGAAGATTAGGGGTTAATAAATATAATATAGGGGTCGGCGGTGTTAGGGGCAGCAGATTAGGGGTACATAGCTATAATGTAGGTGGCGGCGCTTTGCGGTCGGCAGATTAGGGGTTAATTATTGTAGGTAGCTGGCGGCGACGTTGTGGGGGGCAGATTAGGGGTTAATAAATATAATACAGGGGTCGGCGGTGTTAGGGGCAGCAGATTAGGGGTACATAAGTATAACGTAGGTGGCGGTCGGCAGATAAGGGGTTAAAAAAAATTAATCGAGTGGCGGCGATGTGGTGGGGCCTCGGTTTAGGGGTACATAGGTAGTTTATGGGTGTTAGTGTACTTTAGAGTACAGTAGTTAAGAGCTTTATGAACCGGCGTTAGCCCAAAAAGCTCTTCACTACTGACTGACTTTTTTCCTGCGGCTGGAGTTTTGTCGTTAGATTTCTAACGCTCACTTCAGACACGACTCTAAATACCGGAGTTAGAAAGATCCCATTGAAAAGATAGGATACGCAATTGACGTAAGGGGATCTGCGGTATGGAAAAGTCGCGGCTGAAAAGTGAGCGTTAGACCCTATTTTGAGTGACTCCAAATACCGGAGTTAGCCTAAAACCAGCGTTAGGAGCCTCTAACTCTGGTTTTCACGGCTAACGCCAAACTCCAAATCTAGGCCATAGTAATTAATGTGATAGCAATTTACAACTGAGATAACAGTAGGTGACTGTCAGTCTATACTTAACGTAGAATTTCTCAATATGTATGAATCAGACATAAGGGAATTAGTAGTGCTTGGTGTATACTATAAAGATCATAGAGCTGCTTGTCCGACCCTGATACACAGTAGAGTTGGTTACAGCACAATAAATAAAGCCAAGTAGTGAAGTTGTATTAGAACAGCTGACATTCAGCCCCAATATAGATTTTGGATCAAATATACTTCTATTGTACCCCTGAGTTGCGTATAACATTGGTTTCAGAGTCCATTAATATTTAAATTGTATAATATATTTGTATATATGCTGTATATGTGTATATATTTATTTCTTGGAATTCTGCCAATTATAACGCTTGTTGGTACTTTGTATCAAGGGTTAGAATGAATCTAGTGCTATATATGCTGCTGTCAGCGGTTTAAGGTTACTTAATAACAAAATATAGTTGCTCAAGAATCCCTTAATATCAAGTGCTATCATGGATTTCACTCAGAGTTTCAATGCTGTGCAGTACTGTTAGTATACAGCATTGATAGCTAAGACACACATGAATATGCTGTCTCAGCAAGTTTGTTTACCCTGCTGTTTAACCGCAGTCCTCTGTTGAATTCCTGAATGATTAAATAGCTATATTTAGCCACAGGCTTAAAGTATTATTTAACAACCAGTACTTATCATTATATAGCGGAAAGATTTACAAATCAATATTGTGCAGTGCTGTTAGTGTACAGCGTTAATACTCATGGCATACATAGAGTACTGTGTCAGCAGGTTTGTTTGCTCTGCTGTTTGGTCGCGGTCTTATGTTAAATTGCTAAATAATTAGAAAATTATATTTAGCCCAAAGTTAGTAGTCTTTTTGAACACATAACACTTATAATATGCAATTGTGCAGCGAAATTATTTACCGGTCCCTACCATTGGTGACATACTGATATCTATAGTCTAATCCACTCGAGTGTTACCAGTGCTGTATTATTTACTGAATTAAGTATCACCTCGAGTTAGCTGCTATTGTCAAAGTATTCACTACACCAATTGTATTCATTTATATTCACTACACCAATTGTATTTTACAGGTTCTAGTCTGAGAAAATTCAACCAGCAAGTATTTTTTTAAAAATACACTGAGCTCCCATGAGCTCCCCCTTCCTATTATCCAGTCTTTGTACTGGGAACACCAGCATTTTAGTTTTAATCAACCCATATTTTAATATTTCTAATAAAGATTAATGTTTTAATGTGTGTGAATCTTTTTTCAATTCCAGATAATTTATTAGTCATTTGAGTGCTTATATAGTATCTTTTTCTGTTAGTTTCTCTAGCTAACATATTTGGAATTAAATGTAATTAGATTACACTAGCAAAATATATGTTTTTTAAATTTAAAATAATGTTATAAACGAATATTAACACTGGTGGCTGCTGGCTGGCACAGAACGATGAACCAGAGTATATGCTGTGTGACACAGGCCTGATAGAAAATGAAAACAATTACACTAGCAAAATAATTAAATTTTTTGGTTAGTTAAATTTAAACTAATGTTGTTAGGGAGATATCAGTGGTCGCAGTAATCACATCATATGCTGTGAGCCTTAAACACACAGCCTGAAAGCCAGGCAAATGCTAATAAAAAAAAAACGGAAAAAAAAAAAAACGGCACGAAATATAGCCCTAAAAAGGGCTTTTTGGGGTGCTGTGCTTGCAGCAGAGATGAGTGGAGTCCTTCTGGACTGTAAATACACTAGCCTAGCTATGTTTTTCCTATTAATGTCAGGAGCAAAAACACAACACGTCCTCTCATTAAAAAAGCAAGGTCGTTATGAGTCTAAAATGGCGGATTCCGAGTAGCTGGGAGTGTCTGTGAGGGAGTGTCTGATGTTGATTGGCTCTAATGTGTCAGGCGGCTGTGACATAAAGGTTCAAAGTTTCCACAATGATGACACATAGGGGCAGATCGCCATGTGTTCGCCCACAAACGCGAACGCGAACAAGCTATGTTCGCTGTGAACCGTTCACGGGCGAACAGTTCGGGACATCACTACTCACTACTTTACATTGTAGAAAACTGTAATATTGAAGACATGTCACATGAAAAGATATAATAAAATATTTACAAAAATGTGAGGGGTAAACTCACTTTTGTGAGATAATGTACATATTACCTATAGAATCTGTCTAATATTCAGTTCTGGGGTTCTACCTATTACAAAACCTGCCTGGTCTATATGGAGTAGTTTTGGAAGGATTGACTCAAGTCTATCAGCCAAAGTCTTCATAAGGATCTTGTAGTCAAGATTTAAGAGGGATATAGGCCTATATGAAAACAGCTGTGTGTTATCCTTCTCTTCTTTTGGCAGGAGTATACCATTGGCTGCTTTAAAATGAAGAGACAACTTTTGTTTATGTGTATAAAATTGATCATATAATTCTCTCAATACTCCAGTGATTTCATCCTTCAGAAGCCAATTGAATTCCAAAGATAGACCATCTGGTCCTGGGGCTTTACCTTTACTCATGGCCTTCATTGTTTTTATTATATCTGATTCAGAAATGGGAACATTTAGTATTACCAGATCTTCTTCTGCAATTGTGGGAAGTTTAATATTTTCCAAAAATCCCTGAATATCCTCCTTCCCTGGGAGTTGGGATGAGTATATGTTTTAAAAGTAATTTTGGAAAAGTGATTTTCTCTACCTTATTAATAATCCTCCCCTCTTCATTTATAGGCCCTATACATTTTCTTTTTTTGTTTTATTAAACATATTTGCTAAATATTTACCTCCTTTATTACCAAATCTCTCAAAATGTACCGAACACTTAACTAGTATGCCTTCCCTGTGTTCCCTGCCATACTCAAAAGAAAGTCCTCTCTCTCTTTTTTGATTTTATAGTAATCTAATTTATTGGCCTCTGTTGGGGAATTCCTTAATCGTGAATATGCTATAAAGGGAGCTGCTGCTAATTTCCTCTGCTTGCTCTGCCCTTCTTTTCTTAATTTAATTATGTATGATGTAATATCTGCTTTCAGTGCTGCTTTAGCTGCCTCCCAGTATATATATATATATATATATATATATATATATATATATATATATATATATATATATATATATATATATATATATATATATATATATATATATATATATATACACATTGCCCCTATGACACTATACTCATACAACTTTGATTTAATTTTTTTTTACAAGTTTTAATGTTTTCAACAAGTAGCTAGGTGTAGTGATGATTTTAATCTCAATTTATCTTTGTTAAAATTGTTCTAGTTCCTTTCTCTCAGGTAGATTACGAGTTTTGAGTTCATGTTTTAACGCTGAGAGGAAAACCGGGCTCCAACTTGCTGCGGAGCGCATATCAACGTAGAAATCTTAGCACAAACTTACTTCACCACCTCCATAGGAGGCAAAGTTTGTAAAACTGAATTGTGGGTGTGGTGAGGGGTGTATTTATAGGCATTTGAGGTTTGGGAAACTTTGCCCCTCCTGGTAGGAATGTATATCCCATACGTCACTAGCTCATGGACTCTTGCTAATTACATGAAAGAAATTGGCCATTTCAGCATTAAAACAGTAACGCAGCCATTTCGAGTCTTGTCGGTATAGCTGTATCGCAAGCCTTTTAGCCTGTAATGCAGTGTCAGTCCCACACTCAAAAAAAATATGTTTTTTCATGGTATTCCCATACGAGTTTTGCAGTGAAGCTAAAAAACTTGCGTTACAGATTATACCGACAAGATCCATTATGCAATCTGAGAGCAGTAGTTATGAGTTTTACGCAGCAAAACTGTTACACAAAACTCATAACTAAACTGTTACAAAGTACACTAGCCCCTATAAACTACCTATTAACCCCTAAACCATGGCCCTCCCGCATCACAAACACTATATTAAACCTATTAATCCCTAATCTGCCGCTCCCAACATCGCCACCACTATTAAAATGTATTAACCCCATTCCGCCACTCCCCAACATCGTCGCTACTATAATAAAGTTATTAACCCCTATTCCCCCCGCACCCCAACATTGCCCACGCCATAATAAATATATTAACCCCTATTCCGCCGCACCCCGACTTTGCCGCCACTAAATAAACCTATTAACCCCTAAACCGCCAGCCCCCCACATCGCCAAAAACTAAATTAAACTATTAAACTCTAAACCTAACAACCCCATAACTTTACATTAAAATTACAAGATCCCTATCTTAAAATAAATAAAAACTTACTTGGGAAATTTAAAAAAGCTACATTTAAACTATAAATTAAACTAACATAAATATTAGACTAAAATTAAACTGACTACAAATTAAATAAACTAAATACAAATTAAAAAAAAATCTAACCCTACTAAATAAAATTAAAACTACAATTACAAAAAATAAAAAATACTAAATTACAAAAAATAAAAAAATACTAAAGTACAAAAAATAACAAACACTAAATTATGAAAAATAATAAACGAAATTATTCAAAATAAAAACAATTACTCCTAATTTAATAGCCCTATTAAAATAAAAAAGCCCTCCAAAAAAACAAAAAAAAAACCCCTAGCCTACAATAAACTACCAATAGCCCTTAAAAGGGCCTTTTGTAGTGCATTGCCTTAAGTTAAACAGCTCTTTTACATTAAAAAAATTACAAAAACGGGGTGCGGAGCAATTCTTGAAACTGAGCGGTCGCACATTACCACAGCTCCATAAAATATGCATGATAATTCATAAAATCAGCCACTCGGTTGTACTCATATTGCTACTAATTTGAGGCTAAACTCGAATAGATTCATCTGGGCCAGCTGGATTCCTAAAAGATAATCAAGAAGCCGACTTTTGCCCTATTTGATCAGAAAGCCCATTACGGAAGCCATTGAGGAACGGCCATTTTCCTAGCCGCGTGGCGCACTTCCAATCCCTAACGTTTGAGTCCTTGCTTATTCCACCTACCTGGTCTGCTGCTTGAGGTCAGGGAGCTTATCTCTATATAACTACGGGATCATTCACTCTAAATATCTATACCTGTCGCCAAGGAAGCAGCCTGTCATACCGTGGAGACACTGCTGCAGGACTTTGTGAAAGAGTGCTCTACCCTCGTGGCGAATTACTTTTGCCCCCGGCTTTCCCCCAACGGGGACCAAGTGAACCTGACAATGAAGTCTGTTGATGCTGCTGACGATCGAGAGGCAAAGCGGCAGTGGAGATCTCAGGCATCTGACTCCCTACCTTTTGGCGTGCTGTCTGATATGGAGCAAGGGGCTGAAGTGATGGGCCAACAAATGGGGACTGAGGAGTATCTACCTGAGAGGATGAAGGGCCAGACGGAAGTACAGGATGAGCCATGGGAGGATTCAACTTACCGACACAGCAAGACCAGGTCGGCTTTGATGATACACATATTAGATGCAGCAGTTGTACATAGTGACTCCCTTTAATGAAAGATTCATCCCTGTTCCTGTGATTGCTAAACGGGATACGTATTGTGGCCGCAACCTAGGGGACAAGTTGTATCTCCTGTTCAACCCGGCAGAAACTCTATTTGGGGGAAAGTGCACTGTGAATATCCCCTGGTCTGCAATCACACAGGGTGAGCTTCCCGGTATTTTACTGGATTCGCTGGGCGGATTAATAATAATAGACTATTTTGAGATATTATATGACCACCAACCCTGACCCACTAGGATGGAGGTAAAACCTAGTTGTAGACCTGTCTATCAGATAGTATATACTAATATTGCTTCGGAGGGCAATGCATGTACTGACCATGGGATATAATAGGAGGTTGATGTTTATTAGTTGGACCTGAACAAAGCTGCTTACTTAACTGTATTTTGCCTCCAGGCCTAGATGTGATACTGGGGCTTACTTGACACTATACACTATGCTACTGCACTAATAGTACTTATGGGTAAGAGAAAAATAATCGTCCATCATCTTTTATGTCTAATACTTATTGTGAGTTACTGAGAGAATAGTCTAGGTGATTGCTCCTCTTGTTTTGCCGCCAAGGCGACAGGACATAATGTTTTCTAGTCCAATTTAGAGTCATTAACATCTGGAGCAATTTAATGTAATAATTTGAGAGCACATAGCTTGGGTACTGGTATTTTACCCAATTATTATATAGTGGTATTAGTCAATATGCCCCATTAGCCATATATACTAATAGGAGTTAAGCCCCTAGTCTACATATGACCCTTTGAAAACTTCTAGGATTGTGGCTAACCTAATAGCATACCCCTGCTGTTATTAGAAATGGTAATACATATTCATTAAACCTTCTCTGGATTTATACATTCTCCGACCAGTAGAGGGATAATTTTACAGGTATTGTACAATATTTTAATTCTAACATATTCCATTCTAGAGTCTACTTCCTTTCAACTATATATCTATGCGAGTGTTGCGTAATTGTAATATATTGTCCGCTCAATACCTTATATACACTATTAGTTTTGTCTATAATTATATACAAATAGTATAGTCCCAAACTTAACTCTATTAAGGTCTTTGAACTTCTGGTATGTGAATATGCATGGTTTATTTTTAAGTGTGTTCTACTCTCCTTTGCAGAGGCCTAAATGTGATGTTCAACTATGTTTCAACCTCTCCTCCCTCTACGTTTTTTAAAATGTATATTAACTACTACTATTACCAAAGCCTATAAGCGATTACACCAGATTTAAACATGATACACCGCTCATAACACAAGGATACAGACTCCAGCCATTTTAGTGTTAAATGAATTACTAAACCACAGTGTCCATACTAGTCTCCCTTCTTTACATCTCCAGAGGTAAAACTTAAGGGACATGCTGTACATATATCTTCCTAGAGATTAGAGAAAATCCTAGCACATTGGCCTCCATCTAAGTTTAATATTGTTACCATCTTGTAACTATAGCTCTGATAAATCTGGCTCTGCCCTCCCTCCCTCAATTTTTGTTTATTTGATAAACAAAGGAACGCAGATTCCAAAGATCCTTTCCCTTTAACTATAAAATTACATGTTTTACTATTAAGAAGCAAGTATTCATATTGACTATTCTAGGTGGATAGAGATCTTACGATACGTGAACAATACAATGACCAACTTAGATATTTTATTTCAGTTATTGAGAATATGCAAAGAGCGTGTGATAATATTGTGGTTCCTACTCTAGATTAATATGCTGCCACAGGGTAAAACCTGTGTCCATACTGAATAAGTATCCTCTGGTAGGGCCTCCTGTGGACTATCTCATAGAGCTCTTGGATCTGAGCCTGACTTTGAATTATTGTCCCGTTAAGAGATTGTTTTACCAACAGATCATGGGGATGGTGATGGGTTCAAATGTAGCCCCCATCGTTGGCCAACCTCTATATGTAGCACTATGAGTGTACAGTGATGAGGATCCATCAGAAAAAAGAGGTAGTATTCTATCGAAGGTACATCGATGACCTGTTCATTTTATGGACAGGGTCAGAACATGATCTGAAAGTAGGGTTCGAGACTCTGAACCAACTAGCCTGCTCAGTGAAACTTAAGATCAACTATCATCATGAATCGGTGGATTTCCTTGACTTGAGAATATACAAGGTCGGGAGGAAATTGGGGAGTACCCTGTTCTAGAAACCCACTGATTGAAATTCACTTTTGCATGCAACTAGTTGCCATCCTGGAGCACGATTGCAGGCCATCCCGCAAGCACAACTAACTAGAGTTATCAGGACCAACAGTAATATCAATAATCAAACCCAACAACTTGAAGCTATGAGCAATACATTCCTGGATAGAGGATACCATCCAAAAATTATCAATCGGGCAAGAGCAAAATGCATGGGTGATTGAGTCCTGCTCAGGGAAGAGGAGTCAAGTAACTCACGTATGACTTTCACTACTAAATATTCCCCTGATTAACGATTGGCTGGAAAAAGCCTGCATCAGCATTGGCATATTGTACAAGGCGATCCTACTCTGCCACTCTCCAAATTGGCCCCACCTCCTGTAGGTTACAAAAGGAACACTAATCTAAGGGATTTAATCATGAAGACCGACCCTATTCACGGTTATCTGGATACAACCTGGCTACAACCCAAGAAGATGGGTTGTTTTCAATGCATAGGGTACACGACTTGCAACTCCATGCTTCCGGGAGCCACGTTCAGACACCCACACAAAAACAAAAAATATACTATTGGCCATCGGTTGACCTGTACTACGAAATACGTTGTATATCTACTAAGTTGTTTTTGTGCCAAATTTTATGTGGGTAAAACCACTGATGATGCCCGTACAAGAATGGATAACCATAGATCAGCGATTATAGCTGCAATCAAGAACAAAAACAGCGAGCAACCTGTCACAAGACATTTTTTAGATGCTGGCCACAATCCAACGGACCTTCGGTTTGTCTTGATCGACCATGTGCCTCCTTTGAGACGTGGTGGTGATAGAAACAAGATCCTCCTTCAGATTGAAGCTAGATGGACATATTGTCTCAACACGATCCAACCACATGGACTTAATTCTGCTGGATTGGCATTGCTTCCTTTAATGAGAGCTCCCTTCAATGAGAATGCCCCTTACTGATCTATTTGTGAGAGCTCATGATCCATTGGTTGTGGTATTGGGCACCATCATTCTACCTAGACCAGTTACCCTTAATCCATGTCTATAAAGTCCCTCTAGAGTTTTCCACTTGGGTCCTTCCATTGGGCATTATGGACCAGTATTATGTATTTTTGTGGGAGTACAATTTTGTCTTATGTTTTGTTCTATATTCTGTCTTGCATTTTCTCTTCAATAGGCCCTCTAGTACAGAATATATTGGTACAGTTATCATCACCATTTGTATATTGGCAATTTCATTCTTTTTTGTTTTATTTCTATATTTATTTTAATTTTTATATTTAATTTAAATTTTATATGTATTTTTATATTTATTTTAAATTTTATTTTTATTATTTAGTTTATTTTATTCTACTTTTTTATTTTATTTATTATTATAATTTCTCATTATTTATATTCATTATTATTTATTTATTTTTCCTTGTTTTATTCATTTATTTTTCCTTTTTTTCCTTGTTTCCTTGTCTTGTTATTTTTCCTTGATTTATTTTTCCTTGTTTTGTTTTATTTTTTGTTTCTTTGTTTTACCGTTTATCCATCATATATCTCGTTCTATTCTATTCTTTCTTATTTTAATTTCTTTCATTTTTGTCTTTTTCTTTATCACTTTTATTTTTCTCAGCACGTATATTTTTCGCCAGTAGGCGTCAGTCTCAGAGATATTCCTTTCTTCTGTGCTATTGCTCTGTCTTTCTGCTCAGCCAGTGTTGTGCTCCCTGGCTCTATGACATCAGCCCTTGTTGTGCTGACAGTGCGTGTAAGATCGGACGCGCGTGTGACGTCAATACAGGAAGCCAGCTGTGTAAACAGAGCCAGCTGCTTGACTCTGTTTACACAGCTGGCTTCCTGTATTGACGTCACACGCGCGTCCGATCTTACACGCTCTTCCAGCATGAGAGCTCTCTGATGTATTTTAGCCTATTTTTTGGGGGTAAAGCTCCAGGTAATCTGCTTTTCTTAGTTTACACATCGGGCACCCTTGATGTGCTAGTGTGCATATGTTTCCGATTGTCCTGCATGAGTATTCAACTAATCTGTGTTGTACAGCTCAATTGTTTATCGGCCTATGTGTTTAACTCACTATCCATGTGCGAATGCGTTCTTAGGCTTGTTTTTAAATGTTTTTAAATGTCACTTTCTATATGTGACTTTTATGATGCAGCAATACTGCACATGTGCACTTTTTCCCTCTATTCTATTATGAGGATCTGATTATATTTTTGTCCACTTATTTTCCTCTGTTATGGCATGAGGATTTGATGACATATTTGTGTTTATTGATGTTGCTAGGACTACCATTTGGCGTTTTTTTTTTTGCTCTAATTAGGAGTGGGGTTTGTGTTCATTGGATGTGTGTTTTATAAATGTTTGTGTTTCACTGTCTGAGGAAGGGGATACGGTCCCCGAAACGTTACATTAAAGGCACGTTTTTTGCAAAATAACAGCGAGTGCAAGCCATCGTTTATTTCTATTTGTTTCCCGTTTGCAACCTGGCATGTTGGCTTGAAGTGAGAGTGCTCTCCATTTGCTAAACTGTATATATATATATATATATATATATATATATATATATATATATATATATATATATATATATATATATATATATATATATATATATATTTATGTGTTTATATATGTATTTACAGACATATATACACATATGAACACATAAATACATATGTATACATATATAGACAAGTAAGTGCATTGGATCCCATTGCAGTTAAAGGGACACTGTACACTAGATTTTTCTTTGCATACATGTTTTGTAGATGATACATTTATATAGCCCATCTTGGAGTGTTTTTTGCAACAATGTTTGGTTTTGCATATTTTTTTATAACATTTTGCTGATTTTCAGACTCCTAACCAAGCCCCATAGTATCAGATATACACGCACGTTTACAAACTACTGCTAGCTCCTGTTTGTGTAATCTGTATTTTTAAATGCAGGGAAGGGAGGAGTGTCTGCTTTTCCAGGCCCTTTCACTGGGTGTCCCAGTCTAACCTAACAGTGCTGAACTGAGAGCTAAGTAAGGCCTAGATTTAGAGTTTGGCGTTAGCCGTCAAAACCAGCGTTAGAGGCTCCTAACGCTGGTTTTGGGCTACCGCCGGTATTTGGAATCAGTCAGGAAAGGGTCTAACACTCACTTTCCAGCCGCGACTTTTCCATACCGCAGATCCCCCTACGCCATTTGCGTATCCTATCTTTTCAATGGGATCTTTCTAACGCCGGTATTTAGAGTCTTGGCTGAAGTGAGCGTTAGAAATCTAACGACAAAACTCCAGCCGCAGAAAAAAGTCAGTAGTTAAGAGCTTTCTGGGCTAACGCCGGTTCATAAAGCTCTTAACTACTGTGCTCTAAAGTACACTAACACCCATAAACTACCTATGTACCCCTAAACCGAGGTCCCCCCACATCGCCGCCACTATAATAAATATTTTTAACCCCTAATCTGCCGACCGCAAACCGCCGCAACCTACATTATCCCTATGTACCCCTAATCTGCTGCCCCTAACACCGCCGACACCTACATAATATTTATTAACCCCTAATCTGCTGCCCCCGCTATCGCTGACCCCTGCATATTTTTTTAACCCCTAATCTGCCGCTCCGTACACCGCCACAACCTACATTATACCTATGTACCTCTAATCTGCTGCCCCTAACACCGCCGACCCCTATATTATATTTATTAACCCCTAATCTGCCGCCCCCAACGGCGCCTCCACCTACCTACAATTATTAACCCCTAATCTGCCGACCGGACCACACCGCTACTATAATAAATGGATTAACCCCTAAAGCTAAGTCTAACCCTAACACTAACACCCCCCTAAGTTAAATATAATTTAAATCTAACGAAATAAATGAACTCTTATTAAATAAATTATTCCTATTTAAAGCTAAATACTTACCTGTAAAATAAACCCTAATATAGCTACAATATAAATTATAATTATATTGTAGCTAGTTTAGGATTAATATTTATTTTACAGGCAACTTTGTATTTATTTTAACCAGGTACAATAGCTATTAAATAGTTAATAACTATTTAATAGCTACCTAGTTAAAATAATTACAAAATTACCTGTAAAATAAATCCTAACCTAAGTTACAATTAAACCTAACACTACACTATCAATAAATTAATTAAATACAATACCTACAAATAACTACAATTAAATAAACTAACTAAAGTACAAAAAAATAAAAAAGAACTAAGTTACAAAAAATAAAAAAATATTTACAAACATTAGAAAAATATTACAACAATTTTAAACTAATTACATCTACTCTAAGCCCCCTAATAAAATAACAAAGACCCCCAAAATAAAAAAATGCCCTACCCTATTCTACATTTAAAAAGTTCAAAGCTCGTTTACCTTACCAGCCCTGAAAAGGGCCATTTGCGGGGCATGCCCCAAAGAATTCAGCTCTTTTGCCTGTAAAAAAAAACATACAATACCCCCCCCAACATTACAACCCACCACCCACATACCCCTAATCTAACCCAAACCCCCCTTAAATAAACCTAACACTAAGCCCCTGAAGATCTTCCTACCTTATCTTCACCATGCCAGGTTCACCGATCCGTCCTCCGAAGTCTTGATCCAAGCCTCCGAAGTCTTCATCCAAGCCCAAGCGGGGGCTGGCGATCCATAATCCGGCTGAAGTCTTCTATCAAGCAGCGGCTGAAGAGGTCCAGAAGAGGCTCCAAAGTCTTCATCCTATCCGGGAAGAAGAGGAGATCCGGACCGGCAACCATCTTGATCCAAGCG
Source organism: Bombina bombina (assembly GCF_027579735.1). NCBI lineage: Eukaryota > Metazoa > Chordata > Amphibia > Anura > Bombinatoridae > Bombina > Bombina bombina. Next base: position 60,939,202 of record NC_069502.1, on the reverse strand, counting down.
GCATCTTCTATCTTCATCCAATGACGAAAGGCTCCATCTTGAAGACCTCCGACGCGGATCCATCCTCTTCTTCCGACGTCCAACTCAAGAATGAAGGTTCCTTTAAGGGACGTCATCCAAGATGGCGTCCCTCGAATTCCGATTGGCTGATAGGATTCTATCAGCCAATCGGAATTAAGGTAGGAAAATTCTGATTGGCTGATGGAATCAGCCAATCAGATTCAAGTTCAATCCGATTGGATTAAAGGAACCTTCATTCTTGAGTTGGACGTCGGAAGAAGAGGATGGATCCGCGTCGGAGGTCTTCAAGATGGAGCCGTTCGTCATCGGATGAAGATAGAAGATGCCGCTTGGATCAAGATGGTTGCCGGTCCAGATCTCCTCTTCTTCCCGGATAGGATGAAGACTTTGGAGCTTCTTCTGGACCTCTTCAGCCGCCGCTTGATAGAAGACTTAAGCCGGATTATGGATCGCCAGCCCCCGCTTGGGCTTGGATGAAGACTTCGGAGGCTTGGATCAAGACTTCGGAGGACGGATCGGTGAACCTGGCATGGTGAAGATAAGGTAGGAAGATCTTCAGGGGCTTAGTGTTAGGTTTATTTAAGGGGGGTTTGGGTTAGATTAGGGGTATGTGGGTGGTGGGTTGTAATGTTGGGGGGGGGTATTGTATGTTTTTTTTTTACAGGCAAAAGAGCTGAATTCTTTGGGGCATGCCCCGCAAATGGCCCTTTTCAGGGCTGGTAAGGTAAAAGAGCTTTGAACTTTTTTAATGTAGAATAGGGTAGGGCATTTTTTTATTTTGGGGGTCTTTGTTATTTTATTAGGGGGCTTAGAGTAGGTGTAATTAGTTTAAAATTGTTGTAATATTTTTCTAATGTTTGTAAATATTTTTTTATTTTTTGTAACTTAGTTCTTTTTTATTTTTTGTACTTTAGTTAGTTTATTTAATTGTAGTTATTTGTAGGTATTGTATTTAATTAATTTATTGATAGTGTAGTGTTAGGTTTAATTGTAACTTAGGTTAGGATTTATTTTACAGGTAATTTTGTAATTATTTTAACTATTTTAGCTATTAAATAGTTCTTAACTATTTAATAGCTATTGTACCTGGTTAAAATAAATACAAAGTTGCCTGTAAAATAAATATTAATCCTAAAAAAGCTACAATATAATTATTCGTTATATTGTAGCTATATTAGGGTTTATTTTACAGGTAAGTATTTAGCTTTAAATAGGAATAATTTATTTAATAAGAGTTAATTTATTTCGTTAGATTAACATTATATTTAATTTAGGGGGGTGCTAGGGTTAGACTTAGCTTTAGGGGTTAATACATTTATTATAGTAGCGGCGAGATCCGGTCGGCAGATTAGGGGTTAATAATTGAAGTTAGGTGTCGGCGATGTTAGGGAGGGCAGATAAGGGGTTAATACTATTTCTTATAGGGTTATTGAGGCGGGAGTGAGGCGGATTAGGGGTTAATAACTTTATTATAGTAGCGGTGAGGTGCGGTCGGCAGATTAGGGGTTAATAAGTGTAGGTAGGTAGCGGCGACGTTGGGGGCGGTAGATTAGGGGTACATAGGGATAACGTAGGTTGCGGCGGTGTACGGAGCGGCAGATTAGGGGTTAATAATATAATGCAGGGGTCAGCGATAGCGGGGGCGGCAGATTAAGGGTTAATAAGTGTAAGGCTAGGGGTGTTTAGACTCGGGGTACATGTTAGGGTGTTAGGTGCAGACTTAGGAAGTGTTTCCCCATAGGAAACAATGGGGCCGCGTTAGGAGCTGAACGCTGCTTTTTTGCAGGTGTTAGGTTTTTTTTCAGCTCAAACTGCCCCATTGTTTCCTATGGGGGAATCGTGCACGAGCACGTTTTTGAAGCTGGCCGCGTCCGTAAGCACCGCTGGTATCGAGAGTTGCAGTTGCAGTAAATATGCTATACGCTCCTTTTTTGGAGCCTAACGCAGCCCTTCTGTGAACTCTAAATACCAGCAGTATTTAAAAGGTGCGGCCAGAAAAAAGCACGCATAGCTAACGCACCCCTTTGGCTGCAAAACTCTAAATCTAGGCGTAAGTTTTAAAAGGTTTTATACTGGATTTTTAGATCAGTATCTGTGCATATTCTTCATTATAGTAGTGTCTATTACATGCAATGTTTAGATTTATATTGTACCAAAATAACATCAAATATATGTAGTGATATGTATTTATGAATAAATAGAACATATACAATGTGAAAAACATTGGAATGTCAAATATTCATATTTTCATGTTGAGTTAGCGCAGTTTACGTTTAACTTGTAATACGAGCGTAACTCAAAGAGTGCAAAAGGCTTAATTCTAGTGCAGTTAACGCTTAAGCGGGAACATTAAATAGCGCTCCACTTAAAAAAACAACAGCTATTCTATTTGTAAAGGTGACCAAACGTAACGTATTGTGCATAAAACCATTATGGCAACAATACTTTTCATAAACCTTAAATACAGACAATTTTCCCCTTCTTCTGTTCATTATTTCCGGGTTTTGTTGCATGTACAAAATATTTACACCAGTTTGATCTGTTGGGTAATAACAGTTTAGCAACAGACTTCAGATGCCTTTTTGCAACTGCCAAAGAAAATAATAGCTGTCACTTTTTATCTAAGACTTGATTGTTTTATGTTTTATTGGCTTGTGACCTATAATATGATCTTTATTCTAATAACCTTTATCAGGCGATCTGTAACTAACATACTCCCTTATCTAGATATTCTCTTTAACAAAGGATACCAAGAAAACAAGGACATTTTGAAAATAGAAGTAAACTGGGAAGCTGTAAGATTGTATGCTCTGTCTTGATTAACAAAAGTTTAATTTTGACTTGCATGTAACTTTAAAGGGAACTGATTAACTAAATAATGCCTGGGATATCCATAAGGCTATGCTAAGAATCTTAGCTCACACTTCAGAAAGAATCCGAGGCAGATTCAGCTGGACTTTTGATCCTTTTCAACCAGCAAAATCCATGTTTCTATATTTCTGTACATCTATACTGCATTACATGAATCATTAATTTAACAACACATATTAAGGGGTCTGCCCGATGTTTCCTAAAAGTATAAATGTATCGAGTTCATAGGAAAGCCTTATGCTTACCCAAGGCATTAATTAGTATGTAATATAGCCTTATGTTTATCTCAGGCATTAATTAGTATGTAATATAGCCTTATGCTTATCCCAGGCATTAAATAGTATGTAATATAGCCTTATGCTTATCCCAGGCATTAATTAGTATGTAATGTAGCCTTATGTTTATCCCAGGCATTAAATAGTATGTAATATAGCCTTATGCTTATCCCAGGCATTAATTAGTATGTAATATAGCCTTATGCTTATCCCAGGCATTAATTAATATGTAAAATAACCTTATGCTTAACCCAGGCATTAATTAGTATATAATATAGCCTTATGCTTATCCCAGGCATTAATTAGTACGTAATATAGCCTTATGCTTATCCTAGACATTAATTAGTATGTAATATAACCTTATGCTTATTCCATGCATTAATTAGTATGTAATATAGCGTTATGCTTATCCCAGGCATTAATTAGTATGTAATGTAGCCTTATGCTTATATCAGGCATTAATAAGTATGTAATGTAACCTTATGCTTATCCCAGGCATTAAATAGTATGTATTATAGCCTTATGCTTATCCCAGGCATTAAATAGTATGTAATATAACCTTATGCTTATCCCATGCATTAATTAGTATGTAATATAGCGTTATGCTTATCCCAGGCATTAATTAGTATGTAATGTAGCCTTATGCTTATCCCAGGCATTAATTAGTATGTAACATAGCCTTATGCTTATCCCAGGCATTAATTAATATGTAATATAGCCTTACCCTTAGCCCAGGCATTTATTAATATGTAATATAGCCTTATGCTTATCCCAGGCAATAATTAGTATGTAATATAGCCTTATGTTTATCCCAGACATTAATTAGTACCTAATATAACCTTATGCTTATCCCATGCATTAATTAGTATGTAATGTAGCCTTATGCTTATCCCAGGCATTAATTAGTATGTAATATAACCTTATGCTTATCCAAGGCATAAAATAGTATGTAATATAGCCTTATGCTTAGCCCAGGCATTAATTTATATGTAATATAGCCTTATGCTTATCCCAGGCATTAATTAATATGTAATATAGCCTTATGCTTATCCCAGGCATGAATTAGTATGTAATATAGCATTATGCTTATCCCAGGCATTAATTAGTATGTAATATAGCCTTATGCTTATTCCAGACATTAATTAGTATGTAATGTAGCCTTATGTTTATCCCAGGCATTAATTAGTATGTATCCAAACACAAAGGAAAATTGATATTTAGAATACCAAGATTCCCAAAGTATGCACTTGCAGCACTCTGGGCCCTGAACTAAAGGACGGAATATCCTAACAGGATTTTAAAATATAACCTTTATTGTAGAAATTTAAAAAAAACAAATTGTTGGTTTATAACGCACACAATTAAAATGCACTCCAGTACCGAGATCAGTGTGGTAGGTAATTAGTAAGATCACTAAATATTAAGATTAGGCCTGTATAATATCACAGTTATAAGTGATCTCAAATGTAACCCATAATAATCGCTAGTTTAAATTCACTCAATGGCTTGCAGCAAACAAGCTAGAACAAAAATTATTATAATCAGGATAAATTATGATCTGAAAATCAGAAATAGTGTTATAAGCTTATACAGTTAAATACAAAGCTCAAAGATTATAAATAATATGTATATGTCTATTGGAATCGTTACTAAATGATATTAGTGTATCCAATGTAACTTTAGTTAATATACATATTAATGGTGAGCTGAGGATTATATCAAGTAGGCTTATGTTTCTGCCTGTATCTAAGCATCTATTAATTCAAAAAGTGTTCAGTGTGCCAGTCTTATAACAGTGATCAAATGCTACTGAACAGTAGCAATCACTCCGTCACTTTATAAACTGCTCTTGTATAAATAAGGACACAAAATATGTGTTAGCTTGTAGCAGTAGAGTCACTTTATTAAATGATAGAATATATTCTGTGTTAAAGCATATAAATAGGAACCCCAATTTTCTGCTACAATAAGTATAGCTCAAAGATGAGCAGTTTTCGATGCAGTATATGTGACTATAATTATAAATATTGATAGAATCAAAATATTAATTCACCATCCATTCAAGGATTAAATCCACTTATTGAAAAAAGTTAAACTCAACCTTGACTATATACAAGGTAATTCGACTGGTTTATCTATATGGTTGATGCCACGAATATAACAGAGTTTACTTTAACCAACACTAAATGTTTATTCAGTTCGTTTGGCCTTTTGATTCAATCACAACCTGCGTTTTGGGATTACGCTGAGTTTGGCGCAACCCGGGCCAATTTCGATTGGTATCTTACAGCTTGTTGGCACAGCTTCTATAAATGTATTGTAAATGTTATGGAGGTAATAGGTTTTTGAGACTTGTACTAGTTAAGAAATAAGAGTAACACTATAGACTAAGTCTGGCACAACCCAGGCTAGTTGTAAAATTATCCATGTATAGTGAATTGAACCTGCTTATGTTACTATTCATGAAAGGTTTAATACTCATATGGTCGGTAACTGATAGGTTCTATCACAGTTCTAGCTTAGCAATTGGCTAAATCTAACACAACCCAGGTGGTGTGTAAAAATAGGAATCACTCAATTAACAGCGCTATATGCACTCTGATTTTTAATATATATATTTTTTATATTAATGTTGTATATTCCGGAAATAGTCCAGTCATTTAATAATGTGTACAAAAATATATAAAAAAATATATTACTTATATTGTAATAGCACCAGATCTGGCACAACCCAGACTAACGTAGTATTGCTATATTGGTTAGCGCTGCTTATATTGTTGATACAATTTAAACTATGTCTGGCACAACCCAGATTAAATTAGTACTTGATAGTTCTCACAGCATCAATATGGCAAATGCTGCAGGTCTCAAGCAGTTTAACAGTCATACAGTATTTCTTACATTCATCTGACATACATTTATCTATGTATATAGAAGCTATGTTGACGGTTAGGCTAAGTCTGGCACAACCCAGGCTGTGTATTTTATAGTATTACCAGTTAAATGCTGCAGTAAATGATTCTAAGTGAATCAATATAGCCGATGCTGCGCTTCTCTGGTTGTTCAACATTCATACGTGACTCAAAAAATTTCGTCAAACAATACTATTGAATGGATTATTGTAGCCGTTAAATTAATTAGGCACAACCTAAGCTATTAGTAGATATTAAAGTTAGATGCTAGAATGGCAACTCGGTGTAACAATACAGATCATAGTTTGTTGTGAACAGTGTTCACTCATCTAGAGAGACCCTGATAGTCTGTGATCATGCTGAGTATTGAAAGTGAACTTAGCGGCACATAGATACAAGGTACTGGGCACTTAAAATTAACACAAAAGATAGAGTGTGAACTCGTTCAGCACTCTCCCCTGACGCGTTTCGCCTGATAGGGCTTTATCCATATAATCAGAATCAGTTACCGACCATATGAGTATTAAACCTTTCATGAATAGTAACATAAGCAGGTTCAATTCACTATACATGGATAATTTTACAACTAGCCTGGGTTGTGCCAGACATAGTCTATAGTGTTACTCTTATTTCTTAACTAGTACAAGTCTCAAAAACCTATTACCTCCATAACATTTACAATACATTTATAGAAGCTGTGCCAACAAGCTGTAAGATACCAATCGAAATTGGCCCGGGTTGCGCCAAACTCAGCGTAATCCCAAAACGCAGGTTGTGATTGAATCAAAAGGCCAAACGAACTGAATAAACATTTAGTGTTGGTTATAGTAAACTCTGTTATATTCGTGGCATCAACCATATAGATAAACCAGTCGAATTACCTTGTATATAGTCAAGGTTGAGTTTAACTTTTTTCAATAAGTGGATTTAATCCTTGAATGGATGGTGAATTAATATTTTGATTCTATCAATATTTATAATTATAGTCACATATACTGCATCGAAAACTGCTCATCTTTGAGCTATACTTATTGTAGCAGAAAATTGGGGTTCCTATTTATATGCTTTAACACAGAATATATTCTATCATTTAATAAAGTGACTCTACTGCTACAAGCTAACACATATTTTGTGTCCTTATTTATACAAGAGCAGTTTATAAAGTGACGGAGTGATTGCTACTGTTCAGTAGCATTTGATCACTGTTATAAGACTGGCACACTGAACACTTTTTGAATTAATAGATGCTTAGATACAGGCAGAAACATAAGCCTACTTGATATAATCCTCAGCTCACCATTAATATGTATATTAACTAAAGTTACATTGGATACACTAATATCATTTAGTAACGATTCCAATAGACATATACATATTATTTATAATCTTTGAGCTTTGTATTTAACTGTATAAGCTTATAACACTATTTCTGATTTTCAGATCATAATTTATCCTGATTATAATAATTTTTGTTCTAGCTTGTTTGCTGCAAGCCATTGAGTGAATTTAAACTAGCGATTATTATGGGTTACATTTGAGATCACTTATAACTGTGATATTATACAGGCCTAATCTTAATATTTAGTGATCTTACTAATTACCTACCACACTGATCTCGGTACTGGAGTGCATTTTAATTGTGTGCGTTATAAACCAACAATTTGGTTTTTTTAAATTTCTACAATAAAGGTTATATTTTAAAATCCTGTTGGGATATTCCGTCCTTTAGTTCAGGGCCCAGAGTGCTGCAAGTGCATACTTTGGGAATCTTGGTATTATAAATATCAATTTTCCTTTGTGTTTGGATTTATATTTATGCACAAGCACCATTTCCTCTAGATATTTATAGGTGATTAATATAGACCTTCCAACGTGTACACAACCATACTACCTGAGGAAAAGCCCGAGTAGTGCCACTGTTCATTTGGTGTGTTAGTATTAATTAGTATGTAATATAGCCTTATGCTTAACCCAGGGATTAATTAGTATGTAATATAACCACTTATCCCAGGCATTAATTCGTACGTAATATAGCCTTATGTTTATGTCAGGCATTAATTAGTGTGTAATATAGCCTTATGCTTATCCAGGCATTAATTAATATTTAATGTAGCCTTATGCTTATCCCAGGCATTAAATAGTATGTAATATAGCCTTATGTTTATCTCAGGCATTATTTAATATGTAATATAGCCTTATGCTTAACCCAGGCATTAATTAGTTCATAATATTGCCTTATGTTTATCCCATGCATTAATTAGTACGTAATATAGCCTTATGCTTATCCCAGGCATCATTTAGTATGTAATATAGCCTTATGCTTATCCCAGGCATTAATTAGTATGTTATATAGCCTTATGCTAATACCAGACATTAATTAGTATGTAATGCAGCCTTATGTTTATCCCAGGCATTAATTAGTATGTTATATAGCCTTATGCTTATTCCAGGCATTCCCCAACAGCGTTTGTCATTACCAACTTTTGTGGGTATTTATTCCATATATCAATCACCCTTTCTGTAAAGAAGTGCTTCCTCAAATTACTCCTGAATATACTACCCTTCAGCTTGAGATCATGACCCCTTGTTCTTGAATTTTTCTTTTTATGAAAAATACTCACAGCCTCAACTTTACTATGCCCGTAATATACTTAAAAGTTACTATTCTATCACTTCTTTCCCTTCTCTCCTCTAAGCTTTACATTGTTAGGTAATTGAGCCTTTCCTGGTACCATGGAATGTAACAATCTTTTATTGTAACATGAGGATCTAAGCTATGACAAAATGCAACTTTTCGGTTTTAATCACCCTTAATCATGGCATAGCAATAAACTCTTGTGTTTAAATTCACACCCATTTACCAACAAAAAACATATGTGCTAAACCATATACCACATACAAAGTCACTTATTCATTTTACACAGTGCCACCTAGTGGCTGCATATATAAAAACAAGTTGTACACATAACCATATATATAACTTCTATTTTTTTTGCACAAAATATTTTCTCACTAGGAATTTAATTTACGATTAAGAGTGAAGATAGAAAATTTAAAAATCTTTTTTTTTCCAAATTACCTTTATTGTTGAAATAGTACATAACAAACAGTGGAAAATACAATATGATTAGAGATGTTGCAAGTACATGTTGATCCTTATGGGTCTAATACAATTCTTAGCTATAATCAGGTTTACATATCAGTTGCCTACTGTGATGCCGAATAGTCCTCCCAGATACATTTCATATCGCTATAAAACTCCACTTGCTCAGACTGAACATAATGGTACCTCTCTAGATTTAATAGTTGTGTGATGTATTCCCTCCACCCTGCTATCGTGGGGACAGACAAGGTTTTCCATAATTGGGGATAAGTTGTTTTGCCCTGTTTATCATGATATATAATAATTTCAATCTCAGTTTACATTTTAGCATAGGGGGATAGTTAAAAAGCATCAACAATGGGTCCAATGCAATATTAAAAGATAAACATTTTTCCAATTCTCTCCTTATTTCCACCCAGTACTGTCTGGTGTATGGATAATAATTAGATGTATAAAGCGCCTAAAAAGGCTGAGGTGTTGAAAGGAATAGGAATCTCTGAATAGGATATATTAATCCTAAGAATACAAAAATGTAGTAAAATTTTGTTTAATACATTGTAGTGATAAAATAGTATAATGAGATAGTAATACAATAATACAATATAGACGAAACTCTCAAAAGTACAATTAAAATGAAGATTAAAAAGCTTGGATTAATATCAATTATGGATCCATAATATTTGAAAGGTGTAAGATTAATATTTATCGTGAGAAACAGTGTCCAATATAAAAGTGAAAGTGTCCAAAAGTCAAATAAAATGTCCAAATGTCAAATGAATCAAACAATAAATCCAAATTATGATGGTGTAGTGGAGTGAAAAATATAAAAATGAAAAAATTCCAAAAAATTAATAAAAATAAAAATGTGGTGAACAAAAAACAAACAGAAAAATTGTATACACAAAATTGATGAAAAATGGTAAAAAAAGCCAGAAATGTGTTCAATGTTCCTCCAATGTGATCCTAGTTGTGCTCTGTGTCCTTTTGGTTAAGATTCTGAATGTCCTATAAAAAAATTAAAAAACATAGTATAGAACGTACAAAAAGAATAGAAAGTATTAGAAATGTGCTTACCAACTGTCGACGCATTTCGGCCTATGCAAGGCCTTTTTCAAGACAATAAATTTGTGTGGCAACAGTGGCCTTATATACAGTAAGCAATAATGATGTGTTTGGGCGCCAAAACATCTCTTTTTGGACCGCCCACTTCCTGTTGAGGTGCATCATGGGTAAAAGCATTAAAATTATGAATAAAAAGTTAAAAATTAAGAATATCTTAATATCTTCACTAAAGTGTCTAATCAGAGACTATGTATAAAAGTAGCTAGAGGTTAACAATTATTATATCGGTTGTTATATCTAGTTTTTTATTTCAATGACGTCACTTCCAGTTTCGGCAATACCGGAAGTGAGCCTAACAAGAAGAAAAAGAAGTGAGTCTATACAGGGAGATCTGTATCATAGTAATTTGATAGCTTAGTGAGTTGTAGTCCGTTTTGGTATAATTCTATGTTCATGACTGTATGGTATATTAAAACTGCCTGTAATAGAATCATTTCAGGTTACGGCGAACCGGAAGTGCGAGTGTGACGTCACTTCCGGTTTCGGCAATATCGAGAGTGGGCCAAAAAAGAGTATATCTATACAGGAGGATATATATCATAGTAACTTGATGGCTTAGGTAATTATAGTCCGTTTTGTTGTAGTACTATATTTATATCTGTTAGGTATATAAACTTCTTGTGATAGAACCGTTTCAAGTTGCGGTGAACCGGAAGTGCAGTCGTGATGTCACTTCCAGTTTCGGCAATAGCAGAGGTACCAGGTGTAATGTACATACTTCTATATAAAAAAGAGAGGTATGGATTTTGGTGAGAGGGATAACAATTGGTGACTTAGGGAATTGTATTTCATTATGGTCTAATTCTGTTTGATATGATCGAATCATTTCCGGATTTAATAAAACCGGAATTGTAGTTATGATGTCACTTCCGGTATCGGCAACACCGGTAGTGCTGCGGCTAGTATTAGTACTTCTATATAGAGTGAAGTATATTTGATGGCTTGATTAATTAGGGCTTGTATTAATGTAGCCATATACTTATATATAAAAAACCATCTGTTTAGAATGTCGGATTTTCAAGCGATCAGATTATTTCCAATTACAGTGAAACCGGAAGTGGGGTCATAATGTCAACAACATATTGAGACCAATGGGTCAAAAACTGTCAATCATATAGATCGGTGACAATATACAATGCCATTAATCGATGACAATATACAATAACATTAATAATATACAATAACATTAAAAATAACATTAATAATAAAGGGTTGGTAATAACCACTGAGGATGAAGAATTTGAACAGAGGAATTAAACATATAAATAAACCTTTAACATATATCAGTAATAATATCCAATGAAGAGTTTCATGATATTCAATATGGACTGAGTTAAGGATTACACGTGTCCCCAAACATATTTTGTGCGGCTTCATGTGGGTGGGGTTACGTACAATGGTGGATATATATAGAGAAACTTAATAAAGGACATAGTGGAAGGTAGACTCATAAACATTAAAGCGACACCTGCTTCTGAGGGAACAAGGAATGGTAGGTTTGAAACGTTGTTTATATGATGGACCCTGCAAGAGATTAATAAAGGTCTTTTAAATCTTACTGGAGGCTGGAAAATTACTTCTTTGAAATTTACATTAATACAAGCCCTAACTAATCAAGCCATCAAATAAACTTCCCTCTATGTAGAAGTACTAATACTAGCCGCAGCACTTCCGGTGTTGCCGATACCGGAAGTGACATCATAACTACACTTCCGGTTTTATTAAATCCAGAAATGATTCGATCATATCAAACAGAATTAGACCATAATGAGATACAATTCAGTAAGTCACCAATTGTTATCCCTTTCGCCAAAATCCATATCTCTCTTTTTTATATAGAAGTATGTACATTACACCTGGTACCTCCGCTATTGCCGAAACCGGAAGTGACATCACGACTGCACTTCCGGTTCACCGCAACTTGAAACGGTTCTATCACAAGACGTTTATATACCTAACAGATATAAATATAGTACTACAACAAAACGGACTATAATTAACTAAGCTATCAAATTACTATGATACATATCCTCCTGTATAGATATACTCTTTTTTGGCCCACTCTCGATATTGCCGAAACCGGAAGTGACGACACACTCGCACTTCCGGTTCTCCGTAAACTGAAATGATTCCATTACAGGCAGTTTTAATATACCATACAGACATGAACATAGAATTATACTAAAACAGACTACAACTCACTAAGCCATCAAATTACTATGAAAAAATGAAAAACAACAGAGGGGCGCCTCATGTGTAGTATTGTCTGGATGAAGGCATATAATATGTAACAGAATAGCCAAATGAGTACTCACATACTCCAGGAGCACACTAATGTGCTGGTAGAGACAGGCTGTAGATTTAGGTAGGTGTAACAGCTCACCCGTTCAGGAATACCTCCAATGCTGTAGTGCTGCAACAAGTGTGATAAAACAAACAGAAAGCACTATATGTGCAGACCATTAAAGATGATACATAGGTCTGTGCTTGATAGTATAAAGTGGGTACTCACTCCAAAAGCACACCAATGTGCTGGTAGAAGCAGGCTGCAGATTCAGGCAGGTGTGGCAGCTCACCCAAACAAACGATCTTTCAGGAATCAGTGCAATGAGAACAAAGGCAGACTTAATGCCTCTCAGTAGCTGTGCACAAAAGGCGTGATATCCCTTTGCAGGGATTGCAGGCAGAAGATAGGAAATGAGATCCACTCCAAAAATAAAAGTTAAAAATATTTATTAAAAACAAAAAGTTAAAAAACAACACCAAGGTTGTTATAAAAAGTGGATTAAAGGGTCACCCAATTGGCCCCAATAGTTGCAACGCATTTCTCGGTTAGCAAATCGTTTTATCAGGCATGATACAGATCTCCCTGTATAGACTCACTTCTTTTTCTTCTTCTTAGGCCCACTTCCGATATTGCCGAAACCGGAAGTGACGTCATTGAAATAAAAGAGACTCTCTTTAATAGTCAAACCCAATTAACATGTTTAATCCTACTAGTATCCTGGGTTATTTGATTATATCACAGACACCCAGTCCTGCTGTGCTTGTATTTTTATCCAGCTCTGTCCCCCTGTCCATCAGACCTTACTCCCATATATCCTTTGCCTAGATGACTCTCCTCCTCTTAGATAATACCCTATATCAACTGATAATCACCTTTCACTCCCTGTTGGTTACCACCAGACCGTCTTTTTAGATCATCTGACATTTTCAGATTAGTCTACTGAGCCCTATCATAACGGTGGCTGTCAAAGTTCTCCTCTTGGATAAACAGATTGTATGGGCTCTACCTTTCTAATATTAAGATAATCCTCAACACTTCTCCAACCTGGGCTCTTTGGCCTCTCCATGGGGTTTAAACTGCTTTGTAAATCACGACACCGCCACCTTTGGTCCCAAACCATTCCTTGTTCCCTCAGAAGTAGGTGTCGCTTTAATGTTTATGAGTATACCTTCCACTATGTCCTTTATTAAGTTTCTCTATATATATCCACCATTGTACGTAACCCCACCCACATGAAGCCGCACAAAATATGTTTGGGGACACGTGTAATCCTTAACTTAGTCCATATTGAATATCATGAAACTCTGTATTGGATATTATTACTGATATATGTTAAAGGTTTATTTATATGTTTAATTCCTCTGTTCAAACTCTTCATCCTCAGTGGTTATTACCAACCCTTTATTATTATTTATGTTATTTTTATGTTATTGTATATTATTAATGTTATTGTATATTGTCATCGATTAATGGCATTGTATATTGTCACCGATCTATATGATTGACAACTTTTGACCCAATGGTCTCAATATGTTATTGAAATTATGACCCCACTTCCGGTTTCGCTGTAATTGGAAATAATCTGATCGCTTGAAAATCTGACATTCTAAACAGATGTTTTTTTATATATAAGTATATGGCTACATTAATACAAGCCCTAATTAATCAAGCCATCAAATATACTTCCCTCTATATAGAAGTACTAATACTAGCCGCAGCACTTCTGGTGTTGCTGATACCGGAAGTGACATCATAACTACACTTCCGGTTTTATTAAATCCAGAAATGATTCGATCATATCAAACAGAATTAGACCATAATGAGATACAATTCAGTAAGTCACCAATTGTTATCCCTCTCGCCAAAATCCATATCTCTCTTTTTTATATAGAAGTATGTACATTACACCTGGTACCTCCACTATTGCCGAAACCGGAAGTGACATCACAACTGCACTTCCGGTTCACCGCAACTTGAAACGGTTCTATCACAAGAAGTTTATATACCTAACGGATATAAATATAGTACTACAACAAAACGGACAAAGTCTCCCTGTATAGACTCACTTCTTTTTCTTCTTGTTAGGCCCACTTCCAGTATTGCAGAAACCGGAAGTGACGTCATTGAAATAAAAAACTAGATATAACAACCGATATAATAATTTTTAACCTCTAGCTACTTTTATACATAGTCTCTGATTAGACACTTTAGTGAAGATATTAAGATAATCTTAATTTTTAATTTTTTATTCATAATTTTAATGCTTTTACCCATCATGCACCTCACCAGGAAGTGGACGGTCCAAAAGAGATGTTTTGGCGCCCAAACACATCATTATTGCTTACCCTATATAAGGCCACTATTGGCACACAAATTTATTGTCTTGAAAAAGGCCTTGCATAGGCCGAAACGCGTCGACAGTTGGTAAGCACATTTCTAATACTTTCTATTCTTTTTGTACGTTCTACACACTCGTCTAGATTACGAGTTCTGCGTTAGCCTTAAAAAGCAGCGTTGAGAGGTCCCAACGCTGCTTTTTAATGCCCAATGATATTACGAGTCTTGCAGGTACAGGTGTACCATTCACTTTTCTTCCGCGACTCGAGGCTACCGTAAATCCCCTTACGTCAATTGTGTGTCCTTTCTTTTTAATGGGCTTTTCCTAACGCCGGTATTACGATTCTTGGAGAAAATGAGCGGTAGACCCTCTCCTGTCAAGACTCCTACCGCATTTAAAAGTCAGTTGTTAAGAGTTTTATGGGCTAACGCCGTAACATAAGACTCTTAACTAAAGTGCTAAAAAGTACACTAACACCCATAAACTACCTATTAACCCCTAAACCGAGGCCTCTCACATCGCAAACACTATAATACATTTTTTAACCCCTAATCTGCCGACCGGACATCGCCGCCACTTTAATAAATACATTAACCCCTAAACCTCCGCACTCCCGCCTCGCAAACACTAGTTAAATATTATTAACCCCTAATCTGCCGTCCATAACATCGCCGCCACCTACCTACATTTATTAACCCCTAATCTGCCGCCCCCAACGTCGCTGCCACTATATTAAATGTATTAACCCCTAAACCTAAGTCTAACCCTAACCCTAACACCCCCTAACTTAAATCTAATTTAAATAAATATAAATAAAATTACTATCAATAACTACATTATTTCTATTTAAAACTAAATACTTACCTATAAAATAAACCCTAAGCTAGCTACAATATAACTAATAGTTACATTATAGCTATTTTAGGATTTATTTTTATTTTACAGGCAACTTTGTATTTATTTTAACTAGGTACAATAGTTATTAAATAGTTATTAACTATTTAATAACTACCTAGCTAAAATAAATACAAATTGACCTGTAAAATAAATCCTAACCTAAGTTACAATTACACCTAACACTACTCTATAAATAAATTAACTAAATTAAATTAAACTAATTACAATTTAAATAAACTAAATTACGAAAAAAAAACACTAACTAAATTACAGAAAATAAAAAAGAAATTACAATTTTTTAAACTAATTACACCTAATCTAATCCCCCTAATAAAATAAAAAAGCCTCCCAAAATAATAAAATTCCCTACCCTATACTAAATTACAAATAGCCCTTAAAAGGGCCTTTTGCGGGGCATTGCCCCAAAGTAATCAGCTCTTTTACCTGTAAAAATAAAATACAATACCCCCCCAACATTGCAACCCACCACCCACACACCCCTACTCTAAAACCCACCCAATCCCCCCTTAAATCCTACCTTAATTCCGATTGGCTGATAGGATTCTATCAGCCAATCGGAATTCAAGGGACGCCATCTTGGATGACATCATTTAAAGGAACCTTCATTCTTCTTTAGGACTTCGTTTGAAGAGGATGCTCGACGTCGGCTGGATTGAAGATGGACCTGCTTCACTCCGGAAGGATGAAGATAGAAGATTTCGCCTGGATGAAGACTTCTGCTGCTCAGGAGGACCTCTTCTGCCCTGATCGGATGAAGACTTCTGCCGGTCTGGATGTCCTCTTCTGCCCGGATAGGATGAAGACTTCTGCCCGGATCGGATGACCACTTGTGCCCGGCTGGGTGAAGACGGCTCAAGGTAGGGTGATCTTCAGGGGGGTTAGTGTTAGGTTTTTTTAAGGGGGGATTGGGTGGGTTTTAGAGTAGGGGTGTGTGAGTGGTGGGTTGTAATGTTGGGGGGGTATTGTATTTTATTTTTACAGGTAAAAGAGCTGATTACTTTGGGGCAATGCCCCGCAAAAGGCCCTTTTAAGGGCTATTTGTAATTTAGTATAGGGTAGGGAATTTTATTATTTTGGGGGGCTTTTTTATTTTATTAGGGGGATTAGATTAGATGTATTTAGTTTAAAAAATTGTAATTATTTTATTATTTTCTGTAATTTAGTGTTTTTTTCCGTAATTTAGTTTATTTAATTTAATTGTAATTAGTTTAATTTAATTTAGTTAATTAATTTATTTATAGAGTAGTGTTAGGTGTAATTGTAACTTAGGTTAGGATTTATTTTACAGGTAAATTTGTATTTATTTTAGCTAGGTAGTTATTAAATAGTTAATAACTATTTAATAACTATTCTACCTAGTTAAAATAAATACAAACTTGCCTGTAAAATAAACCCTAAGATAGCTACAATGTAACTAATAGTTATATTGTAGCTATCTTAGGGTTTATTTTATAGGTATTTAGTTTTAAATAGGAATAATTTAGTTATTGATAGTAATTTTATTTATATTATTTTAAATTATATTTAAATTAGGGGGTGTTAGGGTTAGACTTAGGTTTAGGGGTTAATACATTTAGTATAGTGGCGGCGACGTTGGGGGCAGCAGATTAGGGGTTAATAATTGTAGGTAGGTGGCGGCGACGTTGGGGGCAGCAGATTAGGGGTTAATAAGTATAATTTAGATGTCGGCGATGTTAGGGGCAGCAGATTAGGGGTTCATAGGTATAATGTAGGTGGCGGCGGTGTTCGGAGCGGCAGATTAGGGGTTAATAGTATAATGTAGGTGGTGACGATGTCGGGGGCGGCAGATTAGGGGTTAATAAGTGTAAGGTTAGGGGTGTTTAGACTCGGGGTTCATGTTAGGGTGTTAGGTGTAGACATATTTTTTATTTTCCCATAGGAAACAATGGGGCTGCGTTAGAAGCTGAACGCTGCTATTTTGCAGGTGTTAGGTTTTTTTCAGCCGGCTCAGCCCCATTGTTTCCTATGGGGAAATCGTGCACGAGCACGTTACACCAGCTCACCGCTGACTTAAGCAACGCTGGTATTACAGTGAGATGTGGAGCTAAATTTTTCTCAACGCTCACTTTTCTGAGGCTAACGCAGCCATTCAGAAAATTCGTAATACCAGCGTTGTTTTAAGTGAGCGCTGAAAAATAAAGGTTCATTAGCAACGCACGGCTTTACCGACAAAACTTGTAATCTAGGCGTATGTTTTTTAATTTTTTATAGGACATTCAGAATCTTAACCAAAAGGACACAGAGCACAACTAGGATCACATTGGAGGAACATTGAACACATTTCTGGCTTTTTTTTACCATTTTTCATCAATTTTGTGTATACAATTTTGTTGTTTGTTTTTTGTTCACCACATTTTTATTTTTATTCATTTTTTGGAATTTTTTCATTTTTATATTTTTCACTCCACCACACCATCATAATTTGGATTTATTGTTTGATTCATTTGACATTTGGACATTTTATTTGACTTTTGGACACTTTCACTTTTATATTGGACACTGTTTCTCACGATAAATATTAATCTCACACCTTTCAAACATTATGGATCCATAATTGATATTAATCCAAGCTTTTTAATCTTCATTTTAATTGTACTTTTGAGAGTTTTGTCTATACTGTATTATTGTATTACTATCTCATTATACTATTTTATCACTACAATGTATTAAACTAAATTTTACTACATTTATGTATTCTTAGGATTAATATATCCTATTCAGAGATTCCTATTCCTTTCAACACCTCAGCCTTTTTAGGCACTTTATACATCTAATTATTATCTATTCTGTCTTTTTGGGCTGGCTAGGAGGCCTTTGCATAAAGCTAGAGGTCAAATCCTGTGGCGCTTGGTCTAAACCTTTATCCATTTCTGTCTGGTGTATGGGCAGTTCCACCATATATGTACCATTGATCCTACTTCCCTAAAGCCCCTCCAGCATGTGTTATCAACATTTGGGTATATCTTTGAAAGCCTAAGTGGGGTAAGATACCATCTATACAAGAGTTTTAATTTTTTTTCTGTAATGCTTAATGAGGAGGGTGATTTTCCCATATTAGTAAAAATTATCGCCCATTCTTTTTGTGATATTTCTCTTTGTAATTCTAGTTCCGACGCTTTGCAGTATGCTGGTAATGATCTAGAGTGGTGGTCAATCAGCAATTTATACAGTATTGATAGACCTCCTCTAGTGGCAGTTTGAGAGTAGCAGATGGTTTCAAACAAATTGAGGGGTCTAATTAGCTTCGGTTTGTGTGGGTTGTGTGCTATGAAATGAGATAGTTGCTGACGTGTGAAACTATCATTTACAACTAATGGGGTCTGTTCCGTTATATCTTCCCCAGTCTTTAATTTACCGCCATTCGTGATTGCATAGAAGGGGATAAGTGAATTAATGGTTAGGAGATCTATCTGGATGGGTTGTCTCTTCACTGGAATCTCTGGGTTATTCAGTATTGGTGTTAGGGGGAAAGGGTTTGATGAAATTCTGGTGGCCTTGTTAGATATGCAATCCCATACTCTAAGTGTTTCTTGCATAATTTGGGTTAGTGTTTTGCTTATGTTGCTATGTATTTTAGTGACCCAGCAAATCCTGGCCATATTCGGGCATTCGGCTAATTGTTGTTCTAGTTTAACCCATTTTTTGTTTGCTCCATGTTTACACCAGTCTATCACTCGATTGAGAATAGCTGCTTGTCTGTAATACGTGAGGTTGGGTACACTAAGTCCCCCATTTATTCTATTGCGATACATCATTTTTTTCGATCTCTGGGACATTTTGTTATGCCAAATATATGTGCTAACAATATTTTGTAGGGTATTTATGTAAGATTGTGGGATTGGTATTGGGACTGTTTGGAATTTATAGAGAATAAATAGTCATTTTGAATGCCTTCATCCTTCCCAACCAAGAAAAGTTTTTGTGTTCCCAGCTATGTAATTCTTGTTGGATTTCGTTAAGTAATGTTTGTTATTCTGTTGCAATAGCAGCTGTTGGTTATGTGAGATTTGGACCCTAGATATTTGATAGAAAGGTTCTGTATTTTATAATTGTATTTGTTTGCAATCTCTTGCAATTCTAACCTTGGAAGATGTATCCCCAACATCTCAGATTTGGAGGGGTTAACTTTAAAGCCAGAAAATTTACCATAAATGTCTAGTTTGGTGTTTAATGCCTTAAAGGGACAGTAAACCTTAAAAATAATGTTATATAATTCTGCACATAGTGCAGAATTATATAACATTATATTAGCCAAACTTTATAAAACCTAATGTACCCTTTTAATTTTTTAAAAAAAATGCAGTTTTACAGACCCGCTCTCTGTACTCTGCTGAGCAGGTCTGTTATATTCACACAGCGCATCGGGCCAGCTGTATAGTCACAGACCGGCCCGACCGCGCCATAAGACTAAGTGCAGCTCGCTCCTGCTCTGTCTGACAGCAGGAGCGAGCTGCACTTAGTCTTATGGCGCGGTCGGGCCGGGCTGTGACTATACATCTGGCCCGATGCGCTGTGTGAATATAACAGACCCACTCAGCAGAGTACAGAGAGCGGGTCTGTAAAACAGCGTTTTTTTTTAAAAATTAAAAGGGTACATTAGGTTTTATAAAGTTTGGCTAATATAATGTTATATAATTCTGCACTATGTGCAGAATTATATAACATTATTTTTAAGGTTTACTGACACTTTAAGTGAATGTTGTGGGGATGTAAGCGATAATATGACATCATCGGCATACAGTGCCTGTTTGTATTCGGTACCCTGAATCGGAATGCCTTTCATATTTGGGTTGCTTCTAATTGCTGTGGCTAAGATTTCAATTGTCAGCACAAACAAAAGTGGTGACAGTGGGCAGCCTTACCTCGTTCCATTATTAATCAGAACCTTATTTGAGAGGGAGTAATTTAATTTGATTTTGTCCATGGGGACGTTATATAGCGAAAATATTTTGTCTATAAAACCATTTCCCAATCTGAATCTTGTTAATATGCTTCTTAGGAAGGCCCAATTCAGCCTATCAAAGGCCTTTTCGGCATCCATGACCAAGAAAATTGAGGGAATGTTGTGGGTGTGTGCATGCTCTAGTAGGTTCACTATTTTCATAGTATTATCCCTCGCCTCTCTGTGGGGGGGGGGGCTACCTGATTTGTGTGAATTAATTGCAGGAGAATTTTATTGAACCCTAAGGCCAGTATCTTTGCAAACAGTTTTACGTCTACATTTAAAAGTGAGATAGGCCTATAATTTTGGGGTGCGTCAGGAGGTTTTCCAGGTTTTGGGAGCACTGTTATGTGTGCTTCTAGCATGTTTGGGGGAAATGGGTTATGTTTGTCCATTGTATTTAAAATTTTAAGGAGGTGAGGAGTCAGCATTAAGGCAAAGGTTTTATAATATTGGGTGGAAAAACCGTCTGGGCCGGGGCTTTTGCCCGAATTGAGGTCATGCATTTCTACCTTAATTTCTTCTGCCGTGATGGGAGTCTCTAACTCTGCTGCCTGCTCTTTCTCTAACGTAGGGAGAGGAATTCCTTTTAAATAATTTTGCAAGTCTAAGGCCACCTGTGAGTCAGTTTCTTGATGTGAGATATTATATAGCTGCGTATAATATTCTTCAAACTGTGATAAAATATCTTTGGTGGAATGTACTTTTGTGTTTTTAGATGTTTTTATTTCATGTACAAAGGTTTTAAGTTTTTTAATTTTTAGAGCCCTCGCCAAAAATTTGCCCGCCCTATTGCTCTCATAATAAAAGCGCTGTTTAAATTTAGAAGTAGTGGTCTTATAATCTTGCAATAACATGTCATGTAGAGCAGGGTTCTTCAAACTTTTTTTCCCAAGACCCAGTGCCATGATACCAAATACCTTTGCGACCCTATTTTCATGCTTGTTCTGAAAATGTCTGGAGTAATATGTTGTGTATTACTTCAGACATTTTCAGAACAAGCATAAAAATAGGGTTGCGAAGGAAGATAGATGCAATTTTTGGCAAAGTGACTAACGTGTACTTTATTCCTGATTGTAGTCACACTTGACTATAAAACACACACACACAAACTCATACACACAGAGACCACAAACACCATACACTCATACAACATATACACACCAAACACTCTCATATAACACACACACAAACTACACACTCTCATAAAACACACACACAAACTACACACTCTCATAAAACACACACACAAACTACACACTCTCATAAAACACACACCACACACACTCTCATATAACACACCACACACTCTCATACAACACATAGACACCACACACACTCATAACACACACAAACCACACACACTCTCATATAACACACACAAACAACACACTCTCATAAAACACACACACACACCACACTCTCATATAACACACCACACACACTCTCATACAACACATACAGACACCACACACACACACACACAAACTACACACTAATAACATACTCTCATACAACACACACAGACACCACATGCACTCTAATACAACACACTGAACACTCTCTCATATAACACACACACCACACACACAAGTCGCGACCCAATAAATATGCTTTTGCGACCCAGTAATGGGTCCCGACCCGTGGTTTGAAGAACCCTGATGTAGAGCATTCCTAGTGTTTTGGAGATCTTGCATTATGGATTGGTCATCTTGATTATGTCTATGCCTGTACTCTAGGTCAGACAGCTTAGAGGTTAAATCTATGTATTTCTGCCTTTCTATTCTTTTTAGATGAGCTTTCCTTTTTATGAATTCTCCTCTCATGAATCATTTATGTGCTTCCCAAACTGTAATAGGGTTGCTGTCTGCGGTAGTATTAAATGTAAAGTATTCTTGCAGGGCATTCTGGGTTTTGGTATACTGTGCTTCCTCCTTCAATAAGGAGTCATCCAAATGGGGAGACCAGAGTGTGGGGCCAGGCAATGTCAAAAAAGACCACTGAGTGGTCTGACCACACTGTGTGTGTAATCCCTGCATTCTTAATATGTTCCAAATCCATCTGATTTGTGAGCAAATAATCAAGTTTGCTGTAAGTCCTATTCGGGGATGAGAAAAAAGTGTATTCCGTCTTACTCGGGTTAATGTATCTCCATATATCGTAGAAATTGTAATCCCTAAGCATTTTCCATAGGTGTTTGAGTGTGCGTTTAGATGTACTGGGATTCGGGTGAGAGCTGTCCACCTCAGGATGTATGGGAATATTAAGGTCCCCTTAAATAAACAATAGTCCCTTAGCTATGTCCAAGATGGGTCTGAATGTTTTCCTATAGAAGGGAAGTTTTTGGGTATTGGGTGCATAAACATTTATTAAGGTCACAGGTCTACCATATATCAAGCCGAAAACACCCAGGATTTGGCCATCTGTATCGGTATGGGTTTGAATGTGGTGGAAGGGGACATCCTTATTCAAAAGAATGCTTACTCCACACTTTTTTGAGATGCCAGAGCTGTGGAAATGCCGATTATAATGAGAGCTCATGTATTTTGGCATGTGAGATCGCTTAAAATGCGTAAACTTGCAGGAACAATATATCTCCCTTTCTTTTATGAAAATCAGACATTGCCACAGATCTTTTGGCCAGAGAATTGAAACCCTTAACATTTTGTGTAATAAAAGGTTGTAGTAGCTCATACCATGTACAATATTCAGATAAAAATCAATCTCCACTAATATACATAACTTGCAGAAATAGCAAACATTTTAGGAAATTAATACTCATAAACAAACAAAAACATAACAAATAAAAAACAAACAGAAGTAATGAGGTGATACCCCTCCTGCGTCTGGAGGCAGGCATTGGAACCATGTTTAACCATGGGACCTTACTTGGAGGGGAATCAGGCTTTGTTGGTGTTGGTTGCAGTGAGCCCCCTATATACCTGTGTAAGAAAAAGGGGATAGTCTTCCCTTCTCTCAACATTTTTTTTTTCTGGAGTATACGGTTAAGGAAGAGAAAATATACAACCCAACATTGAATAGGGGTTAAAACTTATAACAGTAAGCTAAGCATGCATTATTAGGCCATAGGATATTAAGGCATTGCAAACATATATGTTTCAAATATATTAACAGTCACATTTGAAAGCACATAGAGTGAAGTCTATGACTAGTTACCCTTCTCCAAGTGAAAGTTCTACCTGGATACTTGATTCATGTGGAGATCAGTCAAGTCCCATCCCCATCCCTAGCGGTGTGCACTTTTTTCTTTTCTGGCGGTGCTCTTTGCAAAGATGATTTCTTGCTGACTCCTGGAGGAGTTTGTTGCCATTTCTCCAGTTGTGGCCTTTTCTCCTTCCTTGCTGGTGGAAATTGCTGACTGTCTGTAGGCAGAAAATCCAGTGGGTCCAAGTCTGAGGCCCTGCAGAATTCCGGGACATCTGAGATTTTCTTGCATACCAGTCTTCTGGTATCCCGCAGCACATATAGATGGAAGGGAAATCCCCAGCGGTATAATATCTTCTTATCTCGGACCAGTTTGTTCAAGGGTGCCAATTCTCTGTGCCTTTGTAGAGTCCTGGGAGAAAGATCCACCTAAAATTGTAATACCATCCCCCTGAACTGTATGGGTTGATGTTTTCTTGATAGTGTCAGAATCTCTTCTTTATCCAGAAAACTTTTAAAATTATATTATTACATCTCTGGGCGGTGCAGCATCAGGGGTTTTTGGTCTTAATGCTCTATGAGCTCTGTCCCATGGCATGTCCACTGACTGTTGATTTTTAGAATGATTTTTAGACGTGCTCCCATGTTAAAACAAAAACTAGCACCGAGTAAAATAGTTGTCTCAAAAAGAAATACACATCATACACTACCGCTAAAGACAACAGGGCACTCTAAGAAACCAGGAGCTTTCAAATGTAACAAAAATAGGTGCCTAATGTGTAAATCTATTAATCATGGCAGTACCAGTATAACTAGTCATACAACAGGGGAGACCTTTTATATCAAAACCCACATCACTTGTAGTACTGAATATGTGATATATGCTCTAACTTGTGAATGTGGTATACAGTATTTAGGGCGCACATGTAGACAGATAAGAACTAGGTGGAGTGAACATAATAGAAACTTAAGGAAAGGTTCCCTAAAACACAGTGTATCCAGACACAGTGTAAACCAACATGGCAAACACAATACATTTGTCATCACACCCATTGAGAGCATATCATGCTCTTTTAGAGGTAATAGATATAATCGTCTTCGCCAGAGGGAGACGTACTGGATATACAAATTCCAGTCCCTCTTTCCTTTGGGACTCAATGAAGTTATAGATCTAGCAGAATTTTGAGATCACTTATATATATTCCACCTCTTCCACTTATACCACTCCCTTATTAATTAACTTATTAATTAACTCACTATTATTTTATATATTTAGCACTTTATACCTACCATTGAAGATAGTGACATTAATATTTATCACCAATTCTCATATTTACTATTACTAATGAGAATATTTCTATTTTATTTCACTAGAGTTATATACCCTCCATTATAATTTCCATCAGTGTGGGGGTCTTGTGGCCTAGTGGCCAGGTACACTGCCTCCCATCGCTAAGGTTGTGAGTTTGAACCTGGCTACAGCTGCTAATTTTTCACTAATCCACTTGTTAATTTTATGGGACATTATCGTCCTATATTCATTTAAACATATATATCACTTTATTTCCACTATTGAAGATTTTCATTAATCCACATATTTATTATTACTATATATACTAATGAGAACATCTCAATTTCACAATGGCTATATGTCTTTCCTTTTCATTCAGTATGGGGGTCCTATGGCCCAGTGGCTAGGTAACACTGTCTCCCAACCCAAAGGTTGTGAGTTTAAACCTGACCACAACTGCTAATTTTTTCCTTTAATTTGCTTGCTAATTTTATAGTACCTCATAATAGGGCACACATCGATATTATTTGAGTTCATTGAGCACTAACGGCTAGATTTAGAGTTCGGCGGTAGCCGTCAAAACCAGCGTTAGAGGCTCCTAACGCTGGTTTTGGGCTACCGCTGGTATTTAGAGTCAGTGATTAAAGGGTCTAACGCTCACTTTACAGCCGCGACTTTTCCATACCGCAGATCCCCCTACGCCATTTGCGTAGCCTATCTTTTCAATGGGATCTTCCTAACGCCGGTATTTAGAGTCGTTTCTGCAGTGAGCGTTAGAGCTCTAACGACAAGATTCCAGCCGCCTGAAAATAGCAGGAGTTAAGAGCTTTCTGGCTAACGCCGGTTTATAAAGCTCTTAACTACTGTACCCTAAAGTACACTAACACCCATAAACTACCTATGTACCCCTAAACCGAGGTCCCCCCACATCGCCGCCACTCGATTAAAAATTTTAACCCCTAATCTGCCGACCGCCACCTACGTTATCCTTATGTACCCCTAATCTGCTGCCCCTAACACCGCCGACCCCTGTATTATATCTATTAACCCCTAACTTGCCCCCCACAACGTCGCCGCAAGCTACTTAAAATAATTAACCCCTAATCTTCCGACCGCAAATCGCCGCCACCTACGTTATCCCTATGTACCCCTAATCTTCTGCCCCTAACATCGCCGACCCCTATGTTATATTTATTAACCCCTAATCTGCCCCCCACAACGTCGCCGACACCTGCCTACACTTATTAACCCCTAATCTGCCGAGCGGACCTGAGCGCTACTATAATAAAGTTATTAACCCCTAATCCGCCTCACTAACCCTATCATAAATAGTATTAACCCCTAATCTGCCCTCCCTAACATCGCCGACACCTACCTTCAATTATTAACCCCTAATCTGCCGACCGGAGCTCACCGCTATTCTAATAAATGTATTAACCCCTAAAGCTAAGTCTAACCCTAACACTAACACCCCCCTAAGTTAAATATAATTTTTATCTAACGAAATAAATTAACTCTTATTAAATAAATGATTCCTATTTAAAGCTAAATACTTACCTGTAAAATAAATCATAATATAGCTACAATATAAATTACATTTATATTATAGCTATTTTAGGATTAATATTTATTTTACAGGTAACTTTGTATTTATTTTAACCAGGTACAATAGCTATTAAATAGTTAAGAACTATTTAATAGTTACCTAGTTAAAATAATTACAAATTTACCTGTAAAATAAATCCTAACCTAAGATATAATTAAACCTAACACTACCCTATCAATAAAATAATTAAATAAACTACCTACAATTACCTACAATTAACCTAACACTACACTATCAATAAATTAATTAAACACAATTGCTACAAATAAATACAATTAAATAAACTATCTAAAGTACAAAAAATAAAAAAGAACTAAGTTACAGAAAATAAAAACATATTTACAAACATAAGAAAAATATTACAACAATTTTAAACTAATTACACCTACTCTAAGCCCCCTAATAAAATAACAAAGACCCCCAAAATAAAAAATTCCTTACCCTATTCTAAATTTAAAAAGTTACAAGCTCTTTTACCTTACCAGCCCTGAACAGGGCCCTTTGCGGGGCATGCCCCAAGAATTTCAGCTCTTTTGCCTGTAAAAAAAAACATACAATACCCCCCCCCCAACATTACAACCCACCACCCACATACCCCTAATCTAACCCAAACCCCCCTTAAATAAACCTAACACTAAGCCCCTGATGATCTTCCTACCTTGTCTTCACCATGCCAGGTTCACCGATCCGTCCTGGCTCCAAGATCTTCATCCAACCCAAGCAGGGGCTAGACATCCACTGAAGAAGTCCAGAAGAGGGTCCAAAGTCTTCCTCCTATCCGGCAAGAAGAGGACATCCGGACCGGCAAACATCTTCTCCAAGCGGCATCTTCTATGTTCTTCCATCCGATGACGACCGGCTCCATCTTGAAGACCTCCAGCGCGGATCCATCCTCTTCTTCCGACGACTAG
Source organism: Bombina bombina (assembly GCF_027579735.1). NCBI lineage: Eukaryota > Metazoa > Chordata > Amphibia > Anura > Bombinatoridae > Bombina > Bombina bombina. The sequence continues at coordinate 60,911,419 of NC_069502.1, read as the reverse complement.
ACGACGAATGACGGTTCCTTTAAGGGACGTCATCCAAGATGGCGTCCCTCGAATTCCGATTGGCTGATAGGATTCTATCAGCCAATCGGAATTAAGGTAGGAATTTTCTGATTGGCTGATGGAATCAGCCAATCAGAATCAAGATCAATCCGATTGGCTGATCCAATCAGCCAATCAGATTGAGCTCGCATTCTATTGGCTGATCGGAACAGCCAATAGAATGCGAGCTCAATCTGATTGGCTGATTGGATCAGCCAATCGGATTGATCTTGATTCTGATTGGCTGATTCCATCAGCCAATCAGAAAATTCCTACCTTAATTCCGATTGGCTGATAGAATCCTATCAGCCAATCGGAATTCGAGGGACGCCATCTTGGATGACGTCCCTTAAAGGAACCGTCATTCGTCGTCTAGTCGTCGGAAGAAGAGGATGGATCCGCGCTGGAGGTCTTCAAGATGGAGCCGGTCGTCATCGGATGGAAGAACATAGAAGATGCCGCTTGGAGAAGATGTTTGCCGGTCCGGATGTCCTCTTCTTGCCGGATAGGAGGAAGACTTTGGACCCTCTTCTGGACTTCTTCAGTGGATGTCTAGCCCCTGCTTGGGTTGGATGAAGATCTTGGAGCCAGGACGGATCGGTGAACCTGGCATGGTGAAGACAAGGTAGGAAGATCATCAGGGGCTTAGTGTTAGGTTTATTTAAGGGGGGTTTGGGTTAGATTAGGGGTATGTGGGTGGTGGGTTGTAATGTTGGGGGGGGGTATTGTATGTTTTTTTTTACAGGCAAAAGAGCTGAAATTCTTGGGGCATGCCCCGCAAAGGGCCCTGTTCAGGGCTGGTAAGGTAAAAGAGCTTGTAACTTTTTAAATTTAGAATAGGGTAAGGAATTTTTTATTTTGGGGGTCTTTGTTATTTTATTAGGGGGCTTAGAGTAGGTGTAATTAGTTTAAAATTGTTGTAATATTTTTCTTATGTTTGTAAATATTTTTTTATTTTCTGTAACTTAGTTCTTTTTTATTTTTTGTACTTTAGATAGTTTATTTAATTGTATTTATTTGTAGCAATTGTGTTTAATTAATTTATTGATAGTGTAGTGTTAGGTTAATTGTAGGTAATTGTAGGTAGTTTATTTAATTATTTTATTGATAGGGTAGTGTTAGGTTTAATTATATCTTAGGTTAGGATTTATTTTACAGGTAAATTTGTAATTATTTTAACTAGGTAACTATTAAATAGTTCTTAACTATTTAATAGCTATTGTACCTGGTTAAAATAAATACAAAGTTACCTGTAAAATAAATATTAATCCTAAAATAGCTATAATATAAATGTAATTTATATTGTAGCTATATTATGATTTATTTTACAGGTAAGTATTTAGCTTTAAATAGGAATCATTTATTTAATAAGAGTTAATTTATTTCGTTAGATAAAAATTATATTTAACTTAGGGGGGTGTTAGTGTTAGGGTTAGACTTAGCTTTAGGGGTTAATACATTTATTAGAATAGCGGTGAGCTCCGGTCGGCAGATTAGGGGTTAATAATTGAAGGTAGGTGTCGGCGATGTTAGGGAGGGCAGATTAGGGGTTAATACTATTTATGATAGGGTTAGTGAGGCGGATTAGGGGTTAATAACTTTATTATAGTAGCGCTCAGGTCCGGTCGGCAGATTAGGGGTTAATAAGTGTAGGTAGGTGTCGGCGACGTTGTGGGGGGCAGATTAGGGGTTAATAAATATAACATAGGGGTTGGCGATGTTAGGGCAGCAGATTAGGGGTACATAAGGATAACGTAGGTGGCGGCGGTTTACGGAGCGGCAGATTAGGGGTTAAAAGTGTAATGCAGGGGTCAGCGATAGCGGGGGCGGCAGAATAGGGGTTAATAAGTGTAAGGTTAGGGGTGTTTAGACTCGGGGTACATGTTAGAGTGTTAAGTGCAGACGTAGGAAGGGTTACCGCATAGCAAACAATGGGGCTGCGTTAGGAGCTGAACGCTGCTTTTTTCCAGGTGTTAGGTTTTTTTTCAGCTCAAACAGCCCCATTGTTTCCTATGGGAGAATCGTGCACGAGCACGTTTTTGAGGCCGGCCGCGTCCGTAAGCAACTCTGGTATCGAGAGTTGCATTTGCGGTAAAAATGCTCTACGCTCCTTTTTTGGAGCCTAACGCAGCATTTGTTTGAACTCTCGATACCAGAGTTAAATTTATGGTGCGGCCAGAAAAAAACCCGCGGAGCGTTAACAGCCCTTTTACCGCCGAACTCTAAATCTAGGCCTAAGTTTATCATTATATATTATTATTAACAGAAATAGCATAGATAAGGGTTTGAGTAGATTGCGGATGAAACGCTTAGCCCCATGTCACGGCTCCAGTGTCAGCTATGTGCTGATTCTTAATGAAGTATGCATAGTGAACTGAGAGTGCGAAGCATCGGCCCAGACCAAAATACACACATAGAATGCAGAGGGGCAGTGAAACATACTTAGAGCCCTGCTAAACAATATTACAATATTACAATGCATGATCAACAAATGGGATCAAACCTGTCATCCCAACTAGTAATGTCCGTTACTACTGTTCTGAGTGCTGTTATACGGCTTTTCCAATGCTAGTCTCGTTTGTACAGAATCAACTTCATACATGAGTGCATCAATGACAGAATGCGGTCCACTGCATTAACTCCGTTGCTCCGCTCAATGCCATCTGCAAGTGGGATTCCTCTCACAGTCTAACCAACCCCTATGCGTTCAGAGTAGTGTGAGGATACCAGAATACAAATAACCCCCAGGAGTTGCTGGGTAATGTCTTCTATGAATTGCTGCACAGTGGTTGCCTTGAATCGCCTAGGTTCTGTAATTTCAAGCAGGGTAAGACCTTGCAGAAGTAAATATCCCTGATACCAGAATTGTGTCAAATCTCTTACGATCGGTATTAAGCATGTTAGGATGCATGGTGAAGAGGGCTCCGAGACAATTTCTACCACAGGCAATTGCAGCTGGCGTCTGGAAGGACAATGCAGTAATGAGCTTTCCGTGAAGTCAGAGAGTGGACCCACGACAGTCTCCGGCTCCCTCAGATGAAGAGAGGCTGCTCCCAACCCTGACAACACCATTGTTTCTCTCAGCTGCACCTGAGCTGCCACCCTGGGGCCGTGCTCAATTTTTCGTGAGTAGGATGTAATGTTATCCGGTATGGTCTGTGTGTTAAGGTCCTGTTGATCAGGGATGGATGTCTTGGATCGTTGTAGAGGTTGCTCCGCCATTTTGACTATTGTACATAGCTCTGTGCATGAAGTAAGGAGCCTATCCAGCTTAGGTAAAAATATATCTCTCAGATCCATTAAAAGTCTGGCGTCCGTGTTTGTAATTTGAATAAAAGAGGTATCCATGTTGTAGGGTTTAGAGGTATCTCAACTAGTAAGGGGAGTGTATAGATCGTGATGGCGGGAGTTTGCCACAACTTCAGAACGCCTCCGATTTTTTCAACTTCTTACTGACTTCACAGGGGCCAAGTGATGTGATTCTTGATCCCTTTTGTTTCCGAACAGCTAAACTGTTAAGGATGATACGGATGGCTGCAGATTAGACCACTTAAAATAGATGTAAAGGAGAGTCTATGTTCAGAGCCTCATAGATTTGTGGCCATCTTGGTTTGCCGCCCACCGGAAGTCCCAGGACAGGCATTTTATTACACACCACCTAACAGAAAGTTTTACACAAGAAACTGTATGTATAAAAAACATTTAGAACAGTCCCAAATCCCAAATGTGTGTTAAAGATCTAGAGGAATGAGGATTACAAAAATTTACCACAAAGGAAACACTGCATCTACAATTGATAGAGGTGTGTACTAATGCCAGTAATAACATTATATTACTCATCCAAACCAAATGTATAGTCTAGACTAATTATATATGTAAGATCATTGGTGCTAAAAACTGTGGAGACCTATAAGCAATAATTTCATGTTATATATGATTGGAATCACTGAAATCTATATAATGCTTTTCTGTTAAAATAAGTACTCATGGACTTCCGGTGGGCAGCTCTAGAAGATGGCAGCAAACTCCTGTTGCTCCAAAGAAATTCTCTTTTAATTTCTACTGAATGGCCATTATTCTATGCCATCTGCATCTCCCTTGACAGATAAGCTGTCCGGGAATCTCAGGCAGATAGAAGGCATTAAATCTCTTCTTCCCCGGAAGACATCTTACTGAATTAGAGCCCACGAGGGACTTTGTAGCCACGAGGGACTTTGTATATATGGCTTTCTTGTCTACTAAACGTAAAGCAATGGAACCCGAATACAACGCTGCTGCGCAGATTCTTGCTGCTTTTCTGCCTGCATTTGATCGTCTATTCGCAAGCTATGGAAAACTATGAGGTGGTACAAGCTACTAGGAGACCCTGCTCAATGAACACTAATCCAGCAAGCATTCAAACCTGCTCCTCAGTGCGGGACCCACAGGACTTGTTCCCCACACATCTGCAAAGCCCCACCGCAACTGACAAATCAACCATTCCCCATCCAGGCCCGGCTGAAAGATACCCAGCTTATCTCATGTTGGAGGGCTTGCTCCCTCTGCAGTTATCCACCGCGATGACTGACGATTCCCAGCTAGGTGTGTCGGGGGAGATCTTGGCTTGCACCTCGTGTATGGGGGAACAACTGGACTTGCTACGGGATCCCACTTCTACACTTGATGTGAAACCGGCCCCAGTGATTAGCCGCTATTCTGCGGAGCTCCCGCTACACTCACCTTACACTTTGAGGCAAGTCCTTGAGGAAACCATCTCACAGAAAGACTTGCTGCTACATTTGGGTGGTGACGACTGCCTTTTTATCACATTGTTATACCTGCTTCTCGCCGTGGGATTAGTGCCTCTAGCTGAGACCTCTATACACTTTGCTGGGTCCATGCAGCGGCTCTACGCCCGACGGGCTACTGGCATAGGCTAAAAGTCTAATCGGACAGCAATACAGGGGATTGTCTATCACCTATTGTGTTTGATTAAATATATTATATTGCTTTTCAAACAGTCACAGTATTTCCCCTAGCGTATGGGAACTTAAAAGAGTCTTACCAGTAACAGTTGCCATACTCATCTTGACATGTCTAATACATTTTGTTTTTATTTTCTTTTGCTTTATATTTCTGCCGAAACTGCTTACTTTACTCCCTAGCTTTGAATCATAGGACAGATGTTCTCCCTTATTTGCCTAGCATTTGTTTCGTTATTGCCTGTTAATGTTTCAATGTTTATGACTGATGGCTTGTGCAAAAGTTGGATTCCCCAGCTGAAATAACGCATCCCTGACATTGCTGGGATTTAGAAGACCTGTGGACTATGATTGCAGAGCTGGGGACACAATCTGATGGACAGTTGGAGCAGCGTAATAGCGGGCTAGTGTGTTGCTCTAGAGACCTGTTATTCTCACTCCCGCTCTAGTATGTTGTTTGTTTTCACTCACTTCTCCTTTTATTTTTACTGGGGTACATTTCAAAATTTGAGCTATTGTGCATTTGCCTGCCATATGTTTATAAGCTCTACCTCCTAAGCATCATGGCGCCTTGGCAGGGCAATAGTATAGTATTTCTGTTTTCCTTTTTATTGTTAAAGATTGCACATGAGATCCTTCCCCACCCCCCCTTCAGCTAAGGTAAAATCAGGCAAGTCTAACTATCAAAACTCATTTTAGAAAGCTTGTTGTGCTGTGCCCTTATTATTCTGCTGACTTTATTGTTTTACATTTACACTACCCTATCCCACTCATGCCTAACATAATGTGATATTAGTGTTTATTTCTGATCCTGGGATAGGTGCAGAACCTTGCAAGGCATTTTTTTTTTTTTTTTTTTAATGGCTTCTATGGCAATGGAAAATCACACACCTGACTATTATGCTTGAGGGCTCACCCCAGTTGTACCAGCCTCTTGTTTCTGGCGATATCAAGCACAGGTTAAGTTGTCACTACCCCACTCTGAGAATACCTATGTATTCAAGTTCACTAAAAGATTCTTATTCACACAGTGCCTTTTCAATACCTGTGCAGCACAGTTCTTAGTCCTAACAAAGCTAGCTATAAATAGACAGTCAATAGTATAGTATTTATGTTCATGAGATCCCCCCTCACCCCCTTCAGCTACTGTAAAGCCAGGCAAGTCTAACTAACACAATCCACTTTAGAAAGCTTGTTGCGTTGTGCCCTTATTATTCTACCGACTTTCTTGTTTTACATTTATACTATCTTATCCCACTCAGGCCTCTTATAATGTAATACTGGAGTCTTATGGCAATGGAATATCACACACTTGACTACTATGCTTAAGGGCTCACCCCAGTTGCACCAGCCTTTTTGTTTTTGACGATACCAAGCACAGGCTAAGATATCACTACTCCACTTTGGGTATATCTATATATTCAACCTTACTAAAAGTTTCTTATTCACACAGTACCTATACAACACCTGTGCAGAACAGTTATTAGCCCTAACAAAACTGGTTATAAATATATAGGATTTTGTGTGTTTCAGGCTGATGGAAACCAGCGTAAAATTAATGCTACCATTCTACATGGCACTGAAACTCTAATTCTGAAGTCATACCATTCACTTGCTTCATATGGTGCTATAGGCCTCCATGCTCTTGATGGGAGAAAGTGGGGGTTTTTGTTTTGTTTTGTTTTGTTCTATTTTAGTTTAGTTGGTTACTATGTTAGTTTAGTTTAGTTGGGTTATGTTATAAAATAAAAAACCCCAACATTGTATGCAATTACCCCGCAAAAGGTAATCACTGAACCTATAATTGAGAATTGAAGACTTTGCATCAGCATAATTTGCATATTGTTAACAATGATCTATTTGGGTCTCTCCCACCCGTTTGCACATTACGAACTATTTCGCCCTGCGTGGCGTCAAGATATGAAATCTGTATTATTGTATGCATTGTTGGACATAAATAAAATTATAAAAAAAAAATAAGTACTCATGCTGGAGGACAATATATTCTGCCAATATCAATAAGCACTGTCTCATATTGTTTTAGGTTTTGTTTGCTTGCCTATGATATTGTTAACACTTATGATGAACAACTATCCATATTGCCAATATTATTAAGTACTGTGATTTATTTATATATATATATATTTATATATTGATGTTATTAGCCTGATATACACTAATTAACCCATTAGGGGTGTGTCCTGATTCACTATTGGATCAAGCTCTGTTTAAATGGATTGTCAGTTAGAAGGATCACTATGCCTGATGAAACAACCCATGCTAGGTTGAGAAACGCGTTGTATGATTTTAAATTTTGCTTGTTATTGTTTTAAACGTATTAACATTTGTTTTAATAAACTGAACTTGTTTTATGCAAGCTTTGGTTCATTACCTTCTATAGCAGTTTTACACACTGCTTCTAACTATCCATCAGCACATACTGTGACTAAGATCCCCCTGCACTATCTACTCTGCACCTGGAGAGGTTTAGCTGTTACACCTGAAGATACCAGCCAGCTCCTACTAGTACATAAGTGTACTTGGGCCAATTGTGAGTACCCATTTGGCTTTATTTCTTTGATTTTACATTTATGGATATATTGATGCACACATGAGGTGCCCCTCTTGTTCTTTATTATAATCTATACAGCTCTGGCTTTGTCTATGAGGAGGAGAGCAGCCTAAGTAATTGCTTCATTGTAAGATTGTAAGATCATCTGGTTCTACTGAAAGGGTTAGCTGGTACACCCTAAGACTCCAGCCGGCACCTACCAGTACATAAGTGTACTATAGTCGCATGTGAGTACCCACTTGGCTTACTTGATGTACATCACTATATAGCATATTGATATGCACATGAGGCGCCCCTCTTGTTCTCTTTTATATTTTAGAATTGTTCTGCCCTACTTTAAGTCCAGTGATGTAGTTCAGTTGGTGAATGTTCTGACTACAAATATTGTTCTAGATTCAAGGGTCTCAGATTTGTATTCCGGCAGGGTCATTACAGCCCTTTGGCCTTTTGAGGTCAATTTATTGTATGCCATTTATTTGAGTAATAATAACTACTGTTTTTTCTCAGCTGCTAATTTGGTTAATTCCGGGTGTAAGCATTTTGTATCCTTTTGGGAGAAATGCGCTTTATACTAGTTATGAGACTGCAAGAAGGTGCGGTTCTCTATCCAGTCATTCTGGTGGGGGGCAGATTGAGATGTTTTTGGATCAGTCCAAAATCTATATTTTTTTCTTAGGGTTTGAATAGATTTTCAGAATGAGACCTTCTATGGGAAGAATCTTCTTTCTCAGTACACTCTGTGATTTATTTTCAGGAGTGATTATGCCAGTCCTTTTTGCAGGAACAGGGTTTGGGTTTCTATTCATTTATATTCTTTGTCCCAAAGAAGAAGGGTTTATTCAGTCCATTTTTGGATCTGGAGACTTTTTATATTGTTTTGTTGGAGTTTCAACTCTTATGTTGGCAATTATAAGGACTATTATGCCTCTTTTGTTAAGGTCATTTCATGTCCACTTATTTTTCAGGATATTATCCTCATATTATATGTTCATTCAGTCCTCTTGTGGATTCTGACATTTTCTTTTTAAGATACGCTTTACCAATTTGTCACTTTTCCATTTGGTTTTGTGACAGCTTTATGAATCTTTGATAGGTTCCTGGTGCCCTTCTTCTGTCTTCAGGCAGTAAGGTATGGTGGTGCTTCCTTATTTGGATGATGTTTTGGTATTAGCTTAATCTTTTCTTTTATTAAGATGAGCAGATAGCTCAGCATGCTAATACACTGTGCCTGAGCCCTGTAGCAACCTGAGGGTTGCAGATTCGATTCCTGGTGAGGTCCATTCAGCCTTTCATTCTTCAGAGGTCATTTAATGAGAAGTGTTTTAAGTCTCTTTTGGGTAATTAGACATGCTTACAAGAACCTAATACATACTTATGAAAGAGCAGTATTCATATATGTGGATCTTTCTTTTTTTGGAATCTCTTTGTTTTTTCAAAACTTAGTTGGAGGATTTAATTTACCTAAGAGTTTTGTGACTCCTCAGACAAGGGTCACTTCTTTTTGGGTTTTTAGATGGATTCTGTATGCATGTATTTCTTTTTATCGGGCAAAAGTCAATTGTATTTGGCATTAGCCTGTTTTATAGTCTGGTTCATTTCTTTCAGTGTCTATGTGCATGAAAGTTTTAGGTCTCATAACTGCAGCATGGGGCATGGTTCCCTTTGCTCGTTTTTCTTCTAAAATCTCTTTTTGCTTTGCATACTGAATCTATGTTACAGGGTTTGTTTTCAGATATCACAGTTGATATTTTTAAATCCTAACACTCTTTTCTCTCAGTTTTTTGATGATCAGTTTATCATTGTTTTATTCAGGGGATCTCTCTTTGTTCGTCCTTCCTAGACTGTATTCTTAATGGCTACAAGTCTTGCAGGTTTGGGAGCTGTCTGAGGGTCTTTGACAGCACAAGGGGTTTGGAAACTTCAAAAGGCAAGGTTTTTAATCAGGCTTAGCTTCCTTTAGGAGAGATTTTTTCTTTCACACAGACAATGTCACAATTGTGGCATATGTCAATCATTTAATAGGGGCTCACAGTTCCTTAGCATTTAAGAAGTATCTTGAATATGTTCTTAGGTGGTTTTTCTCTCCTGTCTAATCTTTACAATTTATATCTCAGGTTTAGACACTTGGGAGATGGATTATCTCAACCATCAGTCTTTACATCTGGGAGAGTGGTACCTCCTATACAGATGTGTTCTATCAATTTCCCAGGTACCTTTTCAGGTCTAGGGATCCTCAGGTGGAAATGGTGGATAGTTTAGCAGTTTCTTGGTTTTGCAACCTGGCTACATTATTTCGCCTCTGTTTTTTTCTTCTAAAGGCTATTTTTTCCATCAGGATTTCAAATTTCTAATTTGAAGGTATGGAACTTGTTTAGTGTTTAGTCATAGAGGTTTCTCTGACTTACGCCTAGATTTAGAGTTCTGCGTTAGCCGTCAAAACCAGCGTTAGGGGATCCTAACGCTGGTTTTTACCGCCCACTGGTATTTAGAGTCAGTCAGGAAAGGGTCTAACGCTCACTTTCCAGCCGCGACTTTTCCATACCGCAGATCCCCTTACGTCAATTGCGTATCCTATCTTTTCAATGGGATCTTTCTAACGCTGGTATTTAGAGTCTTGGCTGAAGTGAGCGTTAGAAATCTAACGACAAGACTCCAGCCACAGAGAAAAGCCAGGAGTTAAGAGCTTTCTGGGCTAACGCCGGTTCATAAAGCTCTTAACTACTGTGCTCTAAAGTACACTAACACCCATAAACTACCTATGTACCCCTAAACCGAGGCCCCCCCACATCGCTGCCACTCTATTAAATTTTTTTAACCCCTAATCTGCTGACCGCACACCGCCGCCACCTACATTATCCCTATGTACCCCTAATCTGCTGCCCCTAACATCGCTGACCCCTACATAATATTTATTAACCCCTAATCTGCCCCCCCCAACGTCGCCGCTACCTACCTACAATTATTAACCCCTAATCTGCCGACCGAACCTCACTGCTACTCTAATAAAGTTATTAACCCCTAATCCGCCTCACTCCCGCCTCAAAAACCCTATAATAAATAGTATTAACCCCTAATCTGCCCTCCCTAACATCACCGACACCTAACTTCAAGTATTAACCCCTAATCTGCCGACCAGACCTCGCCGCTACTCTAATAAATGTATTAACCCGGAAAGCTAAGTCTAACCCTAACACCCCCCTAAGTTAAATATAATTTAAATCTAACAAAATAAAATAAATCTTATTAAATAAATCATTCCTATTTAAAGCTAAATACTTACCTGTAAAATAAACCCTAATATAGCTACAATATAAATAATAATTATATTGTAGCTATTTTAGGATTTATATTTATTTTACAGGCAACTTTGTATTTATTTTAACCAGGTACAATAGCTATTAAATAGTTAATAACTATTTAATAGCTACCTAGTTAAAATAATTACAAAATTACCTGTAAAATAAATCCTAACCTAAGTTACAATTAAACCTAACACTACACTATCAATAAATAAATTAAATAAACTATCTACAATTATCTACAATTATATCAACTAAACTAAATTACAAAAAAAATGTTCCAATCAGCCAATAGAATGCGAGCTCAATCTAATTGGCTGATTGGATCAGCCAATCGGATTGAACTTGAATCTGATTGGCTGATTCAATCAGCCAATCAGATTTTTCCTGCCTTAATTCCGATTGGCTGATAGAATCCTATCAGCCAATCGGAATTCGAGGGACGCCATCTTGGATGACGTCCCTTAAAGGAACCTTCATTCGTCGTTAGTCCGTCGGTGAAGAAGGATGGCTCCGCGTCGGCTGCTTGAAGATGGTCCCGCTCTGCGCCGGATGGAAGAAGATAGAAGATGCCGCTTGGATGAAGATGTCTGCCGGTCCGGATGTCCTCTTCTGCCCGGATAGGATGAAGACTTTGGACCCTCTGGAGGAGCTCTTCTTGCCGGATAGGAGGAAGAATTCGGACCCTCTTCTGGACGGATCGGTGATACCCGGCGTGGTGAAGACAAGGTAGGGAGATCTTCAGGGGCTTAGTGTTAGGTTTATTTAAGGGGGGTTTGGGTTAGATTAGGGGTATGTGGGTGGTGGGTTGTAATGTTGGGGGGGGTATTGTATGGGTTTTTTTACAGGCAAAAGAGCAGAATTCTGGCATGCCCCGCAAAAGGCCCTTTTAAGGGCTGGTAAGGTAAAAGAGCTTTACAATTTTTATTTTAGAATAGGGTAGGGCATTTTTTTATTTTGGGGGGCTTTGTTATTTTTTTAGGGGGCTTAGAGTAGGTGTAATTAGTTTAAAATTCTTGCAATCTTTTTTTATTTTTTGTAATTTAGTGTTTGGTTTTTTTGTAATTTAGTGTTTGTTTTTTTTGTAATTTAGTTTAGTTGATATAATTGTAGATAATTGTAGATAGTTTATTTAATTTATTTATTGATAGTGTAGTGTTAGGTTTAATTGTAACTTAGGTTAGGATTTATTTTACAGGTAATTTTGTAATTATTTTAACTAGGTAGCTATTAAATAGTTATTAACTATTTAATAGCTATTGTACCTGGTTAAAATAAATACAAAGTTGCCTGTAAAATAAATATAAATCCTAAAATAGCTACAATATAATTATTATTTATATTGTAGCTATATTAGGGTTTATTTTACAGGTAAGTATTTAGCTTTAAATAGGAATAATTTATTTAATAAGATTTATTTTATTTTGTTAGATTTAAATTATATTTAACTTAGGGAGGTGTTAGGGTTAGGGTTAGACTTAGCTTTAGGGGTTAATACATTTATTATAGTAGCAGTGAGGTCCGGTCGGCAGATTACAGGTTAATACTATTTATTATAGGGTTTTTGAGGCGGGAGTGAGGCGGATTAGGGGTTAATAATTTTATTAGAGTAGCGGTGAGGTCCGGTCGGCAGATTAGGAGTTAATAATTGTAGGTAGGTAGCGGCGACGTTGGGGGGGGCAGATTAGGGGTTAATAAATATAATATAAGGGTCGGCGGGGGTTAGGGGCAGCAGATTAGGGGTACATAGGGATAACGTAGGTTGCGGCGGTGTACGGAGCAGCAGATTAGGGGTTAATAATAAAATGCAGGGGTCAGCGATAGCGGGGTTGGCAGATTAGTGGTTAATAAGTGTAAGGTTAGGGGTGTTTAGACTCGGGGTTCATGTTAGGGTGTTAGGTGCAGACATAGGAAGTGTTTTCCCATAGGAAACAATGGGGCTGCGTTAGGAGCTGAACGCTGCTTTTTTGCAGGTGTTAGGTTTTTTTTCAGCCCAAACTGCCCCATTGTTTTCAATGGGGGAATCGTGCACGAGCACGTTTTTGAAGCTGGCCGCGTCCGTAAGCACAGCTGGTATTGAGAGTTGCAGTGGCGGTAAATTATGCTCTACGCTCCCTTTTTGGAGCCTAACGCAGCCCTTCTGTGAACTCTAAATACCAGCGGTATTTAAAAGGTGCGGGGGGAAAAATACACGCGTAGCTAACGCACCCCTTCTAACGCAAAACTCTAAATCTAGGCGTTAGTTTTTTATCACTATGTTGCAGGCTTATAAGTCTGTTTTAAAGAACATTTATTATAAGTTCTGACAAATCTATATTTTATGGTGTTCTCATAAATTCTCGTGGCATTCTCTTAAAATTCCTAGAATTTTACAGTTTCTTCAGGATGGTTTAGTTTACGATTTGTCTATAAGTATTTTTTAGAGACACATCTTTGCCTTTTCTGTTTCTTTTTATAAGAAAATATTCCTATTCTTCCTGAAATTTACTGTTTTGTTCAGACTTTTGTTTGTATCAAGTCTGTTATTTTATCAATTTCTCATTTTTATTCGCTTCTTGGGCTTTTAAGAATGAAGCTTCAGTTGATCAGATTTGCAAAGCAGCAATTTGGTCTTCTTTGCTTAGATTTACTAAATTCTACCGATTTGTTGTATTTGCTTCTTCTGAAGCAGTTTTTGGTAGAAAAGTTCTTCCGGCAGCTGTTTCAGTTTGATTCTTCTGCATATGTTTTAAGTGTTTTCTTTCAATTATGAGAAAAACTTATTTTTTGGTGTGTGGATTTAAGTTTTTCAGCGGAAAATGGCTGTTTTTATTTTATCCCTTCCTCTCTAGTGACTCTTCTGTGGATCACCACATCTTGGGTATTTCTATCCCATACCTCACTAGCTCATGGACTCTTGCCAATTACATGAAAGAAAACATAATTTATGTAAGAACTTACCTGATAAATTCATTTCTTTCATATTGGCAAGAGTCCATGAGACCCACCCTTTTTATGGTGGTTATGATTTTTGTATAAAAGTACAATTATATTCCAGTTCCTCTTTTTGTATGCTTTTAACTCCTTTTTTTCTATCACCCCACTACTTGGCTATTCGTTAAACTGAATTGTGGGTGTGGTGAGGGGTGTATTTATAGGCATTTGAGGTTTGGGAAACTTTGCCCCTCCTGGTAGGATTGTATATCCCATATGTCACTAGCTCATGGGCTTTTGCCAATATGAAAGAAATGAATTTATCAGGTAAGTTCTTACATACATTATGTTTTTCCTTGTTGTCTCTCCAGTATAAATTTTGGAACAAAGGCATTTAATCAGGTAAACTACATGAGATGAATTACAGGTATAGTAGTCGTTTACCTGTAATTCATCTCATGTAGTTTACCTGATTAAATGTCCATGTTCAAAAACTCAAAATATGTTTCTAGATAGGAAGTGCAGTGTAGGGATTTCTTAGTTGACAAAATGGCCTTCTCTATGTCTTTTATAGTAATCTTTGTATTTAGTTCTCTCTCCCAAGCTTTTATCTGCCATGGGTATTCTTCGCAGTAATCTTTAAGTCAAAGTGTATGTTGAGTAGTTATGTCCCGAACTGTTCGCCCGCGAACGGTTCCCTGTGAACATCTTTGTATTTTTATTTGCATTTGCCTGGCTTTCAGCCTGTGTGTGAGGCTCACAGCATATACTGTGATTAGTGCCACCACTGATATCTGCTTAACATTAGTTTAAATTTAACCAACAAAAATTTGAAATTATTTTGCTAGTGTAATTTATTTTCTATCAGGCCTGTGTCTCTCAGGCTCACACAGCATATAATGTGGTTCATTGCTCTGTGCCAGCCACCACTCATATCTGCTTAACATTATTTTAAATTTAAAAAAAAAACTTTTAAATCATTTTGCTAGTGTAATCTAATTTTATTTTCTATCAGGCCTGTGTGTTTCTGACTTACAGAGCATACTGTGGTTAATTGCTGCCCTACCTAGGCTAGCAGCCACGACTCATATGTGCTTAACATTTTTTTAAATTTAAAAAAAACAAAACCTTTAAATCATTTTGCTAGTGTAATCTAATTTTATTTTCTATCAGTCCTGTGTGTTTCTGACTTAAAGAGCATACTGTGGTTAATTGCTGCCCTACCTAGCAGCCAGCCACCACTCATATCTGCTTAACATTATTTTAAATTTAAAATAAAAACTTTTAAATTATTTTGCTAGTGTAATCTAATTTCATTTTCTATCAGGCCTGTGTGTTTATGACTTACAGAACATACTGTGGTTAATTGCTGCCCTACCTAGCAGCTTCGACTCATATGTGCTTAACATTTTTTGTAAATTTAAAAAAAAAAACTTTAAATCATTTTGCTAGTGTAATCTAATTTTATTTTCTATCAGGCCTGTGTGTTTCTGACTTACAGAGCATACTGTGGTTAATTGCTGCCCTACCTAGCAGCCAGCCACCACTCATATCTGCTTAACATTATTTTAAATTTAAAATAAAAACTTTTAAATCATTTTGCTAGTTTAATCTAATTTCATTTTCTAACAGGCCTTTGTGTTTCTGACTTACACAGCAAGCATACTGTGGTTAATTGCTGCCCTACCTAGCAGCCACGACTCATATCTGCTTAACATTATTTTACATTTTAAAAAAAAAACGTTTAAATCATTTTGCTAGTGTAATCTAATTTCATTTTCTATCAGGCCTGTGTGTTTCTGGCTTACTCAGCATACTGTGGTTAATTGCTGTCCTATCAGCAGCCAGCCACCACTCATATCTGCTTAACATTATTTTAAAGTTAAAAAAAAATTTTAAATCATTTTGCTAGCATAATCTAATTTCATTTTCTATCAGGCCTGTGTGTGGCCTGTGTGTTTCTGACTTACAGAGCATACTGTGGTTAATTGCTGCCCTACCTAGCAGCCACAACTCATATGTGCTTAACATTTTTTGTAAATTTTAAAAAAAAAACTTTAAATCATTTTGCTAGTGTAATCTAATTTTATTTTCTATCAGGCCTGTGTGTTTCTGACTTACAGAGCATACTGTGGTTAATTGCTGCTCTACCTAGCAGCCAGCCACCACTCATATCTGCTTAACATTATTTTAAATTTAAAATAAAAACTTTTAAATCATTTTGCAAGTGTAATCTAATTTCATTTTCTAACAGGCCTGTGTGTTTCTGACTTACACAGCAAGCATACTGTGGTTAATTGCTGCCCTACCTAGCAGCCACGACTCATATCTGCATAACATTATTTTAAATTTTTCAAAAAAAAAGTTTAAATCATTTTGCTAGTGTAATCTAATTTCATTTTCTATCAGGCCTGTGTGTCTCTGGCTTACTCAGCATACTGTGGTTAATTGCTGTCCTATCAGCAGCCAGCCGCCACTCATATCTGCTTAACATTATTTTAAAGTTAAAAACATTTTTTAAATCATTTTGCTAGTGTAATCTAATTTCATTTTCTATCAGGCCTGTGTGTGGCCTGTGTGTTTCTGACTTACAGAGCATACTGTGGTTAATTGCTGCCCTACCTAGCAGCCACGACTCATATGTGCTTAACATTTTTTGTAAATTTAAAAAAAAAAAACTTTAAATCATTTTGCTAGTGTAATCTAATTTTATTTTCTATCAGGCCTGTGTGTTTCTGACTTACAGAGCATACTGTGGTTAATTTCTGCCCTACCTAGCAGCCAGCCACCACTCATATCTGCTTAACATTATTTTAAAATTAAAATAAAAACTTTTAAATCATTTTGCTAGTGTAATCTACTTTCATTTTCTATCAGGCCTGTGTGTTTCTGACTTACACAGCAAGCATACTGTGGTTAATTGCTGCCCTACCTAGCAGCCACAACTCATATCTGCTTAACATTATTTTAAAATTTTCAAAAAAAAACGTTTAAATCATTTTGCTAGTGTAATCTAATTTCATTGTCTATCAGGCCTGTGTTTATTTCTGGCTTATTCAGCATACTGTGGTTAATTGCTGCCCTAGCAGCCACGACTCATATCTGCTTTACATTATTTTAAAGTTAAAAAAAAAATGTTTAAATCATTTTGCTAGTGTAAGCTAATTTCTTTTTTCAGCAGGCCTGTGTGTTTCTGGCCCACATCATATAGTGTGACACAGATTAATAGCTCTTTTTTCCACCACTTATATCTGGTGTAACAACATTAGTGTAAATTTAAAAAAAAAAACATTTTTTACATCAGTCCTCTTCTAGTGTTATTTAATTTTAGTTGCCAGGCCAGCCAGGCTGCCATTAGTGCCAGCCTGTGTGTCAGGCTGCCAGCATATACTGTGCCTACTTCCATCCTCAGTGCCAGTCCACGACTCCTATCTGGTGTAACATTATATTAAATTTTGTAAAAAAAAACTTTTACATCAGTCCTCTTCTAGTGTTATTTAATTTTAGTTGCCAGGCCAGCCAGGCTGCCATTAGTGCCAGCCTGTGTGTCAGGCTGCCAGCATATACTGTGCCTACTTCCATCCTCAGTGCCAGTCCACGACTCCTATCTGGTGTAACATTATATTAAATTTTGTAAAAAAAAAGTTTACATCAGTCTTCTAGTGTTATTTAATTTTAGTTTACAGGCCAGCCTGCCACCACTAGTGCCAGGCTGTGTGTCAGGCTGCCAGCACATACTGTGCCTAGTTCTATCCTGAGTGCCATTACTCCTATCTGTTGTAACATTTTTGTAACTTTTTTAAAAACAAACTGTT
This sequence comes from Bombina bombina, assembly GCF_027579735.1. NCBI lineage: Eukaryota > Metazoa > Chordata > Amphibia > Anura > Bombinatoridae > Bombina > Bombina bombina. The sequence goes on along the minus strand of NC_069502.1, from coordinate 60,893,820 downwards.
ACATCAGTCTGCTATTGTTATTTAATTGCAGTTGCCTGTCTGCCAGCGTGTGTGCCAGGCCCACTTTCCAACTAGTGCCACAAATCATATTTGTTATAACAGTAGTGTAAATATTTAAAATAAAATCTTTTTTGACTGTGAATCATCAGCCTGCTAGTGCAATTGAATTGCAGTTGCCTTGCCTGCCAGCGTGTGTGCCAGGCCCACTTGCCAACTAGTGCCACCAATCATATTTGTTATAACAGTAGTTTAAATATTAAAAATAATAATTTTTTGACTGTGAAAGATCAGTCTGCTAGTGTAATCTAATTGCAGTTGCCTGCCTGCCAGCGTGTGTGCCAGGCCCACTTGCTGCCAACTATTGCCACCAATCATATTTGTTATAACAGTATTGTAAATATTTAAAATAAATAATTTTTGGGCTGTGAATCATCAGTCTGCTAGTGCCATTGAATTTCAGTTGCCTGCCTGCCAGCGTGTGTGCCAGGCCACTTGCCAACTAGTTACACCAATCATATTTGTTCTTACAGTATTGTAAATATTTAAAATAAAAAATTCTTAGATTGTGAATCATCAGTCTGCTAGTGCCATTGAATTGCAGTTTCCTGCCTGCCAGCGTGTGTGCCAGGCCCACTTGCCAACTAGTGCCACCAATCATATTTGTTGTAACAGTATTGAAAATATTTTAAATCATAACTTTTTTGACTGTGAATCTTCAGTCTCCTAGTGCCATTGAATTTCAGTTGCCTGCCTGCCAGCGTGTGTGCCAGGCCCACTTGCCAACTAGTTACACCAATCATATTAGTTCTAACAGTATTGTAAATATTTAAAATAAAAAATTCTTAGACTGTGAATCATCAGTCTGCTAGTGCCATTGAATTGCAGTTTCCTCCTGCCTGCCAGCGTGTGTGTTAGGCCTACTAGCCAACTACTGCCACCAATCATATTTGTTGTAACAGTATTGAAAATATTTTAAATCATAACATTTTTGACTGTGAATCATCAGTCTCCTAGTGCCAATGAATTGCAGTTGCCTGCCTGCCAGCGTGTGTGCCAGGCCAACTTGCCGTTTCCAACTAGTGCCACCAATCATATTTGTTATAACAGTATTGTCAATGTTTTTTAAAAAAAAATTTTGGACTAAGAAGCTTGACTCAGCTAGTGTAATCTAATTGACAGGCCCACTTGCCAACTAGTGCCACCAATTATATTTTTTGTCACAGTACTTTTAATATTTAAAAAATAAACATTTTTGACTTTGAAACATCAGTCTTTTTTTTGTTGTCAGGCTCACAGCGTATACTGTGCCCACTTGCCCAGTGCCACCACTCATAATTTGTTTAATAGTATTGTAAGTGTACATTTAAAAAAAAATGACAGGCAGAGGCAGGCCACCCCACAGGTTCCGTCATGGTCGTGGTGCTGTGATTCTTTTAGACCCTACAAATATGCACATTGTTCAGACGCCGGGTGCCAGGGGGGACGCGAAAAGTTCTGAGGAGGACCTAGTTGAATGGCTAACACAGGACACCCAATCTTCTACAGCTTCCGCTCCTAGTCCTCCTAACCTTGACGCACCATCTACGTCCAGCTGTGCTTTGGGCACCTCTCATGTGACCAGTGCCACTCGCCCGCCTGTCGCCACTACCAACACTAGCACCACAGCCGCTTCACTTGATCTGTCACAGAAGTTATTGACACATCAGTTGGAAGAAATGAGTGATGCGCAACCATCATTGACCGAGGATGTAGATAACAGTGATATGTCTCAGTCAGGCAGCATTACAGACATGGAGGTACGGTGTGATGATGATGATGTTGTACCCGCTGCTGCTTCCTTTCTTGATGTGTCAGATACAAGTGAAGCGGTTGATGATGATGTGTCGGTGGATGTCACGTGGGTGCCTGCTAGAAGAGAAGAAGAAGAGGGGGAAAGTTCAGATGGGGAGACAGAGAGGAGGAGGAGGAGACGAGTTGGAAGCAGGGGGAGGTCGTCTCAAGGAGCTAGTGGCACAGTCAGACAGCATGCATCGGCACCCTGGGTCAGCCAGACAGCACGCTGACGACCATTAACGCATGCTGTTGCCACCACCAGAATTCCGTCATCGCAGAGCTCAGCAGTGTGGCATTTTTTTTGTGTGTCTGCCTCTGACAACAGTGATGCCATTTGCAACCTGTGCCAAAAGAAACTGAGTCATGGGAAGTCCAACACCCACCTAGGTACAACTGCTTTGCAAAGGCACATGGTCTCACATCACAAACGCCGATGGGAAGAACACATGAGTAGAAGCAGCACACAAACTCAAAGCCGCCCTCCTCCTCCTGCTCCAGCATCTTCAGCCACGTCAACCACTGCTGTCCTCCTTGCCCCCTCTCAACCATTCTCCACTGAGTCTCTCTTACGTAGCAGTTCCTGGTCATCTGCCCACAGTCAGGTGTCTGTCAAGGACATGTTTGAGCGTAAGAAGCCAATTTCTCAAAGTCACCCCCTTGCCCGGCGTCTGACAGCTGGCTTGTCTGAACTCTTAGCCCGCCAGCTTTTGCCATACAAGCTGGTGGATTCTGATGCTTTCAAAAAATTTGTATCTATTGGGACACCGCAGTGGAAGGTACCTGGCAGAAATTTATTTTCACAAAAGGCAATCCCAAACCTGTACTCTGTTGTGCGAAAGGAAGTAATGGCATGTCTGGCACACAGCGTTGGGGCAAGGGTCCATATGACCACGGATAGCTGGTCTGCAAAGCATGGTCAGGGCAGGTATATCACCTACACTGCGCATTGGGTAAACCTGCTCACGTCTGACAAGCATGGAATGCGTGGCTCTGCAGAACAGTTGGTGACACCGCCACGACTTGCAGGCAGGCCTGCTGCTACCTCATCTACTCCTCCTACTCCATCCTCTTCCATAACCTCTTCCTCGGCTGAGTCCTCTTCTGCGTCTTGCTCCACATCAACGGCACCCCCCCAGCTCCCCAGGTACTATTCAACATCCCGGATACGGCAGTGTCACGCCGTCTTGGGGTTGACTTGCCTGAAAGCGGAGAGTCACACCGCACCAGCACTCCTGACCGCCCTGAACACACAGGTGGATCAGTGGCTGACTCCGCACCAACTGGAGATTGGCAAGGTTGTTTCTGACAATGGAAGTAATTTGGTGGCGGCATTCAAAAATTGGGCAAGTTGACACATGTGCCGTGCATGGCACATGTGTGTAATCTGATTGTACAATGCTTTGTGCATAAATACCCAGGCTTACAGGACGTTCCTACACGGCAATGGCACACTTGTCCGATATCCAGCGTTGAAACAACCTGCCAGTGAGGCGCTTGATTTGCGACATCCCGACACGGTGGAATTCAACACTCCTAATGTTCGACCGCCTGCTCCAACAAGAAAAAGCTGTTAATGAGTATTTGTATGACCGGGGTGCTAGGACAGCCTCTGGGGAGCTGGGGATTTTTTTTGCCAAATTACTGGACGCGCATGCACAATGCCTGTAGGCTCATGCGTCCTTTTGAGGAGGTGACAAACCTTGTCAGTCGCACCGAAGGCACCATCAGCGAAATCATACCATTTGTTTTCTTCCTGGAGCGTGCCCTGCGAAGAGTGCTGGATCAGGCCGTAGATGAGCATGAAGAGGAAGAGTTGTGGTGTCCATCACCACCAGAAACAGCCTTATCAGCATCGCTTGCTGGGCCTGCGGCAACGCAGGAAGAGGATTGTGAGGAAGAGGAGTCAGAGGAGGAATGTGGCTTTGAGGAGGAGGGACCCTCGTATAAAAAAGCTGAAGGAGAACGACCTGTACTGAGTGTCCACGCTACTAGACCCCCGGTATAAGCATAAAGTGCCTGAAATGTTACCAAATTCTCGCAAGTCGGAAAGGATGGAGCATTTTAAAAATAAATTAAAAACTATGCTTTACACAGCGTATAAGGGTGATGTCACAGCACAATGGGAATCTAACAGGGGAAGAGATGAAAGTAATCCTCCTCCTCCTCCCACGACCACGGTGGCAAGGACAGGACGCTTTCCTGAGGTCTTGTTGATGGAGGACATGCGGACCATTTTTCCTATGCATCGCCAGAGCCTTTCGGGATCCAGCCTCAGAGAAAGACTCAACCGACAGGTAGCAGACTACCTAGCATTAACTGTGGATCTCGACACTCTGAGGAGCGATGTACCCCTTGACTACTGGGTGTGCAGGCTTGACCTGTGGCCTGAGCTATCCCAATTTGCAATTGAACTTCTGGCCTGCCCCACTTCAAGTGTCCTGTCCGAAAGGACCTTCAGTGCAGCAGGAGGTTTTGTCACTGAGAAGAGAAGTCGGCTAGGTCAAAAAAGTCTTGACTATCTCACCTTTATTAAAATGAATGGGACTGACATTGGGCGATACATTTGAGTAAAAAAGGCCTGATGATGAGATGAGCTGCCTTGGGCTACAAATGGTACACACGCTGGCTTTTTATTTTCTTATAATGCAGGCTGACTTGTGTAACTTATCCGCCAACAACTAGTGTTCAAGCCGCAAGGTTTTAGGGCACTTTCTAACTGTTTTACAAACATCAATTATCTCCGGGTTCCATCTATGCCATACCTGTACTCTATTGTGCAAAAGGATGCCATATGTGGTGTTTCATGCTGTTGTGCCTGTTGAGGGTTGTGGCCCATCGTATAAAAAGTCTGAAGGAGAACGACCTGTACTGGGTGTCCAAGCACATTTTTTGTTCAATATTCCCGGTTCCTCTAAATGATCTCTGGGATCCTCAAATCAATGCCATACCTGTACTCTATTGTGCAAAAGGATGGCATATGTGGTGTTTCATGCTGTTGTGCCTGTTGAGGGTCGTGGGCCATCTTATAAAAAGGCTGAAGGAGAACGACCTGTACTGGGTGTCCAAGCACATTTTTTGTTCAATATTCCCGGTTCCTCTAAATTATCTCCGGGTTCCTCAGATCAATGCCATACCTGTACTCGATTGTGCAAAAGGGTGGCATATTTGATGTTTCATGCTTTTGTGCCTGTTGAGGGTCGTGGGCCATCTTATTAAAAGGCTGAAGGAGAACGACCTGTACTGGGTGTCCAAGCACATTTTTTGTTCAATATTCCTGGTTCCTCTAAATTATCTCCAGGTTCCTCAAATCAATGCCATACCTGTACTCGATTGTGCAAAAGGGTGGCATATGTGGTGTTTCATGCTGTTGTGCCGGTTGAGGGTTGTGGCCCATCGTATAAAAAGGCTGAAGGAGAACGACCTGTACTGGGTGTCCAAGCACATTTTTTGTTCAATATTCCCGGTTCCTCTAAATTATCTCCAGGTTCCTCAAATCAATTCCATACCTGTACTCGATTGTGCAAAAGGGTGGCATATGTGGTGTTTCATGCTGTTGTGTCTGTTTTGGGTCGTGGCCCATCGTATAAAAAGGCTGAAGGAGAACGACCTGTACTGGGTGTCCAAGCACATTTTTTGTTCAATATTCCCGGTTCCTCTAAATTATCTCCGGGTTCCTCAAATCAATGCCATACCTGTACTCGATTGTGCAAAAGGATGGCATATGTGGAGTTTCTCACTGTTGTGCCTGTTTTGGGTCGTGGCCCATCGTATAAAAAGGCTGAAGGAGAACGACCTGAACTGGGTGTCCAAGCACATTTTTTGTTCAATATTCCCGGTTCCTCTAAATTATCTCCGGGTTCCTCAAATCAATGCCATACCTGTACTCGATTGTGCAAAAGGGTGGCATATAAGGTGTTTCATGCTGTTGTGCCTGTTGAGGGTTGTGGCCCATCGTATAAAAAGGCTGAAGGAGAACGACCTGTACTGGGTGTCCAAGCACATTTTTTGTTCAATATTCCCGGTTCCTCTAAATTATCTCCGGGTTCCTCAAATCAATTCCATACCTGTACTCGATTGTGCAAAAGGGTGGCATATGTGGTGTTTCATGCTGTTGTGTCTGTTTTGGGTCGTGGCCCATCGTATAAAAAGGCTGAAGGAGAACGACCTGTACTGGGTGTCCAAGCACATTTTTTGTTCAATATTCCCGGTTCCTCTAAATTATCTCCGGGTTCCTCAAATCAATGCCATACCTGTACTCGATTGTGCAAAAGGATGGCATATGTGGTGTTTCATGCTGTTGTGCCTGTTTTGGGTCGTGGCCCATCGTATAAAAAGGCCGAAGGAGAACGACCTGTACTGGGTGTCCAAGCACATTTTTTGTTCAATATTCCCGGTTCCTCTAAATTATCTCCGGGTTCCTCAAATCAATGCCATACCTGTACTCGATTGTGCAAAAGGATGGCATATGTGGTGTTTCATGCTGTTGTGCCTGTTTTGGGTCGTGGCCCATCGTATAAAAAGGCTGAAGGAGAACGACCTGTACTGGGTGTCCAAGCACATTTTTTGTTCAATATTCCCGGTTCCTCTAAATTATCTCCGGGTTCCTCAAATCAATGCCATACCTGTACTCGATTGTGCAAAAGGGTGGTATATGTGGTGTTTCATGCTGTTGTGCCTGTTGAGGGTTGTGGCCCATCGTATAAAAAGGCTGAAGGAGAACGACCTGTACTGGGTGTCCAAGCACATTTTTTGTTCAATATTCCCGGTTCCTCTAAATTATCTCCGGGTTCCTCAAATCAATTCCATACCTGTACTCGATTGTGCAAAAGGGTGGCATATGTGGTGTTTCATGCTGTTGTGTCTGTTTTGGGTCGTGGCCCATCGTATAAAAAGGCTGAAGGAGAACGACCTGTACTGGGTGTCCAAGCACATTTTTTGTTCAATAATCCCTGTTCCTCTAAATTATCTCCGGGTTCCTCAAATCAATGGCATACCTGTACTCAATTGTGCAAAAGGATGGCATATGTGGTGTTTCATGCTGTTGTGCCTGTTTTGGGTCGTGGCCCATCGTATAAAAAGGCTGAAGGAGAACGACCTGTACTGGGTGTCCAAGCACATTTTTTGTTCAATATTCCCGGTTCCTCTAAATTATCTCCGGGTTCCTCAAATCAATGCCATACCTGTACTCGATTGTGCAAAAGGATGGCATATGTGGTGTTTCATGCTGTTGTGCCTGTTGAGGGTCGTGGGCCATCGTATAGAAAGGCTGAAGGAGAACGACCTGTACTGGGTGTCCCAGCACGTTTTTTGTTCAATATTCCCGGTTCATCTAAATTATCTCCGGGTTCCTCAAATCAATGCCATATCTGTAATCTATTGTGCAAAAGGATGGCATGTGTGGTGTTTCACGCTGTTGTGCCTGTTGAGGGTTGTGGCCCATCGTATAAAAAGGCTGAAGGAGAACGACCTATACTGGGTGTCCAAGCACGTTTTTTGATCAATATTCCAGGTTCCTCTAACTTATCTCCGGGTTCCTCAAATCAATGCCATATCTGTAATCTATTGTGCAAAAGGATGGCATATGTGGTGTTTCATGCTGTTGTGCCTGTTGAGGGTTGTGGCCCATCGTATACAAAGGCTGAAGGAGAACGACCTGTACTGGGTGTCCAAGCACGTTTTTTTATCAATATTCCAGGTTCCTCTAAATTATCTCCGGGTTCCTCAAATCAATGCCATATCTGTAATCTATTGTGCAAAAGGATGGCATATGTGGTTTTTCCTGCTGTTGTTTCTGTTGAGGGTCCGGGACCCTCGTCTAAAAAGACTGAAGGAGAACAAAGTGTACTGGTTGTCCAAGCATCTTTTTCCATCTCCCGGTTCCTAAAAATTATCTCCGGGTTTCTAAAATGGATGCCATACCTGTACTCTATTGTTCTAAAGGATGGCATATGTGGTGTTTCCTGCTGTTGTTTCTGTTGAGGGTCCTGGACCCTCTTATAAAAAGGCTGAAGGAGAACGAAGTGTACTGGGTGTCCAATAATTTTTTTTGTTCAATTTCCCGGTTCCTAAAGATTATCTCCGGGTTTCTAAAATCAATGCCATACCTGTACTCTATTGTTCAAAAGGATGCCATATGTCCTCTTTCCTGCTGTTGTTTCTGTTGAGGGTCCTGGACCCTCTTATAAAAAGGCTGAAGGAGAACGAAGTGTACTGGGTGTCCAATCATTTTTTTTGTTCAATTTCCCGGTTCCTAAAAATTATCTCCGGGTTTCTAAAATCAATGCCATACCTGTACTCTATTGTTCAAAAGGATGGCATATGTGCTCTTTCCTGCTGTTGTTTCTGTTGAGGGTCCTGGACCCTCTTATAAAAAGGCTGAAGGAGAACGACCTGTACTGTACTGGGTGTCCAAGCATGGTTTTTTGTTCAATTTCCCTGTTCCTAAAAATTATCTCCGTGTTCCTAAAATCAATGCCATACCTGTACTCTATTGTTCAAAAGGATGGCATATGTGGTGTTTCCTGCTGTTGTTTCTGTTGAGGGTCCGGGACCCTCTTATAAAAAGGCTGAAGGAGAACGACATGTACTGGGTGTCCAATCATGTTTCTTTTTAAATTTCCCGGTTCCTAAAATGATCTCTGTGTTCCTAAAATCGATGCCATACCTGTACTCTATTGTTCAAAAGGATGGCATAGGTGGTGTTTCCTGCTGTTGTGTCTGCGGAGGGTCCTGGACCCTCGTCTACAAAGGCGGAAGGAGAACGACCTGTACTGGGTGTCCAAGCACGTTTTTTGTTCAATATTCCCGGTTCCTCTAAATTATCTCCGGGTTCCGCAAATCAATGCCATACCTGTACTCTATTGTGCAAAAGGATGGCATATGTGGTGTTTCATGCTGTTGTGGCTGTTGAGGGTCATGGGCCATCGTATAAAACGGCTGAAGGAGAATGACCTGTACTGCCTTGCTGCTCCTTTTAGGCAGGCCAGCTCTTTGCATACATGCCCACAGACTCTGTAACGGATGCCTCTTTTAGGGAGAGGTGCAGCCATAATGCAGGGTCAGAACCTCTGTCTGCAACTGGTATACTTGATTGTGCAAAAGGAAGTAACCTTACCATGGTTCCCTGACCGCACGTCTTGTTGTTATATTTTGGTGAGGGTAATCATGATGGCCATGTAGACCTCCCCCGAGAGGTCTGGAAGTAACAGGGATGAAAGTGCTAAGAATAGTACTACTTTACACAACCAAGTTAGCCATGGGTCCCAGTCCAAGAACGCATGTCTTGTTGTTTTATTTGGTGCGACTAATCATGCAGGCCATATAGACCTAAATAAGTGATGAGAGACAGCTCCTTTTCAAACAGGGGCACAGGAAAGGGTTAGCCAAACCCCAATATCAATTTCAAAAAGGTAATTTTCCAGCCTCCAGTAGATTTTAAAAGACCTTTATTAATTTCTTACAGGGTCCATTGTAACAACGACGTTTCGAACCTATACCAGGTTCTTAATCATGTTTATAGAATAGTGTGCAGGTGTGTCTTTTATACCTGTCCATTTCCTATAAGATTACACAACAGTGCCATCATGTGGTCAAAATTTAAAATTACAAGTGATAAATAAAAAACTTGAGTTATTCAGCTTCTTGTGCATATCAAATTGAATTTTTAAGCTAGTTACCCTCTTTTTCTTAATTTTTATCACATGCAACATTAAAACCAAATTTTACTATATTTACAAATAAAACCTATACACATAAGATATTGGAATCATATTAGCTACTACAGATAAATGCTACAGTTATCAATTAGAAAAATAATGACCATTCAAAATCTTTATTCAAACCTTCAGGTATCATGGTGTTTAACTTGTTAATCCAAAACATCTCCCTTCTTTTGAGCAATTTGAGAAATTTGACAGACCCAGGAGGGGAGGTGACAGAGACCAATTGCTCAAAAGAAGGGAGATGTTTTGGATTAACAAGTTAAACACCATGATACCTGAAGGTTTGAATAAAGATTTTGAATGGTCATTATTTTTCTAATTGATAACTGTAGCATTTATCTGTAGTAGCTAATATGATTCCAATATCTTATGTGTATAGGTTTTATTTGTAAATATAGTAAAATTTGGTTTTAATGTTGCATGTGATAAAAATTAAGAAAAAGAGGGTAACTAGCTTAAAAATTCAATTTGATATGCACAAGAAGCTGAATAACTCAAGTTTTTTATTTATCACTTGTAATTTTAAATTTTGACCACATGATGGCACTGTTGTGTAATCTTATAGGAAATGGACAGGTATAAAAGACACACCTGCACACTATTCTATAAACATGATTAAGAACCTGGTATAGGTTCGAAACGTCGTTGTTACAATGGACCCTGTAAGAAATTAATAAAGGTCTTTTAAAATCTACTGGAGGCTGGAAAATTACCTTTTTGAAGGCCATATAGACCTCCCACCATTAGGGGTTGTAACAGGTATTAAACTAATAAGAACAGTACTACCGAAATAAACCTAATTAACATGGTTTCAAGAGCCAAAGTTTTATTGTTGTACTTTGTTAGACTAATCATGATTGCCACGTAGACCTCCCTTGAGAGGTCTGGAAGTAACAGGGATGAAAGTGCTAAGAATAGTACTACTTTACACAACCGAGTTAGCCATGGGTCTTAGTCCAAGACCGCATGTCTTGTTGTTTTGTTTGGTGCGGCTAATCATGCAGGCCATATAGACCTCCCACCATTAGGGGTTGTAACAGGTATTAAACTAATAAGAACAGTACTACTTAACACCACCTAGTTACCATGGGTCACAGACCACATGTCTTATTGTTATATTTTGGTAAGGTAATCATGATGGCCATGTAGACCTCCCCCGAGAGGTGGCAGTAACAGGGATGAAAGTGCTAAGAATAGTACTACTTTACACAACCAAGTTAGCCATGGGTCCCAGTCCAAGAACGCATGTCTTGTTGTTTTATTTGGTGTGACTAATCATGCAGGCCATATAGACCTCCCACCATTAGGGGTTGTAACAGGTATTAAACTAATAAGAACAGTACTACTCAAATAAACCTAATAAACATGGTTTCAAGAGCCAAGGTTTTATTGTTGTACTTTGTTAGGCTAATCATGATGGCCATGTAGACCTCCCCCGAGAGGTTTGGAAGTAACAGGGATGAAAGTGCTAAGAATAGTACTACTTTACATAACCAAGTTAGCCATGGGTCTTAGTCCAAGACCACATGTCTTGTTGTTTTGTTTGGTGCGGCTAATCATGCAGGCCATATAGACCTCCCACCATTAGGGGTTGTAACAGGTATTAAACTAATAAGAACAGTACTACCAAAATAAAACTACTTAACATGGTTTCAAGAGCCCAGGTTTTATTGTTGTACTTTGTTAGGCTAATCATGATGGCCATGTAGACCTCCCCCAAGAGGTCTGGAAGTAACAGGGATGAAAGTGCTAAGAATAGTACTACTTTACATAACCGAGTTAGCCATGGGTCTTAGTCCAAGACCACATGTCTTGTTGTTTTGTTTGGTGCGGCTAATCATGCAGGCCATATAGACCTCCCACCATTAGGGGTTGTAACAGGTATTAAACTAATAAGAACAGTACTACTTAACACAACCTAGTTACCATGGGTCCCAAACCGCATGTCTTGTTATTATATTTTGTAAGGGTAATCATGCAGGCCATATAGACCTCCCCCGATAGGGTGAGTAACAGGTATTAAAATGCTAAGAACAGTACTACTTAACACATCCTTACCATGGGTCCCAGAGCATATGTTTTATTATTATATTTTGTAAGGGTATTCATGCAGGCCATATAGACCTCCCCCGATAGGGTGAGTAACAGGTATTAAAATGCTAAGAACAGTACTACTTAACACAACCTTACCATGGCTCCCAGAGCATATGTTTTATTATTATATTTTGTAAGGGTAATCATGCAGGCCATATAGACCTCACACGATAGGGGGAGTAACAGGTATTAAAATGCTAAGAACAGTACTACTTAACACAACCTTACCATGGGTCCCAGAGCATATGTTTTATTATTATATTTTGTAAGGGTAATCATGCAGGCCATATAGACCTCACCCGATAGGGGGAGTAACAGGGATTAAAGTTCTAAGAATAGTACAACTTAACACAACCTAGTTAACACTGGTTCCCAGACCCCATGTCTTATTGTTATATTTTGGTAAGGTAATCATGCAGGCCATATAGACCTCCCCCAATAAGGGGAGTAACAGGGATTAAAGTGCTAAGAAAAGTACTACTTAACACAACCTAGTTACCATGGGTCCCAAACCGCGTGTCTTGTTGTTATACTTTGTCAGGGTAATCATGCAGGCCATATAGACCTCCCCCGATAGGAGGAGTTACAGGGATGAAAGTGCTAAGAATAGTACTACTTAACACAACCTAGTTACCATGGGTCCCAGACCGCATGTTTAATTATTATACTTTGTCAGGGTAATTATATATCTAACAAATCTATTTATCTTCTATCAATTCTATCTATCTATCAATCTATGTATATCTTCCTATCTATTTTGTGTCTGGACTGTTTTGAGACAGCCACTTGTGTTTTTAACAAATTTGAAGTAGGAGGACAGACCAATCACAGGGATTAAACTGCGAAGAATAGTAATACTTAAGAAAACCTAGTTATACCAGTACCACCATGGGTCCCAGACCGCATGTTTGGTTGTTATACTTTGTCAGGGTAATCATGCAGGCCATATAGACCTCCCTTGATAGGGGGAGTAACAGGGATTAAAGTGCTAAGAATAGTACAACTTAACACAACCTAGTAAACACTGGTTCCCAGACCGCATGTCTTATTGTTATATTTTGGAAAGGTAATCATGCAGGCCATATAGACCTCCCCCGATAGGGGGAGTAACAGGGATTAAAGTGCTTAGAAAAGTACTACTTAACACAACCTAGTTACCATGGGTCACAGACCGCGTGTCTTGTTGTTATACTTTGTCATGGTAATCATGTAGGCCATATAGACCTCCCCCGATAGGAGGAGTTAAAGGGATGAAAGTGCTAATAATAGTACTACTTTACACAACCTAGTTACCATGGGTCCCAGACCGCATGTTTAATTATTATACTTTGTCAGGGTAGTTATATATCTAACAAATCTATCTATTTATCTTCTATCGATTCTATCTAACTATCATTCTATGTATATCTATCTATCCTATCTATCTATCTTGTGTCCGGACTGTTTTGAGACAGCCACTTGTGTTTTTGACAAATTTGAAGTAGGAGGACAGACCAATCACAGGGATTAAACTGCGAAGAATAGTAATACTTAAGAAAACTTAGTTATACCAGTACCACCATGGGTCCCAGACCGCATGTTTTGTTGTTATACTGTCAGGGTAATCATGCAGGCCATATAGACCTCCCCCGGTAGGGGGAGTTACAGGGATGAAAATGCTAAGAATAGTACTACTTAACACAACATAGTTACCATGGGTCCCAGAATGCATGTTTTGTTGTTATATTTTGTCAGGTTAATCATGCAGGCCATATAGACCTCCCTTGATAGGGTGAGTAACAGGGATTAAAGTGCTAAGAATAGTACAACTTAACATACCCTAGTTAACATTAACAGTGGTTCCCAGACCGCATGTCTTGTTGTTAGATTTTGTCAGGATAATCAGGCAGGCCATATAGACCTCCCCCGGTAGGGGGAGTTACAGGGATGAAAATGCTAAGAATAGTACTACTTAACACAACATAGTTACCATGGGTCCCAGAATGCATGTTTTGTTGTTATATTTTGTCAGGTTAATCATGCAGGCCATATAGACCTCCCTTGATAGGGTGAGTAACAGGGATTAAAGTGCTAAGAATAGTAAAACTTAACACAACCTAGTTAACAGTGGTTCCCAGACTGCATGTCTTGTTGTTATATTTTGCCAGGATAATCAGGCACGCCATATAGACCTCCCCCGATAGGGGGAGTAACAGGGATTAAAGTGCTAAAAATAGTACTACTTAACACAACCTAGTTACCATGGGTCCCAGACCGCATGTTTTGTTATTATACTTTGTCAGGGTAATTATGCAGGCCATATAGACCTCCCTTGATAGGGGGAGTAACAGGAATTAAAGTTCTAAGAATAGTACTACTTAACACAACCTAGTTACCATGGGTCCCACACCGCATGTTTTGTTGTTATACTTTGTCAGGGTAATCATGCAGGCCATATAGACCTCCACCGAAAGGGGGAGTAAGAGGGATTAAACTGCTAAGAAAAGTTTTACTTAACACAACCTAGTTACCATGGGTCCCAGACCGTGTGTCTTGTTGTTATACTTTGTCATGGTAATCATGCAGGCCATATAGACCTCCCCTGATAGGAGGAGTTACAGGGATGAAAGTGCTAAGAATATTACTACTTAACACAACCTAGTTACCATGGGTCCCAGACCGCATGTTTTGTTATACTTTGTCAGGGTAATCATGCAGGCCATATAGACCTCCCTTGATAGGGGGAGTAACAGGGATTAAAGTTCTAAGAATAGTACTACTTAACACAACCTAGTTACCATGGGTCCCACACCGCATGTTTTGTTGTTATACTTTGTCAGGGTAATCATGCAGGCCATATAGACCTCCACTGAAAGGGGGAGTAAGAGGGATTAAACTGCTATCAAAAGTTTTACTTAACACAACCTAGTTACCATGGGTCCCAGACCGCGTGTCTTGTTGTTATACTTTGTCATGGTAATCATGCAGGCCATATAGACCTCCCCCGATAGGAGGAGTTACAGGGATGAAAGTGCTAACAATAGTACTACTTAACACAACCTAGTTACCATGGATCCCAGACCGCATGTTTAATTATTATACTTTGTCAGGGTAATTATATATCTAACAAATCTATCTATTTATCTTCTATCGATTCTATCTAACTATCAATCTATGTATATCTATCTATCCTATCTATCTATCTATCTATCTATCTCGTGTCCGGACTGTGTTTTTGACAAATTTGAAGTAGGAGAACAGACCAATCATCTTCTTCCATCTCCCTGTTCCAAAAATGCAGGCCATATAGACCTCCCCCGATAGGGGGAGTAACAGGTAGTAGTAAACTGCTAAGAATAGTACTACTTAACACACCACGGGTCCCAGACCGCATGTCTTATTGTTATACTCTGTCAGGGAAATTATATATCTTTCAAATCTATCTATTTATCTATCAAATCTATCTAACTATCAAACGTATCTATCAAATGTATATTGCATCTATTGATCGATGTAATTCATATCTATAGAATGTATATTGCATCTTTTGATTGATGTAATTCGTATCTATCAAATGTATATTGCATCTTTGGATCGATAACATTCGTATCTATCAAATGGATATTGCATCTATTGATCTATGTAATTCGTATCTATCAAATGTATATTGCATCTATTGATCTATGTAATTTGTATCGATCATATGTATATTGCATCGATTGAGCTATGTAATCTATGTATCAATCAAATCTATCTATCTCGTGGTTGTGCAAATGGACTGTTTGCTGTTGTTTGCGGTGCATTACACTTGGAGTTTGGTCTGTCACTGTGAAGCAGGCGTAACCCTTATACTACCTGATCGATACGACATCATAACTGATCTTTTAAAGCACGTTATTGCAAACAATTTAGGAATGTTAGGTGATTTAGGCCCTTTATGGGTTAAAAGCAGACTCTGCATCAACTATGTAATTTTCCATGGGAGTTTTGACATGGATCCCCCTCCAGCATGCCACAGTTCAGGTGTTAGTCCCCTTGAAACAACTTTTCCATCACTATTGTGGTCAGAAAGAATCCTTGTGGGTTTTGAAAGTTCGCCTGCCTATTGAAGTCAATGGCGGTTCGCGCGGTTCGCCGGTTCGCAAACAATAGCGGAAGTTCGAGTCCGCCGTTTGCGAACCAAAATTTTTAAGTTCGCGACATCACTGATGGTGAGTACTTAACGGTCTACTCAGTCTCCCACATGCCTTCCATCCCCTCTCCAAGTTGGTACTTTCCTGCAGATGGAATCTTTGGAAGCCCCAGGATTGACACAAACTTATTACTTTGGTGCCTTCAAGGAATAGACACCTAGGGGCCTCTTCCACAAGTTCTACTATCTGTTGGGGAGTGAGGAGAAAGTTTTGTCTATATAGGGTCCTACCTCACTAATATTCCAAATAGACCACTTAGTTACTTAGAATTATGTCATTGGTTATGTTCACGTCCGGTAGTCTATATTTAGGGATCCAGAAAAGGTCTCATAAGGAAAGGTCTCGTGGAAGTAATGCTGACTCAAGAATGTACCATCCCTTGGTTTCTTAGTGTTGCTCCATGCTGCTATATATGTTAGCCTAGTGGAATCATGATATAAAAAGATATTAGGAAAGGCTATGCCACCCTTAGGGAACAGATGTTGCAGGATTCAGTGAGCTACCCCTCCAAACATATTCTAAGAATAGTGAGTGAAATTGTGACAAATATAGTCTTAGAGAGGGATACAGCAAAACAGGTATAAAATTATCAGGAGAATGGACATTTTGATCGTGGTTATACATTCCTTCAATGAGATTTCTTTAAAGTCCAATCTATTAAGTAGTTTTTTTACTTCTACCAGTAGTGGGTCAAAATCACCCTGTATGACCTTAGTAAGATCAGGGCTGTTAAGTACTGTAGGAATGTAACTATTGGAGGATCTCAGTTGCTGAGTTATTACTAAGCTTGTTACTACTACAAATTAGTAGTTTGTATCACAGCGAACTATGTTACCAATATGGTGGTTAAATGGTAACTCTGTATCGTGGTGAATTAATAAGTTGGAACTTGGTAACAAAATATCAAACAGTGCTGCTATATGTTAACCTTGTTAACCTTATGGGAGGCAATATTGATGAGAAAGTCTTTTATAACCTTTAAGATGAGGTATCTATCTTGATAGAAAAGGATCTCTTGAGTACATGCACTAATTATAGGTCTGAGTGCAGTAATGTCTTTTAACAACAATTATGAGGAAGGTCTTGAGCCACAACAACAGAGATAGAAATAAACTTACTGTAGAGAGGTGCGGGAACAAGAAGCTTGCTATGCGTTGCTCTGTATGTGTTCACACTGAAAGAAGCAAGACGCTACCTCTGCCTTCGGCTTTCCGATCAGATTCACAGCTCCGTTACGTCACGGAGGTGGGTGTGGCTTTGCTCCGGTGTTCGTGAGCGGAGAATGCTTCGTTATGGCTCTGTAAAGTTGTTATGCTTGCAACCAATGTCACTGGTGCTTTCTTAGAGATCCAACAGCAGGTAGGATTAAGCTCTTTGACTTGGATACGGCGGTAGTGACCGCAAATGAATCCTGTTTGTAACAGCTGCAGACTTCCTTTGTACACAGATTGCGTGAGGCAGATTGTAATTTGAATCTTGGTTTCTCTTTGAATATCTAGTGAAACTTGAAACTAGTAAATGTTGATAAGGTGAGGAATTCCTCAATGAAGTTTGGAGCTCAGCTAAAGTACTACAAGTCACTCTGTAGAAAACAAAATACTAAGCACCTGCTTGCAGGTGTGCAGGGCTTATAAAGACTATGTAGGAGGAGTCACCTTAAAGGGGAATACCTGACAAGGGCCTAGATATATTGCCAAATGTTTAATCAGATCAGTTTTCCACATGAAGCTATATAGGTGTCGTAAGTTTTCCAAGATGTCAACTGGGATATTTATCGCTAATGCCTCTGTTTTAAGAATATTTATCTTATAAAGGCTCAGCTTACCAAATTATTTCAGAATACTGAAAACTACATGCACAGAGGAGACAGGATTAGTTACCAAGATGGTTACATCATCCGCAAATAAAGCAATCCTTTCTGAGAAACTACCAATTGTAATTCCTTCAACTAGCGGGGATAGTCTAATAGCCTGTCATAAGGGTTTCATGGCTAAGGCGAATATTAATGGGGAAAGAGGACATCCCTGTCTAGTACCGTTAGTTATATTGAATTCTTTTGATTGGAAGCCTATTCCTTTAACTTTGGTGAATCGGCTAGAGTATAGTGCCTAAATGTACTCGTTGATTGGAGTAGGGAATCCAAATGTCTGTAGGATATCCCTATCTCACCCTGTCAAAGGTTTTTCAGCATCTAGTGACAGGGCTGCCAGGTGGATACCTTTTTTCATGGCTTCTGAAAAGATCTTAAGTAATCTGTGGGTGTTATATGGACCCTGGCAGCCAAAGGTGAAACCTACCTGATATACATGAATGTTTGGTAGTAAATGGACTATTCATTAGCTATAAGTTTGCAGTATAGCTTTAAATCTAGATTAATAAGGGAGATGATTCTGTAATTACCGCACTGGCAAGTGTTTTTACCTGGTTTGGGTATCGTCAATATTGTGGCCTATAAGAATTCTCTGTGAAATGTCCTTGTCTCACCTATTTCATTAAACACTAATTGAAGTAAAGGGACAATATGGGGTCTTTTAGTTGTTTTTAAAAATAAACATGTAAATCTTTCCAGTCCAGGAACTTTTTTTGTTGGATATAAGTTATTTAATCACACGATTGATCTCAGTATTAAAAAATGGTTCTAGTAGGGAGCTTCTGCGGACAATTTGGGAAGGTCTAGAGATCGTAAGTATGCTACAACTTTGTCTAAGGGATAAGTTGTATCAACTTTGTGAGTCTGTATATTATATAGCTTCTCATAATTATCTGCAAAGGCATTCCCAATTGACTCTATACCCTGGATTCTATAGTGGGCAATTCTGGCTCTGATTTTTCTAGCTAGGAGTTCATTAGCTTTATTTCTTTTATAATACATAAGTTGCTTAAATCACATTAAATTAGACCTCACCCTCTCTATCCTGAATTTTTTTTACACAGTGAAACAATATCTTTTGTGAGTGCCTCGGAAAGGGTTTTATCTATTCTGTTTTTTCTTAAGGTGTATATCGTAAGCCAGTTGGCCTAGGACTTTATCTTTTTTTAAGTTTAGCCGCTTTGTAGATACAAAACATTTGAATGTCTTTCAATGCTGCCCATACCGTTTGAGTGGAAGTTTGGTCATTTAAATTTAGACAGTTTTTATAAAGGAAACCTGGTCTAGTAGAGTTATAGTGAGATCCTGAAACATGTATCGTTACCGTCACAATCTGAACAAGTACATATATGTATGCAGGAGTTAGTTATGTCGTTCAACACTTCAATCCGATTGGCTGATTCAATTAGCCAATCGGATTTTTCCTACCTTAATTCCGATTGGCTGATAGAATCCTATCAGCCAATCGGAATTCGAGGGACGCCATCTTGGATGACGTCATTTAAAGGAACCTTCATTCGTCGTTAGTCCGTCGGGCCAGCTGGATGTTCCGCGTAGGAGGTCTGAAGATGGAGCCGGAAGAAAGAAGATAGAAGATGCCGCTTGGAGGAAGACATCGGCCGGATCGAAGACCTCTTCTTTGCCACTTGGATGAAGACATCGCCAGGATGGAAGACCTCTTCTTTGCCGCTTGGATGAAGACATCACCCGGATGGAAGACCTCTTCTTTGCCGCTTGGATGAAGACATCGCCCGGATTGGATGAAAACTTCGGCTCGGCTGGGTGAAGATGACTCAAGGAAGGGAGATCTTCAGGGGGTTAGTGATAGGTTTTTTAAGGGGTGTTTGGGTGGGTTAGAATAGGGGTATGTGGGTGGTGGGTTGTAATGTTGGGGGGTATTCTATTTTTTTTACAGGTAAAAGAGCTGATTACTTTGGGGCAATGCCCCGCAAAAAGCCCTTTTAAGGGCTGGTAAAAGAGCTGATTGCTTTGTACTTTAGAATAGGGTAGGGAATTTTTTTATTTTGGGGGGCTTTATTATTTTATTAGGGGGCTTAGATTAGGTGTAATTAGCTTAAAATTCTTGTAATCTTTTTTTTATTTTTTGTAATTTAGTGGGGGGTTTTTTGTAATTTAGTTTATTTAATTGTATTTTAGTTTAGATAATTGTAGTTTATTTAATTTATTGATAGTGTAGGTGTATTTGTAACTTAGGTTAGGATTTATTTTACAGGTAAATTGGTAATTATTTTAACTAGGTAGCTATTAAATAGTTATTAATTATTTAATAGCTATTGTACCTAGTTAAAATAAATACCAAGTTACCTGTAAAATAAATATAAACACTAAAATAGCTACAATGTAATTATTAATTATATTGTAGCTATCTTAGGGTTTATTTTATAGGTAAGTATTTAGTTTTAAATAGGAATAATTTAGTTAATATTATTAATATTATTTAGATTTATTTTAATAATAATTAAGTTAGGGGTGTTAGAGTTAGATAGGGTTAATATAGTTAATATAGGTTGCGGCAGTGTAGGGGGATTAGATTGGGGTTATTACATTTAATATAGGTTGCGGCGGTGTAGGGGGATTAGATTAGGGGGTAATACATTTATTATAGGTGGCGGCAGTGTAGGGGGATTAGATTACAGGTAAAAGAGCCGATTACTTTGTGACAATGCCCCGCAAAAAGACCTTTTAAGGGCTGGTAATACAGCTGGTTACTTCGGGGCAATGCCCCGCAAAAGGCCCTTTTAAGGGCTGGTAATAAAGCTGGTTACTTTGGGGCAATGCCACGCAAAAAGCCCTTTTCAGGGCTATTTGTAGGGTTAAACTTAGGTTTAGTGGTAGGGAAATTATAGTATTTTAGGGGTTAATAAATTTATTATAGGTGGCGGCGGTATAGGGGGATTAGATTAGGGGTTAATAATTTTAATATAGGTGGCGGCGGTGTAAGGGGGTCAGATTAGGGGGGTAGTACATATAATATAGGTGGCGGCGGTGTAGGGGGATCATATTAGGGGGTAATATAGTTTAATGTAGGTGGCGGCGGGGTAGGGGGCTCACATTAGGGGTTAATATAGTTTAAATAGGTGGCGGCGTTGTAGGGGGATCATATTAGGGGGTAATATAGTTTAAATAGGTGGCGGCAGTGTAGGGGGATCATATTAGGGGGTAATATAGTTTAATGTAGGTGTCGGCGGGGTAGGGGGCTCACATTAGGGGGTAAAACATTTAATGTAGCTGGCGGCGGTGTAGGGGGGTCAGATTAGGGGGTAATACATATAATATAGGTGGCGGCGGGGTCCGGGAGCGGCGGTTTAGGGGTTAATATATTTATTATTAGAGGGGGGATTGCAGATAGAGGGGTATACGTGTTGGGCTAGTTTTGGGAGGCGTGTTAGACAGTTATGGGTGATTTTATAACTTAGTCAGTTTTTTGATGCGGCGGCAGTTTCTAAAGTGCTGTAAATCACTGGCGACTCCAGAAATTTGTACTTACGCAGATTTCTGGACATTGCTAGTTTGTCAGACTTATGGCACCTTAGCATCTGACGGCGCCGTATATAAGATAGCTCGAGTTGCGAGCTGAAACTACGGGCGGCGCAGGTTTCCACGCTTGCACCGAAACCTGCGCCATATATCGGATCGCGGCCCTAATGTGGAGTATGTGTGATGCAGGGAAGAGAAAAAAGCGTAGTCCTTCTCATCAGGTTGGCATGTCTGCCATATATCTTATAGATTATGTTGCATATCCGTAGCATGAAATTTAGCAGCAGAGGATATAGCATAGGAATCAATTGTTTTGCCTTGTTTCACCTTTTTGTCATAATCTGGGTCACAAACCAGGTTAAAGTCACCCCCACAATGAGATTCTACCTTTTGTAAAACTGTTTTAATAAATGGCACTTGCCGCTGGTTAGGGGCGTATAAGTTTACCAGTGTGAAGGTTCTACCATTAAGTCAACAAATGCAAATAATGTATCTACCTTCTATATCTCTTTCAACATGTATCTGTTTGAATAAAACAATTTTATGCACTAAAGCCGCAATTCCATGGGTTTTCTCACTATAGGAAGCTGTCAGACAGTGTGGAAAACAGGTAGATCTATAGGGGTTCCTTTGGTCCATTAAACAGTGAGTCCACTTTAAGGGGCCCATTTATCAAGCTCCGAACAGAGCTTGAAGGCCCGTGTTTCTGGCGAGCGGTCTAAAGACCGCTGCTTCATAACCTGTCCGCCTGCTCTGAGGAGGCGGACAGAACTCGCAAGAAATCAACCGGATCCAATACGATCAGGTTGATTGACATCCCCTGCTAGCGTCCGATTGGCCGCAAATCTGCAGGGGGCAGCTTTGCAACAGCAGTTGGTGCAATGATAAATGCCGACAGCGTACGCTTTCGGCATTTATCGATGTGCGGCAGACATGATCCGCATAATTAGGCCCCTTAGTCTTCTACAGTATGAGGTCAGTAAACTGCGTTTAGTAGGGGAGTTTAGACCTTCAACATTTAGGATAAGGAAACTTAGAGGAATAGTTGAGGTTTCTACTATTTGTACAAAATAGGGAAAGGGGAGGGTTATGGAGAAAAAAAAGAAAAACAAAAGGTTGGAGGGGTAAGATGGGAAGAAGGACCCTTTAGAATTTCAATGAGTTTGTAAGTGGATGTAAAATAAGATTCATAAGATGCTATCCGCATAGCATGTATGTAACCAAGAGCTATGATTGACTAAACTAGAGTTATCAATAAACTACATAAGGGTAAACTTCAAAAAAGGTATTGGGGTCAGGTCTCTCAAAACAGTCAAGGGCTAGAGTGTATAAGAATTGGCACAGATTAGGGCAGATCCCCTGCCCAGGGGAGATTGAAAATATTAAGATGAGTATAACAAGTATATCTATTGACACATGTGAACAGTATGAACAATTGAGGTTATATGAAAAATTTAAACATTGGATCAACAAGATCAAGCCATAGTACATCCAAGGGCATGCTCCACATATCACAAGCCAAACACGCACAGATGGGAACTTAATCAAAGTATCTTATCAAGGCATGGAATAAAGTAACAGTAAATGTAATTTGAATATGTTTATTGAAAGTAACCTATATAAACTAAGGCTTTATGTAATGTTGTCAGAATACTTATCAGACTCTTCTTTGATGTGGGTCTCTACCAGTATAGCTTCATTTACCCGTGGGTGCACGCTGGGGCAAAAGAGACCACTCTTCAGCATTTTGCTTGAGGTCTGATTAGTGTGGAGAAGTAATGTTACTTTCATTAGTTTGTCTCCCTTGGCTGGTGTGTCTTCTTCATAGGTGGTTCCTTCTTTATAGATAATCAGTTTTGAAGAGTTGGCCCCATCTGTATTTTATGTCTCTCACACAAGACTGGGTCAGGATCCTGAAAGTACTTCTTTTTTGGATAGTAAAGTGGGAGAGGTCAGGGGAGGATTGTATATTCTAGAATCGCTCTGCAATCTGCGGTTTAGAGAAGGCAGCCCTCATGAGTTGTTCTTTATATGTATAGAAATGTATATGAGCAACAGTGTCTCTAGTCTTATCTCTTGGAACGGTCTGCGATGGACCCAATCTATAATGTTCTCAGTGGGAGTAGACAGGGTAACCAGCTGCAAGCAGAAGTCTCTGATTAAAGCTTCCAGGTCAGCCTGCAAAAATATCTTCAGGGATGCATCTAAAGTGGATGTTATTGCAGTGAGATCTGTCCTACATTTCTGCCAATTTTTGTTCAATATTTGACATATACTCTGCCAAATTTTGAGAATAGTTAAGTATTTTTTTTTTCTGATTGCCAGGTCCTCATGCTTGTGCTTTAGCGCTTCTGTTCTCTCTCCCATAAATATTAACTCTCTCTTGAGATCCCCCACTAAACCCTTTATGGCTGCAATCAGGGTCTCATATAGGTTGTTAAGTCTCTGAGTTAAGGTTTCCACAGTATAAGATTTCAGAGAGAAATCCAGGTTGCCATTAGTGGCAGGAGGTATGGAATCAATACTATTAGGGGTAGGTACTGCAGTCTGAGTATAGGGGGCTAACCGGCTTCTATCTGTTGGGCCTCTAGTTTTAAAGTGATCAGCCACAGAGTTGCGAGATCCAGACACAGGTTTGGTTTTGCGCTTTAAAGACTGTGGCATGTTAGTTCTATAGGACACTGAGAAATGTAGCTAGCAACTGTTGTGTCCTCTCCCCTGGGAATGAAGTGTAGGAGACCCACTATAATAGTTAAAGTATAAGTTAACATGGAGGCCTGGGCAGGGGCATTGCCAGGTTAGTTGTTTAAGGCATCATCATAAGGTTGCAGGTGAAGCTTCTGGGATTACCATAAAACTGTAGGGCCTGTAAGTGGAATCCACCTACTTACCAGAAGAAGGCATATAGTGGCACTTTTCTAATAAGTAGGGAGCGTAAAGTATGTGCACCTTCACCTCTTGTGAGGCAGATGTTTTATTTTAGGCCTTGGCCTGGTTCTGCACTGCTCTATTGCGTGCTGTGCAGTCTGCAGGGTTCTTCACAACCCATATAATTGGGGAGATCTTATATTTGTGCACAATTGGAAAAATGGAAATGTACAATGGGCAGGTTACTATATGTAGGATCTTCTGGAGGATTTGTAACCTCATCCGTTCAGGCCACGTGGTCTTGTGTAAGTGGCCGTGTTATATGCATTAAAGTCAGCCAGTCCCCACTCTCTATCACTTACATAAAACAGTCCTGGATACACTCACACCCATGTCTACAGTACTATACACTCATGAACCCAGTAAATTTACTAACTGTAACATACAAACATACATAAGTACGCTACACACATAGATAAATACATAAGTAAGCTCACACCCATGTTTACAGTACAATAGGCACATGAACACATAGTCATAAACTGCCAGTGACATACACACATACATAAACACATATGTACACTCACACCCATGTTTACAGTAAACACAAAAATGTTTGCAGTACAATATGCACAATAGCACTCATACATATACTGCTAGTGACATACAGACATACATAAATATGCACATACACTGTCATAGGTTTACAGTATCATACACACATGAACACACATACATATAATGACAGTTACATACACACATACATAAATATGCACATACACTCACATATGTTTACAGTATCATAACCACATACATATAGTGCCAGTGATATACAAACATACATAAATTAACACATATACTCACATACGTTTAAAGTACCATACACACATGAACTCACATATATATATATATATATATCCTGCCAGTGACATAAAAACATACATAAATATGCACATACACTCATATAAGTTTACAGTATCATAACCACATGAACACAAGTACATACAGTATCCCACAAAATTGAATACACCCCTCACATTTTTGTAAATATTTTATGATAGCTTTTCATGTGACAACACTTAAGAAATTGAACTTTGCTACAATGTAAAGTAGTGAGTGTACAGCCTGTATAACAGTGTAAATTTGCTGCTCACTCAAAAAACCTCAACACACAGCCATTAATGTCTAAACCGTTTGCAACAAAAGTGAGTACACCCCTAAGTGGAAATGTCCAAATTGGGCCCACAGTGTCAATATTTTGTGTGGCCACCATTATTTTCCAGCACTGCATTAACCCTCTTGGGCATGGAGTTCGCCAGAGATTCACAGGTTGCCACTGGAGTCCTCTTCCATTTCTCCATGATGACATCACGGAGCTGGTGGATGTTAGAGACTTTGCCCTCCCCCGCCTTCCGTTTGAGGATGCTCCACAGATGCTGAATAGGGTTTAGGTCTGGAGACATGCATGGCCAGTCCATCAGCTTTACCCTCAGCTTCTTTAGCAAGGCAGTGGTCATCTTGGAGGTGTGTTTGGGGTCATTATCATGTTGGAATACTGCCCTGTGGCCCAGTCTCAGAAGAGAGGGGATCATGTCAGTAGCTCTCATCCTATTGGCTGTTTTGAACAGCCAATAGGATTTCAGAAGCTTTCATTCTATTGGCTGATTTGAATTTGAAGAATCAAATCAGCCAATAGAAATGCAAGGTACACCATTTTGAAACGGCTACCTTGCATTCAACTTCAGTGTAACGAGGCGACCGCATGAAGAGGATGCTCTGCACAGGATATCTTTGGCTTCCAGGATGGCTTCATTCTGCAACGCCGGGATGAAGATAGAAGACGTCCCCGGGATGGATGAAGACCTCACCGCCTGGATGACCGGACTTCAGAAACTATAAGTAGATCTTCTGGGGTTAGTGTTAGTTTTTTTAAAAAGTTTTTTTGGATGGTTTTATTTTTTAGATTAGGGTTTGGGCTTTTTTTAAAAGAGCTGAATGCCCTTTTAAGGGCAATGCAAAAGAGCTAAATGCCCTTTTAAGGGTAATGCCCATACAAATGCCCCTTTAGGGGCAATGGGCAGCTTAGGTTTTTTAGAGTTACATTTTTTTATTTTGGGGGGAGGGGTTGGGTGGTGGGTTTTACCATTGGGGGGACTTTGTATTTTTTTTTACAGGTAAAAGAGCTGATTTCTTTAGGGAAATGCCCAACAAATGGCCATTTTAAGGGCTATTGGTAGCTTATTGTAGGCTAGGGGGTGTTTATTTTGGGGAGCTTTTTTATTTTTATAGGGCTATTAGATTAGGTTTAATTGTTTTTATTTTTGATAATTTCGTCTATTTTTTTAAAAAATCTTACGCCTAGATTACGAGTCTTGCGTAGAGAGGTTTCAACGCTGCTTTTTAACGCCCGCTGGTATTACGAGTCTTGCAGGTACAGGTGTACCGCTCACTTTTTTGACGCGACTCAAAAATACCGCAAATCCACTTACGCCAATTGCGTATCCTATATTTTCAATGGGATTTTCCTAACGCCGGTATTAAGAGTCTGCCTAAAAGTGAGCGGTACCCCCTCTCCTGTCAAGACTCCTACCGCATTTGAAAGTCAGTAGTTAAGAGTTTTATGGGCTAACGCCGTAGTATAAAACTCTTAACTAAAGTGCTAAAAAGTACACTAAACTACCTATTAATCCCTAAACCGAGGCCCCCCCACATTGCAAACACTATAATACATTTTTTAACCCCTAATCTGCCGAACCGGACATCGCCCCCACTTTAATAAATGTATTAACCTCTAAACCGCCGCACTCCCACCTCAAACACTAGTTAAATTTTATTAACCCCCTAATCTGCCGTCCCTGACATCGCCGACACCTACCTACATTTATTAACCCCTAATCTGCCGCCCCAAACGTCGCTGCCACTATATTAAATGTATTAACCCCTAAATCTAAGTCTAACCCTAACCCTAACACCCCCCTAACTTAAATATTATTTAAATAAATCTAAATAAAATAACTACAATTAAATAAATTATTCCTATTTAAAACTAAATACTTACCTATAAAATAAACCCTAAGCTAGCTACAATATAACTAAGAGTTACATTGTAGCTATCTCAGGGTTTATTTTTATTTTACAGGCAACTTTGTATTTATTTTAACTAGGTAGAATAGTTATTAAATAGTTATTAACTATTTAATAACTACCTAGTTAAAATAAAGACAACAGTACCTGTAAAATAAAACCTAACCTAAGTTACAATTACACCTAACACTACACTATAAATAAATTAATTACCTAAATTAAATTAAATTAATTATAATTAAATAAAATAAACTAAAGTACATAAACAAGCAAACACTAAATTACAGAAAATAATAAACTAATTACAAGTTAATAAATTTATTTATAGTGTAGTGTTAGGTGTAATTGTAATTTAGGTTAGGTTTTATTTTACAGGTAAAGTTGTCTTTATTTTAACTAGGTAGCTATTAAATAGTTAATAACTATTTAATAACTATATTACCTAGTTAAAATAAATACAAAGTTGCCTGTAAAATAAAAATAAACCCTGATATAGCTACAATGTAACTCTTAGTTATATTGTAGCTAGCTTAGGGTTTATTTAATAGGTAAGTATTTAGTTTTTAATAGGAATAATTTAGTTAATTGTAGTAATTTTATTTAGATTTTTTAAAATAATACTTACGTTAGGGGGTGTTAGGGTTAGGGTTAGACTTAGGTTTAGGGGTTAATAACTTTATTATAGTGGCGGCGACGTTGGGGGCGGCAGATTAGGGGTTAATAAATGTAGGTAGGTTGCGGCGACATTGGGGGCGGCAGAGTAGGGGTTAATAAATATAATGTAGGTGTCGGCGATGTTAGGGGCAGCAGATTAGGGGTTCATATGTATAATGTAGGTGGCTGCGGTGTCCGGAGCGGCAGATTAGGGGTTAATAATATAATGCAGGTATCGGCGATGTCGGGGGCGGCAGATTAGGGGTTAATAAGTGTAAGATTAGGGGTGTTTAGACTCGGGGTTCATGTTAGGGTGTTAGGTGTAGACATAAAATGTATTTCCCCATAGAAATCAATGGGGCTGCGTTAGGAGCTGAATGCTGCTTTTTTGCAGGTGTTAGGTTTTTTTTCAGCCAGCTCTGCCCCATTGTTTCCTATGGGGAAATCGTGCACAAGCACGTTTAGCCAGCTCACCGCTACCGTAAGCAGCGTTGGTATTACAGTGAGATGTGGAGCTAAATTTTGCTCTACGCTCACTTTTCTGCGGCTAACGCCGGGTTGGAAAAAACTCATAATACCAGCGTTGTTTGTAGGTGAGCGGTGGTTCATTAGCACCGCACAGCTTTACCGACAAAACTCGTAATCTAGCCGTTAGTGTTTTTTATTTTTAGTGATTTTAGTGTTTGTTATTTTTGGTAAACTTAGATTATTTAAATTTTTCGTAGGATTTGTTTTGTTTTAGTTGTAATTTAGATTTATTTTTTTTTCGTAAAGTTAGGTTTTTTTAAATTTGTAATTTAGATTTTTTTAATTGGTAGTATTTTTTATTTTATTAAAATGGTTCTATAAGGTTAATTTATAGTTTAATGTTAGGTTTATTTTTATTTCACAGGTAAATTTGTATTTATTTAAATAGAGTTATGTTGTATTTTTAATTTAAAGTTAGTGGGGTGTTAGGTTTAGGAGTTAATAGTTTAATTTAGTGTTTTGCGATGTTTAGGGGTTAATAGGTTTATTAAGTGGCGGAGATGTGGGAGGCCAGAGGTTTAGGGGTTAATAACTTTATTTAGTGGCGGCAATGTCGGGGAGAGGCGGAATAGGGGTTAATAGATTTTATTAGTAGCAGGGATGTCGGGAGCAGCAGATTAGGGGTGTTTAGACTGGGGGTTTATGTTAGGGTGTTAGATTTAAATGTAACTTTTTTTTCCCTATAGACATCAATGGGGTTGTGTTACGACGATCGCCATGCCGCACTTCAGGTGTTAGTTTTTTTTAATACTCTCTCCCTATTGATGTCTATGGGGAAAGCGTGCACGAGCACGTATTCTCAGCCCTTGGCTTTTGTGCGGTATGGAGCTTAACGCCACCATATCACATGCACAATGAAGCTTTTCAGAAACTTCTAATGCAACGCTATGGAGAGTAAAATAAAACAACTTTTGATGCGTTCGTTTCGCACTCTCCATAGCGCAAAATTCGTAATCTAGCTGAGAGTGTTTTCTGTCGTAGAAGAATCAATAACACCTTTTAGCCTCTTCATCCCTTCTAAAGACCTCTTCCCAAGGAACAGAGCTGGTTGGCTGGAAGACACCCACAGACAGTAAAGTGGTGCGAATCTGAGGTCCTAGCTTCAGCTGAGCCAAACTAAGCCCTGTGGCTTGAATGGGGATCACCCTATAGGCCAAGAGAGCTAAGTACGGCTCAGATTGCTTCAAAATGAACATTGTTGTTTGAACTGCCCTTTCAGCCATTCCATTTTCGCTGCAGGTAATGTGGACTTGACGTAGAATGGACAAAATCAGATTCACTGCTGAAAGAACTGAGCTCTATGGAAGCAAATTGCATTCTGTTATCATTCACTAACTCCTTTATTATGCCCCACCGGACGAACAAGCTCTTGAGACAAATGATAACGGCTTAACTGGTGATCTCATTCAAGGGTGCAATCACCAAATACCTAGAATAGTAGTCAATCACGACTAGGTACTTTTTCCCATGCAGTTCGCACACATCAGCAGATATTTTCTGCCATGGGAATGCAGGCACTGGAGTAGAAATCAAGGGCTTCCTTTTCCGAGTAGGCCGGCGTTCCCGGCAAAACGCACATTTTGACACGTGGCTTGCAATGTCAGAAATGATCCCAGGCCACCATACTTCCATAGCTGCCCTTTCTCTGCACTTTGTAATACCCAAGTGTCCATCATGAATCCTGCTTAACATCTCCTGCCGCATGCTAACAGGAATAACAATGCAGTCCTGGAACAACACCAACCCATCCAGCTCCGTGAGTTGCAACCTCTCTGACTGGTAAGAATATGAAGATATCCAGGCTCTCGGGCCTACGCTCTTTTATGTACTTAATAATTTCTTGAAGGTCTGTATCTAAATGTGTCTCCTTTCTTCTTTGCTCTAGCTTCCCTGACTAAATGGATTTGGATGCCAGAACTGAATCCACATACATTTTCACATCTGATTCAGTTGAAGATTCTTCAGCAGCAGCCAACTGGAAAGTGTATCTGCCACTACTAGTTGTTTCCCTGGCACATGCACTGCCTGAATGTTGAACCTGAGCATCCTTATCAGATATCTCTGGCATCTTAGTTGTGTTTTGTCAATATCATAGGAGTTGAATAGAGGGACTAGCGGTTTATGATCAGCCTCCAGACTAAATTTCTCTAAACCAACTAACTAATGCTGGAAGCGCTCACAGGCACAAACTGTTTCCAGGCACTCTTTTTCAATTTGGGCGTATTTCGACTCAGAAGCCATCAGTGTACGGTGAACAGTAGGCAATGGGCTGTGGTTTGCTCTCATTCAGCCGCAGGAGGGTGGCCCCTAGCCCATAATTGCTTGCATCAGCACTAACCACAATCTTTTTAAAAAGGGTCGTAGAACTCTAATACTGGGGCAGACCCCAGAAAGGACTTGACCTGTACAAAAGCTTCTTCCTGTGAAGGACTCCAGACCCAGTCAACATCCTTCTTCAACAACTCTTTGATAGGGTGTAGTACTGTGGATACATCTGGAAGGAACCTGCCCACATAATTCACAGGATTTTATCAGGGTCCGGCTTGATGCCATCTCCATTGATGATATGCACAAAGTATCATAACTCAGATTTTTCTTTAAATTGCATTTCTCTTTATTTAATTTCAGCCCGGACTCTCTAATGGTCTGCAGCACACAGCTCGCTGATCATGTTTTTCCAATGTAGACCCATACACTAAAATGTCACCCATGACGACTGCCGTGCCCTCGTGGTCCCTTAGAAGGAAACTCATCTCTCTGTGAAAGATTTCAGGATCAGAGGATATCCCGAAGGGGAGTCTGCAGAAGCAAAACTGACCTACCGGTGTAATGAAGGTAGTCAGTTTGCAGCACTATGGATCTAGAGGTATCTGCCAGAAGCCGCTGGATGCATCCACTGTAGAAAAGAACTTTGCCCCAGCCAGTTTCGTGGCTATGTCTTCAAGCGTCGGCAGCACATATCTCTCGCTCTTCACGGCCTCATTCAGCCTTTTCAAGTCTACGCAGATGCATACTTTCCCATTTTTCTTCGCAACAGGCACAATGTGGGCACACCAGTCAGTTGCTTCAACAACCTCTTCAATAACTCCCATATTCTTCATACACAGAAGTTCCTTCTCCACTTGAGGCATGAGTGGGAATGTAACTCTATGAAGAGTGGTAATGCTGTATGGGATTGCATCATTTTTAAGTGATTTACTAACTGGGTTGCAATTCAGTAGGTCCTATTCACCAAACATGTCTTCTGAAATCTCATTCACTCTGCCGACAAGGTCCAAACCACAGGCTGCTTTCCTGCTCAAAAGATTATTAACACATTGACCTCTAATTACATGTACCCACATGGTGAATTTCCTCTACTTGTTCTCACAGTTGGCAAGAAATTCCCCTGCACAATCGATGCGGCCACCAGGACTATGAACTTTCGTTGTAACTTTCACCAGCTGAGGCTGTTGAAGAAGTTTTATGAATGCTGCAAGGGACATAACAGTGATGTCTGCTCCCGTGTCAATCTTGAAAGCAACCTTGGCTCCCATTACAGTAAGGGCAAGCCGCCAATCTTCATCTGAACCAGACCGTTCAACAACAGATCCTACAAAGGACACTTCTTGACCCTTCTGGTCACTATCTACCTGCATCTCCTTAATGTATTCAGTTTTACACAGCACTTCAAAATCACCAATTCGGTTAAACTTTCTACATCTTTTATCTTTAGTGTGGCATACAACATTCTTATCATGGGTACGGTTACATTGCGTACAACGCTATTTTATTGCAGAGCATAGAAGTATACAGCTTGTACAACACATCTAACTTAGTAACTGTGACATAGATAATAATGTCTACAAGCCACGCCCCCATCCAGTGACATCACCTCCCACTCTCATCACACAAAGGTTTATTACTTTCTTGGACTTTTTTCCTTTCTCAAATGTAGCCCATTCTCTTGGTAGTAGGTCTATTTTTAAAAAAAAGGCTTAGGCCTGTTCTAGGTAGACACTAGTCAACTAAAAAAGGTATAATCCAAGTAATGGTCCACATTAAATATTTGCTTGAGAGCCAGCCACCCTACCTTGTTTCTTCTCAATCTGTACTGTAGTCACCACGTGAAGGGGCGGAGCATGGAGCTAAACAAGTGCGGTGTGCTTTAATAAATTACAGAACTGCCATAATGCCACCCCTTCCTCTCCTCAATGGACCACCTGACCGTAACTTGCTTTGATAAGAAACAGACACTGGAGGAGGGGTTGATGGAATGTAGCATGACATAAACTCAATGTGAGAACCAGACAGACAAAAAACTGTAAAATAACTGCAACATTCTGCAGAGCTGTTGCACCATTATTCTTACAATTATTGAAGTCAGGAAAGGAGTAGTGTGTCTGGTCTCACACTAACTCAGGTACTGAAATGCCGCCCCCCGTCAAGTACCGCCTGTGTCTGGGTCCCACTTGGTCCCATAGTTTAGCCGGCCATGTGTGTGGCTTTTGTGTGTGTTAGACTGTGAGGGTGTGTGAGTGGGTTAGGGCGTGTGTGTGAGGGTGGGTAGCTGTATATTTTAGGGTGGGTAGGTTTGTGTGAGTGTGTGGGGTGGGGGGTATGTGACTTTCAGTAGGTGTATGTGTGCATCTGTGAGGATGTGTTTGTGGGGTTGTGCGCGGGTGGGTAGGTGTGTATGTGGGGGTGTTTGTGTGTGTATGGGTCTTGTGTGTGTCTTATAGTGTGTGTGTGGGGCGAGGGTGGTTAGGTGTGGATATGTGTGTGAGAGTGTGTGTGGGGGGCTCATGTGTGTATGAGGGTGTGTGTGTGTGTGAGATTGGGTAGGTGTGTGTGGGGGGTGTGAGGGTGGGCAGTTGTCTGTGTATTTGTGTGTGTTTGGGATGTGAGGCTGTGTGTGTGGGATGGAGGGTAGGTGTGGGTGGGTGGGTGTGGCTGTGGGAATGTTGCATCGCTTCTTAATTTTAAAGTAAGGATAACAACAATTCTTTCTTATCAAATAATTTGTGTGCGTGCATGTATGTGTGTGTGTTTGTGTGTGTTTATGTAAATGCTGGTGTGTGTTTGTATGTCTATGCATGTGTGTGTGTGTTTTTATATACTGTATGTGTGTTTGTGTGCATGCATATGTATTTGTTTATTATGTGTGCGTCTGTGTTTATGTGTTTCTGTGGATGCATGTGTGTGTTTATGTGTGTGTGTATGTACATTTGTGTATATGGGAAACAGGTTTTAGGTCAATTAGGTATTGAATATTTTAACGTTTTTACATTAGCAAGTGGTTACTATGACGGTAGGTGGGTAATTTAAGGTTTACTTGTATTTCCCAACCCCTTTATAACACAGTCTATTTGATGCTTCTATTGTATAAATATATGTCAGACTTCTTTGTTTTGAGAAATAAGAAATATTTTTATGGATCAGATCAGCCCATGATAGTTTCACTACTCAAATATACAAAGTCTTATAATTCTATATAGAAGTACATTTATCTCTTAAAGGGTTGGATTATAAGTGGCTCCCGCTCGAGCATAAAGTTTGCTAGAAGTAATTTTTTGCACGTAGTAAAAATCAGATGTGCACTAGCTTCAGGGCTTCAGATATTGCAACCGTACTAACTTATTCTCCCCTTAGACTTCAATTGAGTAAGTAGAAGATAAAACCTAACACTTATCGCTTGCACGCTAGCCCGACAGGTGTATGTTCTTCACATACAGGAATATGTTATATTTATTTTAAATAAATATGTATATATATATATATATATATATATATGTGTATACCTTTACCTGTATATATATATATATATATATATATATATACAGTATATATATATATATATTCCTGTAGATATATAGGTAAAAATATATATAAAACGGTGTCGGGTTAGTGCACATGAAGAATTACGGCACGTTATTCAAATATTAAATATAAAATATTAAAAAATAATAATAATTCTAAGAAATTATTATAGATACTGTTTAAAAATGATATATATATATATATAATATATATATATATATATATATATATATACACAATATATATATGTATATATCGTATTGTTCCGAGTATAGGCCACACTTTTTCCCACTAATGCAAGTATTTAAATCAGGTGCGGCCTATACTCGGGATTTTACATTGAATGGTCGGGGTCGGGGTTGGGTGGAAGCACTGTTCTCATTACAAGGAGGGTTTGGTCACACACACTTGGCTTCCTGGAGATTCTGACAACTGAAGCTCCTGCACACAACACTCCCAGACAAGATGGGCACCAAGGACGATCCCCTACTCAAAGGAGCAGGAAAAAGCAACCTTCTGCCTGACCCACCCGCAATGAGCACAACCCAGAGGGCCCCACCAGAACATCCCAACAGAGATCCACTGCACGGTGTCACAGAAGCAGATGTCTGACACTGTATATCCCCCAGCAACAAAGTGGCCCACATCGATGTGTTCAGGATGGGAGTGGGAGGAGCTGCTGTGAGTTACCAGTATCGACTGTGACACAGGAGGCAGCATGACAGGAGGGAGAGTCAGGATTAAGGTACACTAAAAATTGATCTTAATAAAGTCATCTAACTTCCGTACTGTACCTACTACTAGTAAGAGGATTAACTACAATAACAACTTTGAAAATACCAAAAATCTCTCTATAAATCTCTATAACACACAAGATGGGAGTGGGAGGAACCCAGGGTGGGAGCTGCCTTATGTGTGTGTGCTGAGGGTGAGAAGGGTGAGTCTGGATTCGGTATGTATGATAAGCGGTGAGGAAGGAGTTGTGTGAAAAATGGGGCTAAGAGGGTGAGGAGGAATGAGGGGAGGCTTGTATAAGGTAGATAGTTAATAGGGGGAGTAGTGGGCACTGTATGAGGGATGGAGGCTGAGTGGGTTAAGAGGAGGCAGCCTGTGAAGGTTATGGTGTGTGTGTGTGAGGGGGGAGGGTAAGGAAACTGAATGGTCAGGGAGGGAGGCTAAGAGATTAAGAGGGGTCTGTGTGTGGGGGAGATAGGGGGCTGAAAAATGTAGTTTCTTTAAAATGGTACCAAACTTTAAGGATGCGGCTTATAATCAGCAGCGGCCTATACTCGGAACAATACGGTATATAAATATATTTATACTCTCTCTCTCTCTCTATATATATATATATATATATATATGTTCTATAGATTATTTCAAATTTGTTTACTCTTTTACACACACATATATCTATCTATCTACACACACACACATATATATATATATATATATATATACACAGGTATATATATATATATATATATATATATATATATATACACAGGTGTATATATACATATATACATATATATATATATATATATATATATATATATATATATATATATATATATATATATATATATATATATAAATCCTCCAAGAAAAGCAGGCAGTCACTGGACTTTGTTGATAAAAAGTATAAACTTTATTTGTTCATATTAAAAATCAGGAGACATAACGTTTCGGCACCAAATTGTGCCTTTGTCAAATGTCACAGAATATCCAGCAAAAAGTGCAATCAAGCACCTAAAATCGATTTTAAGTGCTTGATTGCACTTTTTGCTGGATATTCTGTGACATTTGACAAAGGCACAATTTGGTGCCGAAACGTTATGTCTCCTAATTTTTAATATGAACAAATAAAGTTTATACTTTTTATCAACAAAGTCCAGTGAGTGCCGAGTGCCTGCTTTTCTTGGAGGATTTGGATAATTTCTAGCAGTGCACCGTGGCATTTCTAAAAGTGGTAAGACTGTGCTATCCTATTTTGACTATCTATATATATATATAAATATATATATATATATATATATATATATATATATATATATATATATATATATATAATCATCCAAATACCAGCATAACCCACCACTTGACAACCGCCTGGGTGCAGTCTTGAAATTAAGTATACCAAACCAAAGAGGGTGCACTCTCAGGTCTTTTTTAGTAAAGTAAACAATTACTTTATTGAAACATTTTCGGGGATCTGGTCCCCTTCATTAGCATAACTAAGTGGTTAACACAGCAAAATATTTATAGTGTATAACCACAAATGAAAAAAACTCATACCAAGCTCAAAGTGTGGCGCCAAACATCCGCCCTGGAACGCAGCTTGCGTTCCACTGACTCATAAGACCGGAAGTCATACAAACCTCACTTCCGGTTATGTGATCCATAATGTTACAGGCTGAAATCCAGCTAATATATCATTCTAACAACTTAACATGTGTACTTTAAGTGTCACAATATCTACTGTGAGGACAAATTATATACACTCCTTAATTCAAAGTGTGTTCACAGGGCTAAATGTACAGACATATTTACGGCTCACCGTTACCATGGCTACCAATGTTTCTTGCTGTTGCCATGGAAACATATACACCAATAACGATGTGTACAGCTAGCATGTATTTGCATATTTAGGACATCAGCTGAATTTGGATACTTGCCAAGTCCTATGCTAGCGTGCCTTCTCGTATGTACTTTTACAATAAAAACATATATACAAATAGTGAAAGACATATGTACAAGTAATGATGTGTGCAAGTAGCGAATATTAGCATATTGGGATACCTGTTAAATTCCACAACCTACAAGGTCCTATGCTATCATGCCATTTGATACATATGAGA
The DNA here is from genome assembly GCF_027579735.1 of Bombina bombina. Taxonomy (NCBI): domain Eukaryota; kingdom Metazoa; phylum Chordata; class Amphibia; order Anura; family Bombinatoridae; genus Bombina; species Bombina bombina. The sequence goes on along the minus strand of NC_069502.1, from coordinate 60,856,841 downwards.
TGTCAATCTTAGGTACTATACACACAACAACAGTGATCCCCAATCTAATTTACTTATTAGGGGTTGTGGCGATACCACCTACATCACTGGTTGCAAAAAATAAAAATTAAAATTAGGATCATGAACTTATGTAATACACCTAAAGACTGTATTGTCATGCTTATTATATTCGAATGCTGCTTCAATTTAGATCACAAAGCTATGTGCTACATTAGTATGGATTGTATCCAATGTAGGTAACTCAATCTCATCTCCCTATGAGATCATTATTCAAGTGATGTATACATATTAATCTATACACCTAAGGTACTATGTCTATCCTTTATGGGCTCTATACCAGGTACCTAAATATAACACATTCCAGGATTAGCTTAACCATCATATAATTGTGTTATGTCCGTACATTCATCACTCTATAGATAGAGTGTGTCATATCTCTTCCCTCTTGTAGCCAAGGTACCAATCTAATGTGTAATAGCTGGGTAACTACCCTTAGACAGCCAGACTTCGACTAACCAAAAGGGATACTAAATTTTCCCTATGGTCCGTGCTGCCAGAAAATGGTAGATGAAGGCACCAAAAAGTGGGACCGCCACCCTACACCAACTACACAGAGTCATAGCGTCGCAGGGATGAACCCCAAGTATGTACCACATTCTGATGGAACTACAAGAGAACTTTAAAGTCTGGTACTGTATTCAGACCACCTGGATAAATCATGCCCAAACGGTACATCCATTGTGCTTCCCACTGTAATAATATTTTATTCCGATCACCCCCCCTGTCCAGAGGGGGGACGTGATCTATTAAGGTGTATCTAATGGATGATACTGAGTGGTTTTCATAGCACAGTGTCTTGCTATGGGTTGGTCAGAGTCACCATTCCGGAGTGCCAACCTAATGGCATGTCTGTGATTCGCCATCCTCTCTCCCACCGTGGTAAAGTTGGTTTGATGTTCGATATTTGACAGATTTTCGAACATTCAAAGCTCAATAGCACATCAACGATAACAGCTAGAAAACTTGTGTTAGTCTAGTTTTGGAAGAAAAAATGTGTACAACACTGCACAGGTCTTGTTTTCCTGACTCCAACAAAAAATAAACAATGGCACCATATTTTATTCTCAAGGTTGTGTACAATATGTGCACAGTCAATGGAAGTTGCAAGGGACCGTCAACAAAGCGCATCACTACATTTTTGGGCACAGTTTATAAATTCAAAAGCTCCCTGATCACATGACCTAGAAACTTCAAATTAATGTAGTGTGTTTTAGAGAGCTGGCCACACATTGCACAGCATTTAGTTTATCAAAAAAATTATGCACATTTTATTAATAATCTAATATAGGTGCTAAAAAGGCTTTGAAATCCAATAGCTTCAAAGTCACATGACCTAGATAGTTCTAATCAAAATTGTATCCTTCAGATGGATTGGACACACATTGCACAGCCTATAGAATTACAAAAAACTGATAAACATTTTATTAATAAGCTAATATAGGTGCTAAAAAGGCTTTGAAATTCAATAGCTTCAAAGTCACATGACCTAGATAGTTCAAATCAAATCTGTATCTTTCAGATGGATGGGACACACATTGCACAGCCTTTAGAATTACAAAAAACTGAAGCACATTTTATTAATAAGCAGATATAGGTGCTAAAAAGGCTTTGAAATTCAATAGCTTTAAGGTCACATGACCTATGATGTTCAAATCAGTACAGTATCCTTCAGATGGATGGGCCACACATTGCACAGCCTTTAGTTTTGATTACAACTGATGCACATTTTATTAATAAGCAGATATAGGTGCTAAAAAGGCTTTGAAATGCAATAGCTTCAAGTTCACATGACCTAGGATGTTCAAATCAGTACAGTATCCTTCAGATAGATGGGCTACACATTGCACAGCCTTTAGTTTTGATTACAATTGATGCACATTTTATTAATAAGCAGATATAGGTGCTAAAAAGGCTTTGAAATTCAATAGCTTCAAAGTCACATGACCTATGATGTTCAAATCAGTACAGTATCCTTCAGATGGATGGGCCACACATTGCACAGCCTTTAGTTTTGATTACAATTGATGCACATTTTATTAATAAGCAGATATAGGTGCTAAAAAGGCTTTGAAATTCAATAGCTTCAAAGTCACATGACCTATGATGTTCAAATCAGTACAGTATCCTTCAGATGGATTGGCCACACATTGCACAGCCTTTAGGTGCTAAAAAGGCTTTGAAATTCATTAGCTTTGTGGTCACATGACCTAGGTTAGTCAAATAACAATTTGGACCTTTAGGGATGGGCCACACATTGCACAGCCTTTAGTTTAGCAAAAAACTAATGCACATTTTAATAATAAGCTGATATAGGTGCTAAAAAGGCTTTGAAATTCAATAGCTTCAAGGTCACATGACCTAGGATGTTCAAATCAGTACAGTATCCTTCAGATGGATGGGCCACACATTGCACAGCCTTTAGTTTTAATTACAACTGATGCACAGTTTATTAATAAGCTGATATAGGTGCTAAAAAGGCTTTGAAATTCAATAGCTTCATGGTCACATGACCTAGGTTGTTCAAATCCATGTATTATTCTTCTGAGGGATGGGCTACACATTGCACAGCCTTTAGAGTTGCAAGAAACTGATGCACATTTTATTAATAAACTGATATAGGTGCTAAAAAGGCTCTGAAATTCAATAGCTTCAAAGTCACATGATCTAGGTTGGTCAAATCCATGTAGTATTCTTCTGAGGGAGCACATTGCACAGCCTTTATTTTTGCAAAAAAACGATGCACATTTTATTACCAAGCTGATATAGGTGCTAAAAAGGCTTTGAAATTCAATAACTTTAAATCACATGACCTAGGTTGGTCAAATAACAATTTGATCCTTTAGAGGGATGGGCCACACATTGCACAATTTTTATTTTACCCAAAAACTAATGCACATTTTATTAATAAGCTGATATAGGTAATAAAAAGTATTTGAAATTCAATAGCTTCAAGGTCACATGACCTAGGTTGGTCAAATCAGTGCAGTATCCTTCAGATGGATGGGCCACACATTGCACAGCCTTTAGTTTTGTTTACAACTGATGCACATTGTATTAATAAGCTGATATAGGTGCTATAAAGGCTTTGAAATTCAATAGCTTCAAAGTCACATGACCTAGGTTGGTCAAATCAATGTAGTATTCTTCTGAGAGATGGGCCACACATTGCACAGCCTTTAGAGTTGCAAAAAAACTGATACACATTTTATTAATAAGCAGATATAGATGCTACAAAGGCTTTGAAATTCAATAGCTTCAAAGTCACATGACCTAGGTTATTCAAATAACAATTTGGTCCTTTAGAGGGATGGGACACACATTGCACAGCCTTTAGTGTAGCAAAAAACTAATGCACATTTTAATAATAAGCTGATATAGGTGCTAAAAAGGCTTTGGAATTTAATAGTTTCAAGGTCACATGACCTAGGATGTTCAAATCAGTACAGTATCCTTCAGATGGATGGGCCACACATTGCACAGCCTTTCGTTTTGATTACAACTGATGCAAAGTTTATTAATAAGCTGATATAGGTGCTAAAAAGGCTTTGAAATTCAATAGCTTCAAAGTCACATGACCTAGGTTGTTCAAATCAATGTAGTATTCTTCTGAGAGATGGGCCACACATTGCACAGCCTTTAGAGTTGCAAGAAACTGATACACATTTTATTAATAATCTGATAAAGATGCTAAAAAGGCTCTGAAATTCAATAGTTTCATGGTCACATGACCTAGGTTGTTCAAATCCATGTACTATTCTTCTGAGGGATGGGCCACACATTGCACAGTCTTTAGTTTTGCAAAAAACTGATGCACATTTTATTACCAAGCTGATTTAGGTGTTAAAAAGGTTTTGAAATTTAATAGCTTCAAAGTCACATGACCTAGGTTGGTTAAATAACAATTTGATCATTTTGAGGGATGGGCCACACATTGCACAATTTTTAGTTTAGCAAAAAAATAATGGACATTTTATTAATAAGCTGATATAGGTGCTAAAAAGGCTTTGAAAATCAATAGCTTCGGTCACATGACCTAGGTTGGTCAAATCAGTACAGTATCCTTTAGATGGATGGGCCACACATTGCACAGCCTCTAGTTTTGAATAAAACAGATGCACATTTTATTAATAAGCTGATATAGGTGCTAAAAAGGCTCTGAAATTCAATAGCTTCATGGTCACATGACCTAGGTTGTTCAAATCCATGTAGTATTCTTCTGAGGGATGGGCCACACATGGCACAGGCTTTAGTTTTGCAAAAAACTGATGCACATTTTATTACCAAGCTGATTTAGGTGTTAAAAAGGTTTTGAAATTCAATAGCTTCAAAGTCACATGACCTAGGTTGGTTAAATAACAATTTGATCCTTTTGAGGGATGGCCCACACATTGCACAATTTTTAGTTTGGCAAAAAAATAATGCACATTTTATTAATAAGCTGATATAGGTGCTAAAAAGGCTTTGAAATTCGATAGCTTCAAGGTCACATGACCTAGGATGTTCAAATCAGTACAGTATCCTTCAGATGGATGAGCCACACATTGCACAGCCTCTAGTTTTGAATAAAACTGATGCACATTGTGGGCGCGATCCGATATACGGCACAGGTTTCGTCACAAGCGCGGAAACCTGCGCCGCCCGTAGTTTCAGCTCGCAACTCGAGCTATCCCATATACGGCGCCGTAATTCAATAGCTTCAAGGTCACGTGACCTAGGTTGGTCAAATAACAATTTGGGGTGCGATCCGATATATGACGCAGGTTTCGGCGCAAGCGTGTAAACCTGCGCCGCCCGTAGTTTCACCTCGCACATCGAGCTATCACATATACGGGGCCAACAGTTGCTAAGTGCCGTAAGTCAGACAAACTAGCGATATTCCAGAAATAAGCGTAAGTACAAATTTCTGGAGTCGCCAGTGACTTACGGCACTTTAGAAACTGCCGCCGCCTAAAAAAAATAACTAAAGTATAAAATCTCCCGTTACTGTCTAACACCCCTCCCAAAAATAGCCTGACACGTATACCCCTATATCTGCAACCCCCCCTCTCACTCCTAATAATAAATGTATTAACCCCTAAACTGCTGCTCCCAGACCCCGCCGCTACCTATATTATATGTATTAACCCCTAATCTGACCCCCCTACACTGCCGCCACCTATATTATATGTATTACCCCCTAATCTGAGCCCCCTACACCGCCGCCACCTATATTAACTATATTACCCCCTAAACCTAAGTCTAACCCTAACACCCCTAACTTAATTATTTTTTAAATAAATCTAAATAATATTAATATTATTTACTAAATTATTCCTATTTAAAACTAAATAGTTACCTATAAAATAAACCCTAAGATAGCTACAATGCAATTAATAATTACATTATAGCTATTTTAGGGTTTATATTTATTTTACAGGTAACTTTGTATTTATTTTAACTAGGTACAATAGCTATTAAATAGTTAATAACTATTTAATAGCTACCTAGTTAAAATAATTACAAAATTACCTGTAAAATAAATCCTAACCTAAGTTACCATTACACCTAACACTACACTATCAATAAATTAATTAAATAAACTACAATTATCTAAACTAAAATACAATTAAATACACTAAACTATATTACAAAAAACAAACAAAAACTAAATTACAAAAAATAAAAAAATATTACAAGAATTTTAAGCTAATTAGACCTAATCTAAGCCCCCTAATAAAATAAAAAAGCCCCCCAAAATAATAAAATTTCCCTACCCTAAACTAAATTACAAAAGTAATCAGCTCTATTACCAGCCCTTCAAAGGGCCTTTTGCAGGGCATTGCCCCAAAGTAATCAGCTCTTTTACCTGTAAAAAAAAGCACAATCCCCCCCCATTACAACCCACCACCCACACACCCCTACACTAAAACCCACCCGATCCCCCCTTAAAAAAACCTAAGTCTAACCCCCAAGTGGTCCTTACCTGTCCTGAAGACCAGCGGAGAAGGTCCTGTTCCAGGCGGTGACGTCTTCTTCTAAGCGGCGACCTCTTCTTCTTCCAGGAACCAGCCGGCGCGGAGTGGAGGATTTGAAGACCGATGACCGCGGAGCTGAAGACCGTCCACTCTGGAACTGAAGACCGCGGAGCCATGGAGCGTGGAGGATCCTCTTCATACGATCTCCGCCGTACACTGAATAGGAATTCAAGGTACGCAAAAATGGCGTCCCTTGAATTCCTATTGGCTGATTTGAGCCTTCAAATTCAAATCAGCCAATCGGATGAGAGCTACTCTAATTCTATTGGCTGATTTGAATAGCCAATAGAATAAGAGCTACTGTAATTCTATTGGCTATTCTAATCAGCCAATAGAATTACAGTAGCTCTTATTCTATTGGCTATTCAAATCAGCCAATAGAATTAAAGTAGCTCGCATCCGATTGGCTGATTTGAATTTGAAGGCTAAAATCAGCCAATAGGAATTCAAGGGACGCCATTTTTAATCGCGTACCTTGAATTCCTATTCAGTGTACGGCGGCGATTGTATGAAGAGGATCCTCCATGTTCTGGCTCCGGTCTTCAGTTCCAGAGGTCTTCGGTTCCAGCGCCGCCGATCTTCAGTTCCAGCATCGCTGGTCTTCAGTTCCAGATGGACGGTCTTTAGCTCCGCGGTCATCGGTCTTCAACTCCTCCGCTCCACGCCGGCTGGATCCTGGAAGAAGAAGAGGTCGCCTCCTGGAACAGGACCTTCTCCGCCGGTCTTCAGGACAGGTAAGGAGCACTTGGGGGTTAGATTTAGGTTTTTTTTAAGGGGGGATTGGGTGGGTTAGAATAGGGGTATGTGGGTGGTGGGTTGTAATGGGGGGGTGTTGGTTTTTTTTACAGGCAAAAGAGCTGATTTCTTTGGGGCATGCCCCACAAAAGGCCTTTTTAAGGGCTGGTAATAGAGCTGTTAACTTTTGTAATTTAGATTAGGGTAGGGAATTTTTTTTATTTTGGGGGGCTTTGTTATTTTATTAGGGGGCTTAGAATAGTTGTAATTAGCTTAAAATTCTTGTTATCTTTTTTTATTTTTTGTAATTTAGTTTAGTGTATTTAATTGTAGTTTAGTTGAGATATTTGTAGTTTATTTAATTTATTGATAGTGTAGGTGTATTTGTAACTTAGGTTAGGATTTATTTTACAGGTAAATTGGTAATTATTTTAACTAGGTAGCTATTAAATAGTTATTATTTATTTAATAGCTATTGTACCTAGTTAAAATAAATACCAAGTTACCTGTAAAATAAATATAAACCCTAAAATAGCTACAATGTAATTATTAATTACATTGTAGCTATCTTAGGGTTTATTTTATAGGTAAGTATTTAGATTTAAATAGGAATATTTTAATTAATAATATTAATATTAATTAGATTTATTTTAATAAGAATTTAGTTAGGGATGTTAGAGATAGATAGGGTTATTATACTTAATATATATATATATATACAATAATAACGATATTAACTATATTAACCCTAATATAATTAGGGTTAATATAGTTAATATAGCTGGCGGCGGTGTAGGGGGATTAGATTAAGGGTTAATCTATTTAATATAGGTGGCGGCGGTGTAGGGGGATTAGATTAGGGGGTAATACATTTATTATAGGTGGCGGCGGTGTAGGGGGATTTAGATTAGATGCAAAAGAGCTGATTACTTTGTGACAATGCCCCGCAAAAGCCCTTTTAAGGGCTGGTAAAAGAGCTGATTTCTTTGGGGCATGCCCCGCAAAAAGCCCTTTTAAGGGCTGGCAATAGAGCTGTTACTTTGGGGCAATGTCACGCAAAAGGCCCTTTTAAGGGCTGGTCATAGAGGTGATTACTTTAGGGGGATTAGATTAGGGGTTAATGTATTTAATATAGCTGGCGGCGGTGTAGGGGGATTAGATTAGGGGTTAATACATTTAATATAGCTGGCGGCGGTGTAGGAGCTCACATTAGGGGGTAGTTTAATGTAGCTGGTGGCGGGGTAGGAGCTCACATTAGGGGGTAGTTTAATGTAGCTAGCGGGGGATTAAGGGGCTCACATTAGGGGTAGTTTAATGTAGCTGGCGGCGGTGTAAGGGGCTCACATTAGGGGGTAGGTAATATAGATGGCGGCGGTGTAAGGGGCTCACATTAGGGGGTAGGTAATATAGATGGCGGCAGTGTAGGAGCTCACATTAGGGGGTATTATAGAAAAATAGGTAGCGGCGGTGTAGGGGGCTCACATTAGGGGGTAATATAGATAAAATAGGTAGTGGCGGTGTAGGGGGCTCACATTAGGGGGTAATATAGATAATGTAGGTGGCGGCGGGTCCGGCAGCGGCGGTTTAGGGGTTAATAACTTTATTAGGTTCGGCGGGGTCCGGGAGCGGCGGTTAGGGTTTAATACATTTATTATTATTAGGAGAGTGAGGGGGGATAGCGGATAGAGGGTTAGACGTGTCGGGCTATGTTTAGGAGGCGTGTTAGACAGTACGGGTGATTTAATAACTTAGTCAGGTTTTTTATGCGGCGGCAGTTTCTAAAGTACCGTAAGTCACTGGCGACTCCAGAAATTTGTACTTACGCAGATTTCTGGACACCGCTGGTTTGTGAGACTTACGGCACTTTAGCCTCTGACGGCGCCGTATATGGGATAGCTCGAGTTGCGAGCTGAAACTACGGGCGCCGCAGGTTTCCGCGCTTGTGACGAAACCTGTGCCGTATATCGGATCGCGCCCACAATGTGCATCAGTTTTATTCAAAACTAGAGGCTGTGCAATGTGTGGCTCATCCATCTGAAGGATACTGTACTGATTTGAACATCCTAGGTCATGTGACCTTGAAGCTATCGAATTTCAAAGCCTTTTTAGCACCTATATCAGCTTATTAATAAAATGTGCATTATTTTTTTGCCAAACTAAAAATTGTGCAATGTGTGGGCCATCCCTCAAAAGGATCAAATTGTTATTTAACCAACCTAGGTCATGTGACTTTGAAGCTATTGAATTTCAAAACCTTTTTAACACCTAAATCAGCTTGGTAATAAAATGTGCATCAGTTTTTTGCAAAACTAAAGCCTGTGCCATGTGTGGCCCATCCCTCAGAAGAATACTACATGGATTTGAACAACCTAGGTCATGTGACCATGAAGCTATTGAATTTCAGAGCCATTTTAAGCATCTATATCAGCTTATTAATAAAATGTGTATCAGTTTCGTGCAACTCTAAAGGCTGTGCAATGTGTGTCCCATCCATCTGAAGGATACAATTTTGATTTGAACTATCTAGGTCATGTGACTTTGAAGCTATTGAATTTCAAAGCCTTTTTAGCACCTATATCAGCTTATTAATAAACTGTGCATCAGTTGTAATCAAAACGAAAGGCTGTGCAATGTGTGGCCCATCCATCTGAAGGATACTGTACTGATTTGAACATCCTAGGTCATGTGACCTTGAAGCTATTGAATTTCAAAGCCTTTTTTAGCACCTATATAAGCTTATTATTAAAATGTGCATTAGTTTTTTGCTAAACTAAAGGCTGTGCAATGTGTGTCCCATCCCTCTAAAGGATCAAATTGTTATTTGACTAACCTAGGTCATGTGACTTTGAAGCTATTGAATTTCAAAGCCTTATTAGCATCTATATCTGCTTATTAATAAAATGTGCATCAGTTGTAATCAAAACTAAAGGCCGTGCAATGTGTGGCCCATCCACCTGAAGGATACTGTACTGATTTGACTAACGTAGGTCATGTGACCTTGAAGCTCTTGAATTTCAAAGCCTTTATAGGGCCTATATCAGCTTGGAAATAAAATGTGCATCAGTTTTTTGTAATTCTAAAGGCTGTGCAATGTGTGTACAATCCCTCTAAAGGACAAAAGTGTTATTTGACCAATCTAGGTCATGTGACCTTGAAGCTATTGAATTTCTAAGCCTTTTTAGCACCTAAATCTGCTTATTTATAAAATGTGTATCAGTTTTTGCAACTCTAAAGGCTGTGCAATGTGTGGCCCATCCTTCAGGAGAATACTACATTGATTTGACCAACGTAAGTCATGTGACCACAAAGCTAATGAATTTCAAAGCCTTTTTAGCACCTACTGTATATTCGCTTATTAATAAAATGTGTATCAGTTTTTTGTAATTCTAAAGGCTGTGCAATGTGTGTCCAATCCATCTGAAGGATACAATTTTGATTAGAAGTATCTAGGTCATGTGACTTTGAAGCTATTGAATTTCAAAGCCTTTTTAGCACCTATATCAGCTTATTAATAAAATGTGCATCAGTTGTAATCAAAACTAAAGGCCGTGCAATGTGTGGCCCATCCACCTGAAGGATACTGTACTGATTTGAACATCCTAGGTCATGTGAATTTGAAGCTATCGAATTTCAAAGCCTTTTAGAACCTATATCTGCTTATTAATAAAACGTGCATCAGTTTTTTGTAATTCTAAAGGCTCTGCAATGTGTGTCCCATCCATCTGAAAGATACAGATTTGATTTGAACTATCTAGGTCATGTGACTTTGAAGCTATTGAATTTCAAAGCCTTTTTAGCACCTATATCAGCTTATTAATAAAATGTGCATCAGTTGTAATCAAAACTAAAGGCTGTGCAATGTGTGGCCCATCTATCTGAAGGATACTGTACTGATTTGAACATCCTAGGTCATGTGACCTTGAAGCTATCGAATTTCAAAGCTTTTTTAGCACCTATATCTGCTGATTAATAAAATGTGCATCAGTTTTTTGTAATTCTAAAGGCTGTGCAATGTGTGTCCCATCCATCTGAAAGATACAGATTTGATTTGAACTATCTAGGTCATGTGACTTTGAAGCTATTGAATTTCAAAGCCTTTTTAGCACCTATATTAGCTTATTAATAAAATGTGTATCAGTTTTTTGTAATTCTAAAGGCTGTGCAATGTGTGTCCAATCCATCTGAAGGATACAATTTTGATTAGAACTATCTAGGTCATGTGACTTTGAAGCTATTGAATTTCAAAGCCTTTTTAGCACCTATATCTGCTTATTAATAAAATGTGAATCAGTTTTTTGTAATTCTAAAGGCTGTGCAATATGTGTCCAATCCATCTGAAGGATACAATTTTGATTTGAACTATCTAGGTCATGTGACTTTGAAGTTTTTGAATTTCAAAGCCTTTTTAGCACCTATATCAGCTTATTAATAAAATGTGCATCAGTTGTAATCAAAACTAAAGGCTGTGCAATGTGTGGCCCATCCATCTAAAGGATACTGTACTGATTTGAACATCCTAGGTCATGTGAACTTGAAGCTATTGAATTTCATAGCCTTTTTAGCACCTATATCTGCTTATTAATAAAATGTGCATCATATTTTTGTAATTCTAAAGGCTGTGCAATGTGTGTCCCATCCATCTGAAGGATACTGTACTGATTTGACCAACCTATGTCATGTGACTTTGAAGCTATTGAATTTCAAAGCCTTTTTAGCATCTATATTAGCTTATTAATAAAATGTGTATCAGTATTTTTGTAATTCTAAAGGCTGTGCAATGTGTGTCCAATCCATCTGAAGGATACAATTTTGATTAGAAGTATCTAGGTCATGTGACTTTGAAGCTATTGAATTTCAAAGCCTTTTTAGCAACTATATCCGCTTATTAATAAAATGTGCATCGATTGTAATCAAAACTAAAGGCTGTGCAATGTGTGGCCCATCCATCTGAAGGATACTGTACTGATTTGAACATCCTAGGTCATGTGAACTTGAAGCTATTGAATTTCAAAGCCTTTTTAGCACCTATATCTGCTTATTAATAAAATGTGCATCAATTGTAATCAAAACTAAAGGCTGTGCAATGTGTAGCCTATCTATCTGAAGGATACTGTACTGATTTGAACATCCTAGGTCATGTGAACTTGAAGCTATTGAATTTCAAAGCCTTTTTAGCACCTATATCTGCTTATTAATAAAATGTGCATCAGTTTTTTTGTAATTCTAAAGGCTGTGCAATGTGTGTCCCATCCATCTTAAAAATACAGATTTGATTTGAATTATCTAGGTCATGTGACTTTGAAGCTATTGAATTTAAAAGCCTTTTTAGCACCTATATTAGCTTATTAATAAAATGTGTATCAGTTTTTTGTAAATCTAAAGGCTGTGCAATGTGTGTCCAATTCATCTGAAGGATACAATTTTGATTAGAAGTATCTAGGTCATGTGACTTTGAAGCTATTGAATTTCAAAGCCTTTTTAGCACCTATATCAGCTTATAAATAAAATGTGCATCAGTTGTAATGAAAACTAAAGGCTGTGCAATGTGTGGCCCATCCATCTGAAGGATACTGTACTGATTTGAACATCCTAGGTCATGTGACCTTGAAGCTATTGAATTTCAAAGCCTTTTTAGCACATATATCTGCTTATTAATAAAATGTGCATCAGTTTTTTGTAATTCTAAAGGCTGTGCAATGTGTATCCCATCCATCTGAAGGATACTGTACTGATTTGACCAACCTAGGTCATGTGACTTTGAAGCTATTGAATTTCAAAGCCTTTTTAGCACCTATATCTGCTTATTAATAAAATGTGCATCAGTTTTTTGCAATTCTAAAGGCTGTGCAATGTGTGTCCAATCCATCTGAAGGAAACTGTACTGATTTGAACATCCTAGGTCATGTGAACTTGAAGCTATTGCATGTCAAAGCCTTTTTAGCACCTATATCTGCTTATTAATAAAATGTGCATAATTTTTTTGTAATTCTAAAGGCTGTGCAATGTGTGTCCCATCCATCTGAAGGATACTGTACTGATTTGACCAACCTAGGTCATGTGAATTTGAAGCTATTGAATTTCAAAGCCTTTTTAGCATCTATATTAGCTTATTAATAAAATGTGTATCAGTTTTTTTGTAATTCTAAAGGCTGTGCAATGTGTGTACTATCCATCTGAAGGATACAATTTCGATTAGAAGTATCTAGGTCATGTGACTTTGAAGCTATTGAATTTCAAAGCCTTTTTAGCACCTATATCCGCTTATTAATAAAATGTGCATCGATTGTAATCAAAACTAAAGGCTGTGCAATGTGTGGCCCATCCATCTGAAGGATACTGTACTGATTTGAACATCCTAGGTCATGTGAACTTGAAGCTATTGAATTTCAAAGCCTTTCTAGCACCTATATTAGCTTATTAATAAAATGTGTATCAGTTTCTTGTAATTCTAAAGTCTGTGCAATGTGTGTCTCATCCATCTGAAGGATACAATTTTGATTAGAATTATCTAGGTCATGTGACTTTGAAGCTATTGAATTTCAAAGCCTTTTTAGCACCTATATCTGCTTATTAATAAAATGTGCATCATTTTTTTGTAATTCTAAAGGCTGTGCAATCTGTGTCCCATCCATCTGAAAGATACAGATTTGATTTGAACTATCTAGGTCATGTGACTTTGAAGCTATTGAGTTTCAAAGCATTTTTAGCACCTATATTAGCTTATTAATAAAATGTGTATCAGTTTTTTGTAATTCTAAAGGCTGTGCAATGTGTGTCCAATCCATCTGAAGGATACAATTTTGATTAGAACTATCTAGGTCATGTGACTTTGAAGCTATTGAATTTCAAAGCCTTTTTAGCACCTATATCTGCTTATTAATAAAATGTGCATCAGTTTTTTGTAATTCTAAAGGCTGTGCAATGTGTGTCCAATCCATTTGAAGGATACAATTTTGATTTGAACTATCTAGGTCATGTGACTTTGAAGCTATTGAATTTCAAAGCCTTTTTAACACCTATATCAGCTTATTAATAAAATGTGCATCAGTTGTAATCAAAACTAAAGGCTGTGCAATGTGTGGCCCATCCATCTAAAGGATACTGTACTGATTTGAACATCCTAGGTCATGTGAACTTGAAGCTATTGAATTTCATAGCCTTTTTAGCACCTATATCTGCTTATTAATAAAATGTGCATCATTTTTTTGTAATTCTAAAGGCTGTGCAATGTGTGTCCCATCCATCTGAAGGATACTGTACTGATTTGACCAACCTATGTCATGTGACTTTGAAGCTATTGAATTTCAAAGCCTTTTTAGAATCTATATTAGCTTATTAATAAAATGTGTATCAGTATTTTTGTAATTCTAAAGGCTGTGCAATGTGTGTCCAATCCATATGAAGGATACAATTTTGATTAGAAGTATCTAGGTCATGTGACTTTGAAGCTATTGAATTTCAAAGCCTTTTTAGCACCTATATCCGCTTATTAATAAAATGTGCATCGATTGTAATCAAAACTAAAGGCTGTGCAATGTGTGGCCCATCCATCTGAAGGATACTGTACTGATTTGAACATCCTAGGTTATGTGAACTTGAAGCTATTGAATTTCAAAGCCTTTTTAGCACCTATATCTGCTTATTAATAAAATGTGCATCAGTTTTTTGTAATTCTAAAGGCTGTGCAATGTGTGTCCCATCCATCTTAAAAATACAGATTTGATTTGAATTATCTAGGTCATGTGACTTTGAAGCTATTGAATTTAAAAGCCTTTTTAGCACCTATATTAGCTTATTAATAAAATGTGTATCAGTTTTTTGTAAATCTAAAGGCTGTGCAATGTGTGTCCAATTCATCTGAAGGATACAATTTTGATTAGAAGTATCTAGGTCATGTGACTTTGAAGCTATTGAATTTCAAAGCCTTTTTAGCACCTATATCAGCTTATAAATAAAATGTGCATCAGTTGTAATGAAAACTAAAGGCTGTGCAATGTGTGGCCCATCCATCTGAAGGATACTGTACTGATTTGAACATCCTAGGTCATGTGACCTTGAAGCTATTGAATTTCAAAGCCTTTTTAGCACATATATCTGCTTATTAATAAAATGTGCATCAGTTTTTTGTAATTCTAAAGGCTGTGCAATGTGTATCCCATCCATCTGAAGGATACTGTACTGATTTGACCAACCTAGGTCATGTGACTTTGAAGCTATTGAATTTCAAAGCCTTTTTAGCACCTATATCTGCTTATTAATAAAATGTGCATCAGTTTTTTGCAATTCTAAAGGCTGTGCAATGTGTGTCCAATCCATCTGAAGGAAACTGTACTGATTTGAACATCCTAGGTCATGTGAACTTGAAGCTATTGCATGTCAAAGCCTTTTTAGCACCTATATCTGCTTATTAATAAAATGTGCATACTTTTTTTGTAATTCTAAAGGCTGTGCAATGTGTGTCCCATCCATCTGAAGGATACTGTACTGATTTGACCAACCTAGGTCATGTGAATTTGAAGCTATTGAATTTCAAAGCCTTTTTAGCATCTATATTAGCTTATTAATAAAATGTGTATCAGTTTTTTTGTAATTCTAAAGGCTGTGCAATGTGTGTCCAATCCATCTGAAGGATACAATTTCGATTAGAAGTATCTAGGTCATGTGACTTTGAAGCTATTGAATTTCAAAGCCTTTTTAGCACCTATATCCGCTTATTAATAAAATGTGCATCGATTGTAATCAAAACTAAAGGCTGTGCAATGTGTGGCCCATCCATCTGAAGGATACTGTACTGATTTGAACATCCTAGGTCATGTGAACTTGAAGCTATTGAATTTCAAAGCCTTTCTAGCACCTATATTAGCTTATTAATAAAATGTGTATCAGTTTCTTGTAATTCTAAAGTCTGTGCAATGTGTGTCTCATCCATCTGAAGGATACAATTTTGATTAGAATTATCTAGGTCATGTGACTTTGAAGCTATTGAATTTCAAAGCCTTTTTAGCACCTATATCTGCTTATTAATAAAATGTGCATCATTTTTTTTGTAATTCTAAAGGCTGTGCAATCTGTGTCCCATCCATCTGAAAGATACAGATTTGATTTGAACTATCTAGGTCATGTGACTTTGAAGCTATTGAGTTTCAAAGCATTTTTAGCACCTATATTAGCTTATTAATAAAATGTGTATCAGTTTTTTGTAATTCTAAAGGCTGTGCAATGTGTGTCCAATCCATCTGAAGGATACAATTTTGATTAGAACTATCTAGGTCATGTGACTTTGAAGCTATTGAATTTCAAAGCCTTTTTAGCACCTATATCTGCTTATTAATAAAATGTGCATCAGTTTTTTGTAATTCTAAAGGCTGTGCAATGTGTGTCCAATCCATTTGAAGGATACAATTTTGATTTGAACTATCTAGGTCATGTGACTTTGAAGCTATTGAATTTCAAAGCCTTTTTAACACCTATATCAGCTTATTAATAAAATGTGCATCAGTTGTAATCAAAACTAAAGGCTGTGCAATGTGTGGCCCATCCATCTAAAGGATACTGTACTGATTTGAACATCCTAGGTCATGTGAACTTGAAGCTATTGAATTTCATAGCCTTTTTAGCACCTATATCTGCTTATTAATAAAATGTGCATCATTTTTTTGTAATTCTAAAGGCTGTACAATGTGTGTCCCATCCATCTGAAGGATACTGTACTGATTTGACCAACCTATGTCATGTGACTTTGAAGCTATTGAATTTCAAAGCCTTTTTAGAATCTATATTAGCTTATTAATAAAATGTGTATCAGTATTTTTGTAATTCTAAAGGCTGTGCAATGTGTGTCCAATCCATATGAAGGATACAATTTTGATTAGAAGTATCTAGGTCATGTGACTTTGAAGCTATTGAATTTCAAAGCCTTTTTAGCACCTATATCCGCTTATTAATAAAATGTGCATCGATTGTAATCAAAACTAAAGGCTGTGCAATGTGTGGCCCATCCATCTGAAGGATACTGTACTGATTTGAACATCCTAGGTTATGTGAACTTGAAGCTATTGAATTTCAAAGCCTTTTTAGCACCTATATCTGCTTATTAATAAAATGTGCATCAGTTTTTTGTAATTCTAAAGGCTGTGCAATGTGTGTCCCATCCATCTTAAAAATACAGATTTGATTTGAATTATCTAGGTCATGTGACTTTGAAGCTATTGAATTTAAAAGCCTTTTTAGCACCTATATTAGCTTATTAATAAAATGTGTATAATTTTTTTGTAATTCTAAAGGCTGTGCAATGTGTGTCCAATTCATCTGAAGGATACAATTTTGATTAGAACTATCTAGGTCATGTGACTTTGAAGCTATTGAATTTCAAAGCCTTTTTAGCACCTATATCTGCTTATTAATAAAATGTGCATCAGTTTTTTGTAATTCTAAAGGCTGTGCAATGTGTGTCCAATCCATCTGAAGGATACAATTTTGATTTGAACTATCTAGGTCATGTGACTTTGAAGCTATTGAATTTCAAAGCCTTTTGAGCACCTATATCAGCTTATTAATAAAATGTGCATCAGTTGTAATCAAAACTAAAGGCTGTGCAATGTGTGGCCCATCCATCTAAAGGATACTGTACTGATTTGAACATCCTAGGTCATGTGAACTTGAAGCTATTGAATTTCATAGCCTTTTTAGCACCTATATCTGCTTATTAATAAAATGTGCATCATTTTTTTGTAATTCTAAAGGCTGTGCAATATGTGTCCCATCCATCTGAAGGATACTGTACTGATTTGACCAACCTATGTCATGTGACTTTGAAGCTATTGAATTTCAAAGCCTTTTTAGCATCTATATTAGCTTATTAATAAAATGTGTATCAGTATTTTTGTAATTCTAAAGGCTGTGCAATGTGTGTCCAATCCATATGAAGGATACAATTTTGATTAGAAGTATCTAGGTCATGTGACTTTGAAGCTATTGAATTTCAAAGCCTTTTTAGCACCTATATCAGCTTATAAATAAAATGTGCATCAGTTGTAATGAAAACTAAAGGCTGTGCAATGTGTGGCCCATCCATCTGAAGGATACTGTACTGATTTGAACATCCTAGGTCATGTGACCTTGAAGCTATTGAATTTCAAAGCCTTTTTAGCACCTATATCTGCTTATTAATAAAATGTGCATCAGTTTTTTGTAATTCTAAAGGCTGTGCAATGTGTGTCCCATCTATCTGAAAAGTACAGATTTGATTTGAACTATCTAGGTCATGTGACTTTGAAGCTATTGGATTTAAAAGCCTTTTTAGCACCTATATTAGCTTATTAATAAAATGTGTATCAGTTTTTTGTAATTCTAAAGGCTGTGCAATGTGTGTCCCATCCATCTGAAAGATACAGATTTGATTTGAACTATCTAGGTCATGTGACTTTGAAGCTATTGAATTTTAAAGCCTTTTTAGCACCTATATCAGCTTATTAATAAAATGTGCATCAGTTGTAATCAAAACTAAAGGCTGTGCAATGTGTGGCCCATCCGTCTAAAGGATACTGTACTGATTTGAACATCCTAGGTCATGTGAACTTGAAGCTATTGAATTTCATAGCCTTTTTAGCACCTATATCTGCTTATTAATAAAATGTGCATCATTTTTTTGTAATTCTAAAGGCTGTGCAATGTGTGTCCCATCCATCTGAAGGATACTGTACTGATTTGACCAACCTATGTCATGTGACTTTGAAGCTATTGAATTTCAAAGCCTTTTTAGCACCTATATCCGCTTATTAATAAAATGTGCATCGATTGTAATCAAAACTAAAGGCTGTGCAATGTGTGGCCCATCCATCTGAAGGATACTGTACTGATTTGAACATCCTAGGTTATGTGAACTTGAAGCTATTGAATTTCAAAGCCTTTTTAGCACCTATATCTGCTTATTAATAAAATGTGCATCAGTTTTTTGTAATTCTAAAGGCTGTGCAATGTGTGTCCCATCCATCTTAAAAATACAGATTTGATTTGAATTATCTAGGTCATGTGACTTTGAAGCTATTGAATTTAAAAGCCTTTTTAGCACCTATATTAGCTTATTAATAAAATGTGTATCATTTTTTTGTAATTCTAAAGGCTGTGCAATGTGTGTCCAATTCATCTGAAGGATACAATTTTGATTAGAAGTATCTAGGTCATGTGACTTTGAAGCTATTGAATTTCAAAGCCTTTTTAGCACCTATATCAGCTTATAAATAAAATGTGCATCAGTTGTAATGAAAACTAAAGGCTGTGCAATGTGTGGCCCATCCATCTGAAGGATACTGTACTGATTTGAACATCCTAGGTCATGTGACCTTGAAGCTATTGAATTTCAAAGCCTTTTGAGCACCTATATCTGCTTATTAATAAAATGTGCATCAGTTTTTTGTAATTCTAAAGGCTGTGCAATGTGTGTCCCATCTATCTGAAAAGTACAGATTTGATTTGAACTATCTAGGTCATGTGACTTTGAAGCTATTGGATTTAAAAGCCTTTTTAGCACCTATATTAGCTTATTAATAAAATGTGTATCAGTTTTTTGTAATTCTAAAGGCTGTGCAATGTGTGTCCCATCCATCTGAAAGATACAGATTTGATTTGAACTATCTAGGTCATGTGACTTTGAAGCTATTGAATTTTAAAGCCTTTTTAGCACCTATATCAGCTTATTAATAAAATGTGCATCAGTTGTAATCAAAACTAAAGGCTGTGCAATGTGTGGCCCATCCGTCTAAAAGATACTGTACTGATTTGAACATCCTAGGTCATGTGAACTTGAAGCTATTGAATTTCATAGCCTTTTTAGCACCTATATCTGCTTATTAATAAAATGTGCATCATTTTTTTGTAATTCTAAAGGCTGTGCAATGTGTGTCCCATCCATCTGAAGGATACTGTACTGATTTGACCAACCTATGTCATGTGACTTTGAAGCTATTGAATTTCAAAGCCTTTTTAGCATCTATATTAGCTTATTAATAAAATGTGTATCAGTATTTTTGTAATTCTAAAGGCTGTGCAATGTGTGTCCAATCCATATGAAGGATACAATTTTGATTAGAAGTATCTAGGTCATGTGACTTTGAAGCTACTGAATTTCAAAGCCTTTTTAGCACCTATATCAGCTTATAAATAAAATGTGCATCAGTTGTAATGAAAACTAAAGGCTGTGCAATGTGTGGCCCATCCATCTGAAGGATACTGTACTGATTTGAACATCCTAGGTCATGTGACCTTGAAGCTATTGAATTTCAAAGCCTTTTGAGCACCTATATCTGCTTATTAATAAAATGTGCATCAGTTTTTTGTAATTCTAAAGGCTGTGCAATGTGTGTCCCATCTATCTGAAAAGTACAGATTTGATTTGAACTATCTAGGTCATGTGACTTTGAAGCTATTGGATTTAAAAGCCTTTTTAGCACCTATATTAGCTTATTAATAAAATGTGTATCAGTTTTTTGTAATTCTAAAGGCTGTGCAATGTGTGTCCCATCCATCTGAAAGATACAGATTTGATTTGAACTATCTAGGTCATGTGACTTTGAAGCTATTGAATTTCAAAGCCTTTTTAGCACCTATATCAGCTTATTAATAAAATGTGCATCAGTTGTAATCAAAACTAAAGGCTGTGCAATGTGTGGCCCATCCATCTAAAGGATACTGTACTGATTTGAACATCCTAGGTCATGTGAACTTGAAGCTATTGAATTTCATAGCCTTTTTAGCACCTATATCTGCTTATTAATAAAATGTGCATCATTTTTTTGTAATTCTAAAGGCTGTGCAATGTGTGTCCCATCCATCTGAAGGATACTGTACTGATTTGACCAACCTATGTCATGTGACTTTGAAGCTATTGAATTTCAAAGCCTTTTTAGCATCTATATTAGCTTATTAATAAAATGTGTATCAGTATTTTTGTAATTCTAAAGGCTGTGCAATGTGTGTCCCATCTATCTGAAAAGTACAGATTTGATTTGAACTATCTAGGTCATGTGACTTTGAAGCTATTGGATTTAAAAGCCTTTTTAGCACCTATATTAGCTTATTAATAAAATGTATATCAGTTTTTTGTAATTCTAAAGGCTGTGCAATGTGTGTCCCATCCATCTGAAAGATACAGATTTGATTTGAACTATCTAGGTCATGTGACCTTGAAGCTATTGAATTTCAAAGCCTTTTTAGCACCTATATCTGCTTATTAATAAAATGTGCATCAGTTTTTTGTAATTCTAAAGGCTGTGCAATGTGTGTCCCATCTATCTGAAAAGTACAGATTTGATTTGAACTATCTAGGTCATGTGACTTTGAAGCTATTGGATTTAAAAGCCTTTTTAGCACCTATATTAGCTTATTAATAAAATGTGTATCAGTTTTTTGTAATTCTAAAGGCTGTGCAATGTGTGTCCCATCCATCTGAAAGATACAGATTTGATTTGAACTATCTAGGTCATGTGACTTTGAAGCTATTGAATTTTAAAGCCTTTTTAGCACCTATATCAGCTTATTAATAAAATGTGCATCAGTTGTAATCAAAACTAAAGGCTGTGCAATGTGTGGCCCATCCGTCTAAAGGATACTGTACTGATTTGAACATCCTAGGTCATGTGAACTTGAAGCTATTGAATTTCATAGCCTTTTTAGCACCTATATCAGCTTCTAAATAAAATGTGCATCAGTTGTAATGAAAACTAAAGGCTGTGCAATGTGTGGCCCATCCATCTGAAGGATACTGTACTGATTTGAACATCCTAGGTCATGTGACCTTGAAGCTATTGAATTTCAAAGCCTTTTTAGCACCTATATCTGCTTATTAATAAAATGTGCATCAGTTTTTTGTAATTCTAAAGGCTGTGCAATGTGTGTCCCATCTATCTGAAAAGTACAGATTTGATTTGAACTATCTAGGTCATGTGACTTTGAAGCTATTGGATTTAAAAGCCTTTTTAGCACCTATATTAGCTTATTAATAAAATGTGTATCAGTTTTTTGTAATTCTAAAGGCTGTGCAATGTGTGTCCCATCCATCTGAAAGATACAGATTTGATTTGAACTATCTAGGTCATGTGACTTTGAAGCTATTGAATTTTAAAGCCTTTTTAGCACCTATATCAGCTTATTAATAAAATGTGCATCAGTTGTAATCAAAACTAAAGGCTGTGCAATGTGTGGCCCATCCGTCTAAAGGATACTGTACTGATTTGAACATCCTAGGTCATGTGAACTTGAAGCTATTGAATTTCATAGCCTTTTTAGCACCTATATCTGCTTATTAATAAAATGTGCATCATTTTTTTGTAATTCTAAAGGCTGTGCAATGTGTGTCCCATCCATCTGAAGGATACTGTACTGATTTGACCAACCTATGTCATGTGACTTTGAAGCTATTGAATTTCAAAGCCTTTTTAGCACCTATATCCGCTTATTAATAAAATGTGCATCGATTGTAATCAAAACTAAAGGCTGTGCAATGTGTGGCCCATCCATCTGAAGGATACTGTACTGATTTGAACATCCTAGGTTATGTGAACTTGAAGCTATTGAATTTCAAAGCCTTTTTAGCACCTATATCTGCTTATTAATAAAATGTGCATCAGTTTTTTGTAATTCTAAAGGCTGTGCAATGTGTGTCCCATCCATCTTAAAAATACAGATTTGATTTGAATTATCTAGGTCATGTGACTTTGAAGCTATTGAATTTAAAAGCCTTTTTAGCACCTATATTAGCTTATTAATAAAATGTGTATCATTTTTTTGTAATTCTAAAGGCTGTGCAATGTGTGTCCAATTCATCTGAAGGATACAATTTTGATTAGAAGTATCTAGGTCATGTGACTTTGAAGCTATTGAATTTCAAAGCCTTTTTAGCACCTATATCAGCTTATAAATAAAATGTGCATCAGTTGTAATGAAAACTAAAGGCTGTGCAATGTGTGGCCCATCCATCTGAAGGATACTGTACTGATTTGAACATCCTAGGTCATGTGACCTTGAAGCTATTGAATTTCAAAGCCTTTTGAGCACCTATATCTGCTTATTAATAAAATGTGCATCAGTTTTTTGTAATTCTAAAGGCTGTGCAATGTGTGTCCCATCTATCTGAAAAGTACAGATTTGATTTGAACTATCTAGGTCATGTGACTTTGAAGCTATTGGATCTAAAAGCCTTTTTAGCACCTATATTAGCTTATTAATAAAATGTGTATCAGTTTTTTGTAATTCTAAAGGCTGTGCAATGTGTGTCCCATCCATCTGAAAGATACAGATTTGATTTGAACTATCTAGGTCATGTGACTTTGAAGCTATTGAATTTCAAAGCCTTTTTAGCACCTATATCAGCTTATTAATAAAATGTGCATCAGTTGTAATCAAAACTAAAGGCTGTGCAATGTGTGGCCCATCCATCTAAAGGATACTGTACTGATTTGAACATCCTAGGTCATGTGAACTTGAAGCTATTGAATTTCATAGCCTTTTTAGCACCTATATCTGCTTATTAATAAAATGTGCATCATTTTTTTGTAATTCTAAAGGCTGTGCAATGTGTGTCCCATCCATCTGAAGGATACTGTACTGATTTGACCAACCTATGTCATGTGACTTTGAAGCTATTGAATTTCAAAGCCTTTTTAGCACCTATATCCGCTTATTAATAAAATGTGCATCGATTGTAATCAAAACTAAAGGCTGTGCAATGTGTGGCCCATCCATCTGAAGGATACTGTACTGATTTGAACATCCTAGGTTATGTGAACTTGAAGATATTGAATTTCAAAGCCTTTTTAGCACCTATATCTGCTTATTAATAAAATGTGCATCAGTTTTTTGTAATTCTAAAGGCTGTGCAATGTGTGTCCCATCCATCTTAAAAATACAGATTTGATTTGAATTATCTAGGTCATGTGACTTTGAAGCTATTGAATTTAAAAGCCTTTTTAGCACCTATATTAGCTTATTAATAAAATGTGTATCATTTTTTTGTAATTCTAAAGGCTGTGCAATGTGTGTCCAATTCATCTGAAGGATACAATTTTGATTAGAAGTATCTAGGTCATGTGACTTTGAAGCTATTGAATTTCAAAGCCTTTTTAGCACCTATATCAGCTTATAAATAAAATGTGCATCAGTTGTAATGAAAACTAAAGGCTGTGCAATGTGTGGCCCATCCATCTGAAGGATACTGTACTGATTTGAACATCCTAGGTCATGTGACCTTGAAGCTATTGAATTTCAAAGCCTTTTGAGCACCTATATCTGCTTATTAATAAAATGTGCATCAGTTTTTTGTAATTCTAAAGGCTGTGCAATGTGTGTCCCATCTATCTGAAAAGTACAGATTTGATTTGAACTATCTAGGTCATGTGACTTTGAAGCTATTGGATTTAAAAGCCTTTTTAGCACCTATATTAGCTTATTAATAAAATGTGGATCAGTTTTTTGTAATTCTAAAGGCTGTGCAATGTGTGTCCCATCCATCTGAAAGATACAGATTTGATTTGAACTATCTAGGTCATGTGACTTTGAAGCTATTGAATTTCAAAGCCTTTTTAGCACCTATATCAGCTTATTAATAAAATGTGCATCAGTTGTAATCAAAACTAAAGGCTGTGCAATGTGTGGCCCATCCATCTAAAGGATACTGTACTGATTTGAACATCCTAGGTCATGTGAACTTGAAGCTATTGAATTTCATAGCCTTTTTAGCACCTATATCTGCTTATTAATAAAATGTGCATCATTTTTTTTGTAATTCTAAAGGCTGTGCAATGTGTGTCCCATCCATCTGAAGGATACTGTACTGATTTGACCAACCTATGTCATGTGACTTTGAAGCTATTGAATTTCAAAGCCTTTTTAGCATCTATATTAGCTTATTAATAAAATGTGTATCAGTATTTTTGTAATTCTAAAGGCTGTGCAATGTGTGTCCAATCCATATGAAGGATACAATTTTGATTAGAAGTATCTAGGTCATGTGACTTTGAAGCTATTGAATTTCAAAGCCTTTTTAGCAACTATATCCGCTTATTAATAAAATGTGCATCGATTGTAATCAAAACTAAAGGCTGTGCAATGTGTGGCCCATCCATCTGAAGGATACTGTACTGATTTGAACATCCTAGGTTATGTGAACTTGAAGCTATTGAATTTCAAAGCCTTTTTAGCACCTATATCTGCTTATTAATAAAATGTGCATCAGTTTTTTGTAATTCTAAAGGCTGTGCAATGTGTGTCCCATCCATCTTAAAAATACAGATTTGATTTGAATTATCTAGGTCATGTGACTTTGAAGCTATTGAATTTAAAAGCCTTTTTAGCACCTATATTAGCTTATTAATAAAATGTGTATCATTTTTTTGTAATTCTAAAGGCTGTGCAATGTGTGTCCAATTCATCTGAAGGATACAATTTTGATTAGAAGTATCTAGGTCATGTGACTTTGAAGCTATTGAATTTCAAAGCCTTTTTAGCACCTGTATCAGCTTATAAATAAAATCTGCATCAGTTGTAATGAAAACTAAAGGCTGTGCAATGTGTGGCCCATCCATCTGAAGGATACTGTACTGATTTGAACATCCTAGGTCATGTGACCTTGAAGCTATTGAATTTCAAAGCCTTTATAGCACCTATATCTGCTTATTAATAAAATGTGCATCAGTTTTTTGTAATTCTAAAGGCTGTGCAATGTGTGTCCCATCTATCTGAAAAGTACAGATTTGATTTGAACTATCTAGGTCATGTGACTTTGAAGCTATTGGATTTAAAAGCCTTTTTAGCACCTATATTAGCTTATTAATAAAATGTGTATCAGTTTTTTGTAATTCTAAAGGCTGTGCAATGTGTGTCCCATCCATCTGAAAGATACAGATTTGATTTGAACTATCTAGGTCATGTGACTTTGAAGCTATTGAATTTCAAAGCCTTTTTAGCACCTATATTAGCTTATTAATAAAATGTGTATCAGTTTTTTGTAATTTTATAGGCTGTGCAATGTGTGTCCAATCCATCTGAAGGATACAATTTTGATTAGAACTATCTAGGTCATGTGACTTTGAAGCTATTGGATTTCAAATCCTTTTTAGCACCTATATTAGATTATTAATAAAATGTGCATAATTTTTTTGATAAACTAAATGCTGTGCAATGTGTGGCCAGCTCTCTAAAACACACTACATTAATTTGAAGTTTCTAGGTCATGTGATCAGGGAGCTTTTGAATTTATAAACTGTGCCCAAAAATGTAGTGATGCGCTTTGTTGACGGTCCCTTGCAACTTCCATTGACTGTGCACATATTGTACACAACCTTGAGAATAAAATATGGTGCCATTGTTTATTTTTTGTTGGAGTCAGGAAAACAAGACCTGTGCAGTGTTGTACACATTTTTTCTTTCAAAACTAGACTAACACAAGGTTTCTAGCTGTTATCGTTGATGTGCTATTGAGCTTTGAATGTTCGAAAATCTGTCAAATATCGAACATCAAACCAACTTTACCACGGTCTCTCTCCCCAGCTATTACACATTAGATTGGTACCTTGGCTACAAGAGGGAAGAGATATGACACACTCTATCTATAGAGTGATGAATGTACGGACATAACACAATTATATGATGGTTAAGCTAATCCTGGAATGTGTTATATTTAGGTACCTGGTATAGAGCCCATAAAGGATAGACATAGTACCTTAGGTGTATAGATTAATATGTATACATCACTTGAATAATGATCTCATAGGGAGATGAGATTGAGTTACCTACATTGGATACGATCCATACTAATGTAGCACATAGCTTTGTGATCTAAATTGAAGCAGCATTCGAATATAATAAGCATGACAATACAGTCTTTAGGTGTATTACATAAGTTCATGATCCTAATTTAAATTTTTATTTTTTGCAACCAGTGATGTAGGTGGTATCGCCACAACCCCTAATAAGTAAATTAGATTGGGGATCACTGTTGTTGTGTGTATAGTACCTAAGATTGACATCTCATATGTATCAAATGGCATGATAGCATAGGACCTTGTAGGTTGTTGAATTTAACAGGTATCCCAATATGCTAATATTCGCTACTTGCACACATCATTACTTGTACATATGTCTTTCACTATTTGTATATATGTTTTTATTGTAAAAGTACATACGAGAAGGCACGCTAGCATAGGACTTGGCAAGTATCCAAATTCAGCTGATGTCCTAAATATGCAAATACATGCTAGCTGTACACATCGTTATTGGTGTATATGTTTCCATGGCAACAGCAAGAAACATTGGTAGCCATGGTAACGGTGAGCCATAAATATGTCTGTACATTTAGCCCTGTGAACGCACTTTGAATTAAGGAGTGTATATAATTTGTCCTCACAGTAGATATTGTGACACTTAAAGTACACATGTTAAGTTGTTAGAATGATATATTAGCTGGATTTCAGCCTGTAACATTACGGATCACATAACCGGAAGTGAGGTTTGTATGACTTCCGGTCTTACAAGTCAGTGGAACGCAAGCTGCGTTCCAGGGCGGATGTTTGGCGCCACACTTTGAGCTTGGTATGAGTTTTTTCATTTGTTGTTATACACTATAAATATTTTGCTGTGTTAACCACTTAGTTATGCTGACGAAGGGGACCAGATCCCCGAAAATGTTTTAATAAAGTAATTGTTTACTTCACTAAAAAAGACCTGAGAGTGCACCTTCTTTGGTTTGGTATATATATATATATATATATATATATATATATATATATATATATATATATATATATATATATATATATATATATATATATATATATATATATATATATATATATATATACAGTGTATATATATATATATATATATATATAGCCATTTGCAGTGAAATACATAGCCATGTACCATATACCTTATACATATTTTCTATGAATATTTCTATGACTAATTTATATCAGATAGTGTTTATATGAGTTTAACAGTTCGATTTTAATGTATTTATGTTGTTTTGATTCCCTTTACACCAGGTCTTCAGTCGCGCTAAACTAACGCACGTTAAATTAGATTGCACTCAAGTTAACACATTAACTTTCAACTTGTAATACGCGCACAAATTAACATGCCTGTGATATTCTTAGGCCACCACTTTGTATCTAGCCCAAAATCAGCTCTCAGATCTACTTGCCAAGTAAAGTTTATTATTATGTTTCCAGGTTAAATCTCCCATTTCTCAATAATTATAGAACCTTCCTCAGGTATCTGTAGCCCTTACAGGGACACTGAACCCAATTTCTTTCATGTAATTAGCAAGAGTCCATGAGCTAGTGACGTATGGGATATACATTCCTACCAGGAGGGGCAAAGTTTCCCAAACCTTAAAATGCCTATAAATACACCCCTCACCACACCCACAATTCAGTTTTACAAATTTTGCCTCCGATGGAGGTGGTGAAGTAAGTTTGTGCTAGATTCTACGTTGATATGCGCTCCGCAGCAAGTTGGAGCCCGGTTTTCCTCTCAGCGTGCAGTGAATGTCAGAGGGATGTGAGGAGAGTATTGCCTATTTGAATACAGTGATCTCCTTCTACGGGGTCTATTTCATAGGTTCTCTGTTATCGGTCGTAGAGATTCATCTCTTACCTCCCTTTTCAGATCGACGATATACTCTTATATATACCATTACCTCTGCTGATTCTCGTTTCAGTACTGGTTTGGCTTTCTACAAACATGTAGATGAGTGTCCTGGGGTAAGTAAATCTTATTTTCTGTGACACTCTAAGCTATGGTTGGGCACTTTGTTTATAAAGTTCTAAATATATGTATTCAAACATTTATTTGCCTTGACTCAGAATGTTCAACTTTCCTTATTTTTCAGACAATCAGTTTCATATTTGGGATAATGCATTTGAATTAATCATTTTTTCTTACCTTTCAAAAATTTGACTCTTTTTTCCCTGTGGGCTGTTAGGCTCGCGGGGGCTGAAAATGCTTCATTTTATTGCGTCATTCTTGGCGCGGATTTTTTTGGCGCAAAAATTCTTTTCCGTTTCCGGCGTCATACGTGTCGCCGGAAGTTGCGTCATTTTTTTGACGTTATTT